>NC_043705.1:136002681-136064338 GCF_006229205.1 Suricata suricatta | reverse complement strand
CGGGGGTGCCAGGCGGGGACGCAGCGCCCCCTCCCAGCGGAGTGCAGGGGCCGCCCCCGGCCGGAGCCTGGCCCCGGAGCGTGGGGTATGCGCAGCTAACGGTCCCGTCGGGCGGGCTTTCCTCGGGCGGAGCGCGCAGGCGGTGCGCCCCAGCTATGGAGTGTCCGGGGAGACGGCGGGCATGACGGCGGCAGGATGGGCGCGAACAATGGCAAACAGTACGGCAGTGAGGGTGAGTGGGCCGCCCGTCCCCAGACTCCCGGATCGCGTCCCCACCCCCGCTCCCCCTCGCCCTCGCGTCTGGGGAGGAAGATTCTCCGCACTGCCGTGGCGCACCCCCACTTGGCACCGTGTCGGGGCCGTCACCTTTTCCCCTGGCGCTGAGCGTTCAGGCGCCCCGAGGATGCTTTGCCACCGTGGGGGGCTCTTGAAGCAACTTCCCAGGTTGTTCTTGGGACGGCTCGAGTTGCATTTCTGCCGTATTTCTGAGCGCATGTGCCTCAACTTTCCTTTCCTAGGCATGGGGTTGGGGGGGGGGGCGGTTAGGATGATGGTTTGGCAGATGGCGGAAGACGGTTTTGAAAAATAACGCTGTGGAAACTTTCCCAGGCCTTTGTGCTCCAGTCCCCGGGACTCTCCTGTAGCAGGAACAACTTCTGGAAGAAGAAGTTAAGTTTTCATTCTCGGCTCAATGCTCCTGAGCTGACAGCTTCGTGAAACCCCACCTATGGGCCTCGCTAGGCGAGGAGTGGCCGGGGGCTTTGTCTGGGCTCCCTCGGGGCTCCGGACGGGCAAAGGACCATCTGTTACGTGGGGCTGGAAATTGCACAGAAATATTGCCTGTCAAGTGGGAAGTTGGAAGTTAGAGAAACTTTAAACTCCACCTCCTCCTAAAAGGATGATGGATGTGTGGGTTGGCTTCTTCGTGGCTCCTCCTTCTCTTTGCATAAAACCGTGGTATTGTAACCGAGTTGATGAACTGCTTGCCCCCGATTTGCAGCCTGCATAGGCATTTTCCGCGGTTCCAAAGTTGGGAAGGTTTGTCTTTCGTGAACTTGGCTGGAGGGGAGTGGAAGAGACTGGATCGCTTTTATAGCCCGCCCCCAGAGGACAGGCTGTTACAAAGCGGGTCCAGCGCCTGCAGACTGGTAGGAATGCAGAACGGCTATTCAGCAAGCGGTGTTAGGTAAACCCCGACCATCCTGTTCAAAACTTTGAGGTGTGGCCACAGAAGGTCCCTGTGTGTGTCTGTGTTCATTCTCAGCAGCTTTGTGAAACTCCAGCAGAAACCCACCCGAAACCAAAAACAACCATACCCACAAGAACCTTTTGTTTAAATCATTCTTTTCCAGATCACAGTGTTTTGAAGTGCGTGTATGTTGTCTCCGTATTCTGAGCAGTTTTGTGGGAGAGATTTTTTTTTGATAGTTTCATTAAAAACAGTTTAACAGTTGTCTTTTTAAATAGCCCATGCGAAAATATGCCAATAACTATTATTGGAGAATCTTGGCCACTGCCTAGAACTTCTTAATGTTTTAAAAATTTGTGGAATAATGAGAGATTAAGCGTTTTTCCTCTGCGTATTACAAAGCTTTCAGGGAGTAAAATGTGTGCTTGTCAACTTATACACTGTGATACCTGAACATTGATGGGGGGCGGGCACCCCAGGAGTTAAGTGGAATCAGGGCTCTGCGTTGTTGAATGAAACCTCTCCCGATGCTCCCGATCCTCTGCAACTTGTTCTTATATCCCAGCGTTCTGGAATCCTACCGCGTGTGGAGTATGACGACTTCCTGTCTGAACAGCGGAGTGTTCAGCCCTTGGGAGAGAAAAGGAGAGACAGGGAACTAATGATCTCCAGCTGTTATCCGTAAATGCTACCTCTGCATTTTCACTTCAGCCTAAGTGAAATTTTACTGGGATCAGATTTAGATACACTGTGGAACTTTTTATAGGGAAAGCCTCTTGGGCTCAGCTGATTCGGGAGAACCAATAGGAAGCTACAGGCCATAACTGAGTTCTGGCTGGAGGGACACATTGTGCTTAGTTTTGGAGATTCCTCTGTGATGGGTCAGGAAAAATAGAGAAACAGAAGTCACGTGAACTTAAAAAAGAATCCCCCCCCCCTTACATTAGACCTCTCCTAAAGAGGATTTTAACAGATGTACAGTAGAACACTGAACAATGTGTGGCTTAGGGGCACCAACTCCGCCTGTAGTCTAAACTCTTGAGTGTAACTTTTGATATATCCCAAACGTAACAAGAGCCTACTGTTGACCAGAAGCTTTACTGAGAGCATAGACAGTTGATTCATACTCACGCATCCATATTTTATATGTTATGTGTATTATATCCTGCATTCTTAGAGCTAGAGCAAAAGAAAACGTTATTAAGAAAGTCATAAGGAAGAGAAAACTTAAAATTCTGTACTGTATTTATAAAAACATTTACATAGAAGTGAACCCAACGGTTCAACCCTGGTGTAATTGGTGTTAGTCAGCTTTGTTACAGCATGTCAATGGATGGTAACATATATGCGGATAAGCCTAATTCAATGTGTCCGTGCCACTTTCTTTTTTAATCTAACATGTCACGTTTCAAAGAAAGTGAACTCAGCCCTTCAACACAGTATCCCCATGAAGGAGACTGAGAATTAAGACAGTTTTAGTAGGTGAGTGCAAGTTAGGTATAGTTTGAAATAAGATTTATTTTCAAAGATTTATTTCAAACCATACCTAGCTTGAAATGAAAGGGGGAGATTATTAGTAGATGCATATCCATAGAATGCAGTGAGAGACTGCTCCACTCCGAAACATAGGTGTTTGTGTATACTTTAAAAATCTGCACTTTAAATATATTTTAGAGTTGACATCACCGTGTAAATGCAAGCCACCTTCATTTTACAGTGAGTGTTCAATTATTGGAATGTTTAAAACTTCAATATTTCTTATGTAATCTTACTTTCTCTTGCTCCTGAAAAACACCCTTGTCATTAAAACCACAACAAATATTCTTCCCGAGGCTTACCTTAGCAGGTGCATTAGGGCAGACATTTCCAGTTCTGTGTCATTCAAGGACTCCGTGTGGCTGCAGTGTCACCTTGGAGCTTGGTAACGATGCAGAATCTTGGGTTCCTCCTAGAGTTGAATCATTGATCATGTTCTTGTTAAAACTGGGGGAAACTCTTGCATCAAGCAGAGAGCATTAATTTGGGAGTCTGTAGATTTGAGTCCAGCTTCCATTTAGCATCTGTGACCTTGCTCAGTTCTCCTGAAATCATGGGATCTTTCTTCTCTAGAGTGAGGAGAAGAATTCCTTATTGGCATTACTTGTCAAGATCTCATACTCGGGTGCATGGTCATTTATTTTACTTTGCTCTTCTAATTCCTTAATGGACCACTTAATGGAGGTTAACCTTGGAAGGTGTATTATAATAGGGAATACAATAAATATAGGGAATATCGTAAATAGGGGAGTTAGACTGTTATTGCCATGAAATTAGTAAGCGTCCCCCCCCTTAGTCATCATCTTTTCCCTCACCTCCATCTTCCTCACTTGTCCCCCCCAATACCTCTCCTAACAGAATCAGTCCTGAACTCCCTTTTTTTCTTCCTAAATTCAAGGTCTGTGTAAATAATGGCTGTTTCCAAAGTGTTTTGTTTTCCAAAGTGTTTTATTTTATTTCCAAAGTAATACTCAGTGACTATTCAGGTGAATGGTGTAATTTGTAACCCCTCCCCCTTCTGCCCTCCACTGCCAACTTGCATTTTGCTCCAGGAAGATGTTACCACACCATTCCTCATCTTTGAATTTCTAGAAACATAAGTGAATGTCTAAATGATTAGGATGTCCTGATCAATTCTCTTATGGCAGGCTGTGTTTTGTTTCTCTTTATCTTCTTTCATAAGGTGTAGATTTCAGCCTGTGTGTAGAAATCTGGAGAGTGCATTGGAGTGAAGCTTATGACCATTAGCTTTGACTTTAGTTAAGCCAAATAAACAAGTCTCTCTGTTCTAGTAAGAAGCCAGGCTGCTTTCCCTTCCTTTTAAGGTGTCTGAGCCTCACCCTCACTTAACTCCGTGGTTTCATTGTTATGTTTATTCTACTCCAGCTTGTTAAGGCTTTAATGCACAGTTAACAGCTCCTTTGCAAAATCCTGCAAGTTGAATAGGAACTGAGGAGGCCACAGTGATGGGGTTGGACCCTTGGTGGCTCTGAAGCTGTAGCAAGTGCCTTGGGCCCCTTTTCACCATCTCAGATCTGCTGTCAGATATCCGGAGAGCCAGCTGCCTGAACGCATAAATCATCACTAGTCCATCACCACCTCGGGAAACATATCTTGGAATAATAATAATAGTGGCAGCTAAGGTTTATTGAAAGTTTACTGCGTGCAGGCATTATTCTAAGCCATTGACAGACACTGACTCACATAATCCTCAGGACAGTCCGAAAGGCAGGTGCTCCTAAGGTCCTCATTTTACCACTGGGGAAGCACAGCTGTAGAGAGCATGACCTTTTCCCCAGGTCCTACAGCTGGTGTAGGTGGCACTGGGACTCCCGGCCAACTCTGTCTAGGCCCTGAGTCATTTATTCGTTCGTTCCACTAATGTATGTTGACTTTTTACTTCTTACTATGTGCCAGGAACTCTTCTGGATGGTTGGGATTGGAGTAAGATCCTGTACTTGTCAATCTTTTCTTCATGAGTGTGTGTGTGTGTGTGTGTGTGTGTGTGTGCGCGCGCACGAGCACCCACATGGTGAGAGGGAGGGGAAGTGGAACAATTACTGTGTGCATACACACACAGTAATTCAGTCAACCGTGTGATATATTCTAAGGGGTTAATGTCTCTGAATAAAAACAGTCATCAGATTATTTGGGGATTGGGAGGAAGAGAGGGTTGCAATTAGTCACTGTTGGCCTTTTTGAAAAGTTGGCTTTGGACCAGGCCTTAAAGGAAGTGAAAGACTGATCCTTGAGGATCCATCCAGGATTCTCATTTATTTACCGTTATTTGGAGCCACTGTGTTATACCAATGTTATTCACTCTATTCTGGGGAGCGTAAATCATCATTTTATCAAAGTGTCACATTGTTAGTTTTCCATACATAGCTACATTGGAAAGGGGTCAGTTTTGGCCACTGGGCTTTTTTTTTTTTTTTTTTTTTTTGGCATAGAATCTTTGCAAATATCTTTGTATCTCATTATATTATATCATCACCTATTTTGTGAATGCTTTTGGGTAGGTGAAGCCTAGGACATGCTCTTCGTGCTGTGACCAGGAGATACTGCCTGACTTCACTGGATATGTGAAGATAACCCCAAAGATCTTCATGAAGACGTGGGTCTTCATCTTTTGCCTCCAGTAAATAATTTCATTCTGATGAAAATCAGAAGAGGACCCGTACTGATTCCACTGTTCGGTTTAAATGAAAGCATTAGTGTAGTTCATGGGACCATCTTTGATCTGATGGTGAGAAGATATTTTCAGACATTTGAGGAATCTTCTGTATATTTAAAATGAGAAAGAAAAGAGAGGGAGCATTTCTTTCCCCCTGGGAATCCGCTCACAAACGCTTTCTCTTAACTCCCTCTGCCCTTTGAAAGAAAACAAATTGTGGATTGGTTTTGAGTAATTAAAAGTAAGTGTTGGGGCGCCTGGGTGGCTCAGTTGGTTAAGCCTCCAACTTTGGCTCAGGTCATGATCTCACGTTCATGGGTTCAAGCCCCGCATCGGGCTCTGTGCTGACAGCTCAGAGCTTGGAGCCTGCTTCCGATTCTGTGTCTCCCTCTCTCTCTGCCCCTCCCCACTCATGCTCTGTCTCTCTCTGTCTCAAAAATAAATAAAAAACATTAAAAAAAAAGTGTTGCCCTTAGCCTGCATCTACTGGTGTTCTGCAATTTAAAACATTAAATTGCAAAGTGCTGAGCAAAGACGGGTGTATTTGAGTTACTAGAGGGTGGATTTGGCCGAGTCTGAGGAAGACCCCATGATTGGAGCTGACCACCTCCCAGATAGGCTTCCCAGTGAGTGAGTGAGTTGTTCGGACATGGGAAGGAGGTGGCTGCAGTAGAGGATGATGGGCTAGAGATTTCTGCACTGACCAAGGGGTATGTTAGAGGACCCTTCTCCCAATTCCCTTGCAAATATCCTTCAGTCATGTCAAGTTATGTGGCTAAAGGGTTATTGTTTGGTTCTAACTCATTTTACTCCTTTGCTCCCCGCCTTCCCGCATACAGCTGTATCATTTCAGGTGTTAAAAATATTCCCCCACTTTCCTTGGGTTAATTCTCTTCCTCTCTGTTGGTTTCCACCTGTTATATATATGTATTTATGTCTATCTAGTTATACTTAAGTATTAATTAGACTAATCTAATTAATTTTATTGATTTTCCTGCCTTCTGTCAACATAAACTCCAGCACCAAAAACTGGGTTTGATAAGTGACTTGTCCTTATTTTCAGTGTAGTAATGGACACTGACTCTACCTATGGTATTGTTACTTTTATTATTACCCTAAAACATGTAGATCTAATGAACTTGAAGCAAGACCTTAAATTGTGCTCATGTTGAATGTCTTGAATAAATGGCTTAACTTGTATGTAAAACTTTTAATCGGTATTACTGGTTAGTGATATTTGATCAGAAACTACAAGTTGACTAGAATCAAAGACAGCATCTTCCTAAGAAACTCTGATACACTTTTGTTCCGCACTGTGTTTACCTTGAGTGAGACGGAGCAGCCGATCTTCCGCATAGTAACGGAGTCCATATCAGCTGAATTTTTCTAGAACGTAGCTCTTTTTTGTTATTGCTTTTTTATTTTGGTTCCTTACAGAAATTTAGAACTCTTCTTCTACCTACTCACTGCATCAAATCTCCAGAGAGAGTAGACTTGCTCTAGAAACGTCCAGTATCTGAGAAGCGAGGCAGGGAGGCAGATGCTTCTAGAGCAAGAGGAGAAATCCTGATTCACAGGAGGACCCTCCTTCTCCCAGGGTGCTAAGTGTAGATGTCAGTGGTCAGGGGGAAATGTGAATAGGAATAGAGTTACTCTGTATATAATGACAGCTCTGGACAGTACCACGCTTCCTGAAATATCTAAAGGATGTTTCTAAAACAACAGCAACAAACAGGTAAGTTGGATGGGTTGTAGCTTAGAACCTTGGGAGAAACTAAATAGGTTTCAGGAAGAGACTTTCCTTCATTGTTCCCCAAAATCTTCATATGGTTTATTTCATGGAAAGTGATTCCTGCAGGTTCTGGAAGTGAAGACCTTGAAATGTTTCAGAAAAGGGCAGGGGCATCTGATGAGCCTCGGTCCCTCTCAGACCTGCACATTGTCATAAAGGAGAATGGAAGCCTTTGGGCAGATGCCTTTAAAATATGTTGCTCATGGGGCACCTGGGTGGCTCAGTCCGTTGAGCGTCTGACATTGGCTCAGTTCATGATCTCACAATTCATGGGTTTGAGCCCCACATCAGGGTCTGTGCTGACAGCTCAGAGCCTGGAGCCTGCTTCGGATTCTGTGTCCCCCTCTCTCTCTGCCCCTTCCTGATTCCTGCTCTGTCTCTCTCTCTCTCTCTCTCCTTAAAAAATAAATAAACATTTAAAAAAATGTGCTAGCTGATACCCCAAAGATGGACAACTTTAAAACGTCTGACATGAATAATCATTAACCATCTCTGAATTTTCCTCGGTAATGAAATCTAAACACATGGTCAACATTTTCCCCATTCCATGGTTGAAGGAGTGTAGACTGTTTTCTGGAGCCGTAAATCTCTATTAGGTCCTGCATTAGATGTGCTCATTCTATCAATTCCTATTTAAATTTGAAACCAGTAACAAAATGAAAAACAGTTGTTAACACTGCATGAACTCATAATTGTAACGTTAGAAGCCTTGAGCCATGTGTAGAAATGTTATTAAAACATTTTTTGTTTGCTACCCTTTCTGTGGTAAATTCCTTCGCAGCATTTTTCAAGCAGATGCAGCCGTGGAAAGTGCATCAAAATTTCTGGAGAAAAATTTCAGGAATTTTTCTTGTACTTGTGGATTGACCTTCTGGCTGCCAGTAACCCACTTCTTGGCAAGGTGGAGAAGGCAGGAAAAGGCTAGTTAGATGGGTAGTAGAACCTGCTGGCCCGGTGGAGTACTCGAGTCAGGGCGTGGTAGCATCTAGGTTAAGTTCAAGACCAAGGCCAGGCCTGACAGTTCCAACTGTCAGACATAGGTCAGAGCCCAGAAGGAGCAGCAGGTGGGAGACCGAGGGTGATGTGGAAGAAGGAACACAAGTACAAGGAGGGGGGGAAAGAGTAAATTAAGAGACCATGGGAATTAGGGTGTTGATTGCCTCCCATGTAAAGAACAGGGTCAATGTTCCATTCAACTCTGTTTTCTTAAAATAATCTAAGCCCACAGGGCACCAGGGTGCCTCAGTTGGTTGAGTGCCTGACTTCGGCTCAAATCGTGATCTTGTGAGTTCATGGGTTTGAGCCCCGCATCAGGCTCTGTGCTGACAGCTCGGAGCCTGGAACCTGCTTCCTTCTGATTCTGTGTCTCCCTCTCTCTCTGACCGTCCCTCGATCACACTCTGTCTCTGTCTTTCAAAAATAAACATTAAAAAAATCTGTGCTCACAGATCTAAATGATTATTAATAAATACTAATATTTCCAAGTTTATTCGATTTGCTGTCAGTTTAATAATAGTGAATAACACTGAGCATTCCTTAGGTACCCTTCCCCCACTGAGCCCTCTACACACACTTTTCTTATAGTTCATGGCAGCCACTCTGTGGGCACTGCTGACTCCATTTCACAGGTGCCAGCAGGGAATCCGGGAGGCTCACCCCTGCCCAGCGCGCACAGCTGGTGAGCGGCCAGGTGACAACGGCAGTCCCTTGGCAGCACTGGAGTCCGTGCCCCTTTCCACTGTGCCCATGACCCCCTCCTGCCTGGCCCTTGTTGGTGCCGCCAAAATCTTTATCGATCTTTGTTTTGTTTGTGTGTTTCAAAGAAGTGCAGTGGCTGAGAAGTAGCCTTTAAAAAATGGTGACAATTTTGTGGATTAGAAGATCAAACATGAAAAACTTTTTTTAATCTATTCTTTTTTTATTTTTTTGGGAGAGGGCATGAGCAGGGTAGGGACAGAGAGAGAGAGAGAGAGAGAGAGAGAGGCAGAGACGGAGAGAGAGAATGTTAAGTAGGCTTCTCTCCCAGCACAGAGCCCGAGGTGGGTGCTCGATCCCAGGACCCTGGGATCATGACCTGAGCCAAAATCAAGAGCTGGACGCTTAACCACCTGAGCCACCCAGGCCTGTAGAAAGACGTCTTTTTGAAGGAAACTCCACTTATTTTACCTGGGTCTCCCAGGGACAGATTACCTGCTCATTAGGCAACAATCTGCCGATGTCACCTGTGGGCTAACGAGTGTCTGTAATAACATCAGCGGGGGAAATAACTAGCATATTGTGTACCGTCTGCGAGTATGCAGTAGAGCGGAAAGGCTGTCCTCCGGATTCTCCACGACACTGTGTGCTTTTCACTGGTCTTCGTTCTGGGATAGCCGTTTACCTGAGACAGCCTGGGAACCCGCCCACAAACGAGAGCTAGGAGAGGACTAAGGAAGGTGCACACGGTTCCTTCCCTCTAAATCGTTTATGTGTTGTACCTTCCCTTTCCCTCGGGTTTCAACACCGTGGATTTGAAACAGCTGTTAATATGGAGAATTACTCCAATATATACTTGGGAATTTGCCCTTCTCCTTTGCCAGCTCCTGGGAGACTTCTCCGTAAGTATGTCTATGAAATTGCTTTGGAAACTGTAAAGCGTTTCAGACCTTAATCTTATTTATCATCACAGGGACTGTGGGAGGGATGTCCATCATTATCCCCAGTGTATAGGCGAGGAAACTGAGGCCTCGACAGAGTAAGTGACTTGCCTTGATTTTATAGTGAAGACTCGGTGTGGCCATTTTGATTCTAAATGTAGTACATGTTCCACTATACCCTCAGCCCCGCTTCAGTGCTACAGGAAAACAAGAATACAATCATTCTAGAGGGTTATCACCAGGCATTCTCGACAGTATTTAATTAATTAATTAATTTTTAGAGAGAGAGGGCACAAGTGAGTGAGGGGTCGAGAGAGAGGGAGAGAGAGAAAGCGAAGCAGGACTCACCCCGAAGCAGGGCTCATGCTCACCCAAAGCGGGGCTTGAGATCACCCCATGCAGGACTCAGAATTCATGAACCATGAGATCATGACCTGAGCCAAAGTCAAATGCTTAACCAACTGAGCCCCCCAGGTGCCTTTGATAGGATTTTAAATAGCTTGCACCCCAGGATGAAAATGGGGATCTGCAAGCATCCAACTTTTAATCTCTTTTTAGCTCTGCTAGAAGCAGAGAAGTCTGGCTTCCTGGGGGTCATATCCAGCCATGGGAGTGCGGGAACAGCCTCATGGTGATAAGATGATCATAACGAGGCTGCAGAGTGAATTGTTGGAAATGTTGGTGACAAGGGGTTGGGGCTGGGTGGTTCAGTAAGTTAAACATCCAGTTTTAGCTCAGGGCATGGTCTCATGCTTTGCGAGTTCAAGCCACACATTGGGCTCTCTGCCATCAGTGCGGAGTCCAGATTGGATCCTCTGTCCCCTTCTCTGTACCCCTTCCCAGCTCTTGCTCTCTCTTTTTCAAAAATAATAAACATAAAAAAAATGTTCACAACAAGGTGACATTGTAGTGCACTGCTAGTTGACAAAACTCAGGTGGGGCTTTGAGGGGCGTTTCCCTCCCTGAAAATGTCCGCTCCTGAGGCTTTAGAGAAAGTTATGTCACTGCCTGGGAGATGAGAGACTCTGGGGACTCTGAGCATGACAGGAATTCTGATTCTTCTGTGTCCTTTGCTGTTGAATAATCACATTTCCCTGAGGCCTGGGGAAGTGGTGAGGACTTGGTGCAGGTCTTTTAGGATAAGCTGATATCAAGTCACTGAGGTTCTATCATTGTGGGAGAAATTCACGTTGTTCATTTAGTCTTTAATTGCTTTACTTTCCATGCACTGTTAGTTTAATCTCATTTCTTTTCTGTTTCTTGGTCCTTTGTATTTATTCATCGTTCATCCTACATGTGTTCACCCCAATGTGACTGTAACCTGGCTCATAGAGTAGGTTTGAAATATGTTTTTTTGGTTAAATAATTAAATGAACATAAATTTGTAGCCAGGGTCTTTGTTGGATCTAATAAAAGCTCATGAAAACCCTATAGTATTTTCAATGACTATTTCTTGGACTCAGACATTTTAACTCTAAAAAAATATTTTTCTGGACATACATTTTCTTCTGAGGATATTCTAACTTGGATCCTTATTTTTTATAATGTAGTTCCATCTTCTTATGGATGAAAATAACTTAAATTGTGTATTTAAAGAACAATGATGTGTGTATGTTTTAGGATTGCTGAAGACAATTGTTGAAGACTTCACTACCTTAGAGTATTCCAGTGGTCTTCAGTGATTAGTATCGAGTGGGACACTGCTGGGTATTTCTTGTTGAAAAGTGTAGTGTTTGGTAATATTTGCCTATACTGACTTAGAAATCGGTTTTATGTGACAGTTTAAGCAAATCATTAACCTAGAACACATTTTTAAAATTTGATCTTTATTTTTTAAATTTTTTAAATGTTTGTTTTTGGGAGACAGAGAGACAGAATACAAGCAGGGGAGGGGCAGAGAGAGAGGGAGACACAGAATCTGAAGCAGGCTCCAGGCTCTGAGCTGTCAGCCCAGAGCCTGACATAGGGCTCGAACTCACAAAGTGTGGGATCATAACCTGGGCAGAAGTTGGATGCTTAACCAACTGAGCCACCTAGGTGCCCCAAAATTTGATCTTTAAATTAATAAACCATTCCTTTGGCTCTGTGTTCTCTGCATTAAATGCTCATAGGGTTATAATCTTTTTATCCTGGATTATTGATCTACTTCACGCTAAGTGCCTTGTGTCTCCATTTTTTCTTTATTATTATGCAACATATAAACATTATTATGTGTGTCTGGCATGATTAGAATGGCTTCTAGGCCTTCTGCCTCTGTCTTCCCACATTACTAAAATCAGAAGTGACTGATCAAAAAAAACCCCAGTATTGAGCTGTGTGTGGTATATGGATGTGTACTTGTACTTGAAACTATATTTAAATAATCCTTTCTTACAAGTTACATGAAGTCTATTATTCTTCAGACCTATTTTATTTTTTTACTGTAAGTAGAGAGAAATGCGTATCCTATAAGGAATTTAAGAAATACAATTAATATTAAAATGTCATTTGTTTCTTTAATCATATGGTATGTTAGAGGAATAGCTTCAAAGAAAAGGACAGCATAGGATTCAGGCGAAAAGAAACAGCCCAACACATGAGCTTTTTGAGATGGAACTTGGGGTAGAGGTGACTGTACCTTAGGGACTTCATAGGGTTCTATGACCTGATAACCACTTGAAACTGCACAGTTTAGTTTGTTTACCCGAATGTGTGTTCAGCTCAGATGAATGGATGTACTATCTCCTTGGTGGGAAGTTGACCCTACGTGACACTGAGCCTGGTTGACATTTACTTTGAAGTGGCAGCGTGTACATTCAGAACTATAGGCAACATGCATACGCTCAGTTTTGTCTTTTTTTAAAAAAAAATTTCAAGATCAATAGCTACTCTATTGGTTGGAAAGATTTGTGTCACCCCATTTGGACAATGTACTTTGCATATATTCCTATGAAAGTAAGTTTAAAGACCCGACATTTCTGTCCTGAATGTCTTCCTCATCACATTTCATCTCATATCCCCTCTGCTTATTTAATTATATTTTAATAATTTTCTCTATCTTCCAGCTCTCTTGAAAGACCTCTCCTGTTGATTATCCTATGAGCTTGTTTTGAGACACGTGTCTCCTTGGGGAGTCTTTCTCTGCTCCTAAAGACATAACAGCATGAACGAAGCAATAAAAAACCAATTCCCTCCTCTTGGTTGTGCTTCATATAGTCATTGTTTTTTGATACGGGCTGATAAAAACAGGAAAAGGATCATTTTTAAATGCTTTGCTTGGGGTTGCTTTACCTCCAGTAAGGAAAATTACCTCACAAGGGGGAGCATGGGTAATAAAGATACAGCTAACTGAGTAATTGTATTCAGTCTAATGTCAAAATCCCCAGGCTGTTGCCTGCAAATCTAATTTAATCTTGGGATCACTGTGTGTCCACCGTGGGGTATAGATTTGAGTTTGCTGCTGCTACTGATCATCTCTTCAGTTATTAGAGATGAATTTCAGATGCTACTGGAGATTTTTGATATGGGTGGATTCTTTTTTCCTTAGCCATATTTGTAAGTCTTAAGGTAGTTAACAAAAAGGCTTTGGATGTGGACCAAGAATGAAATCTGGAATACAGTCATGGAAATTTTAGTGGTGAAAGCGACCATAGATCACCTTACAAAGAGACTGAGGGATAAAGAAATGAAACAGCTTTGCCAAGGTCATGCAGGTAGCAAGGCTTTAGGATCCTAACATTGATTATCTTAGTTTCTTTTAAATCTGTGTCTTTCTTACTATACTTCACACCCTTTTCTTCTTAAAGAGGATTCGAGGTGAATGTCCTATCTGCTGCACCTCTCCACCTTGTAGCCCCTGCAGGACCGACCCTCTCAGACCCTCAGTTGCATAGCATTTTGACACTGATGACTCGCAGCCCAGTGCCTCTCCAGAAATTATTGTCACATAAGGACAAGGAGTGACCCCCCCATCACATGACTAGTTGAGGCCGGGATACCATTTGGGACAAATCAGAAGGACCCAGTTCCCCATGGAATTGGCTGAGTCCTGTGTTACAGTTGCACCTTCTGGTCCGCCTTCTCCCTTCCCCCTCTTAAGGGTGATCCCAAGAGTAATTCCCAACAAACTGAACCTAAAGTCATCACAGAGGCCCTTTACTGGGGAATTCCATGTAAGACAACAGAGAAGTTGGAATAGGACGCTATTCTGGCAGTAGTCAAGGGCAGGATGGCACTGGTGGGAAAATTATCTTCTTCCTGAGAAACCTGGCTGTCCTTAACAAGGAGTCTTCAGCTGAGAGGTAAGAGACACAGACTGGTTTTCTGCTTGGGGATGTAGTCCCATCCTTTCACTGTACAGATTAGAAAATCAAGCCTCCTGCCCTAACGTGAGTTGACCCATAGCACGTAGCTAGTTGGCAACCCGGCAACAACAAGCTTGTGGTACCTGTCTGCTGCTGCTGGTGCGGACTTTGAAGAGCCATATTGGAATTTGTTCTGAGTTGTTCTGCGGCTCTAACTCAGAATTGACTGCAGATGGATCTAGAGACCCTTCGTCTGTCTGATCTGTTTGTCCAGCTCTGGCACTGACATCGGACATCTCAATAATTCCTAAAAGGTCTGATTTTGCCGATCGACTGCTATTCTTTGAAGAGTGATCGCTGTAGCTCACCAAAGTTGGTAGTGGAACAGTAAAGAAGAAAAAGGAAGTAGAAACAGATGGTCACAGTTGTTTTTGCCTGAAATCAGCATTTCGTGTTAACCGGCTATTAAGAGAATTGGGAAATTGGCAAGGCTTGTTAGGTAGACCGGTGGCAAGTACACATTCATTAAACAGATGAAACATGCAGCAGTGGTTGAAACAGTCATAAGCAAAATGAAAAATGACTACAAATTAATATGCGGTCTCATGATCATCCTAAATAGTTTATTAGTCATTTTATTATGCTCAAATAATGTTCCATGGAGATTATCAAATTATTATAAGCTCAGAGTCCCCATGATCCTGAGAAATTTGGAAGTAATTGAAAAGCAAATTATTAGTTTATTATTGTTGCTACTACAAGGATTCAGATTTTATATGATTTCCTTGGCATAATTAACCAGCTACTCTCTGGAAAATGTTCTTTGACTCCCATTGTCTGTAAATTAAGTCAAAATGTATTTTACTTGGGACTCAAGGCCCTGTGTATGCCCGCAGCAAGATAGCCCCCCCACCGCTATCTCTCGGGCTGCTCATCTGTATGCACTTCCCACCCCCACCCCAACCACACCGGGAACTTGGTGTGCCTTGAGCTCATCTTCTATTTTCCAAAATTTGTGTCTTTTGTCATGCTGCTCCTTTTTTTCTTGGACCGTTCTTCTCCTGTGCTTATCTATCAATGAAATTTTCTTTGATTTCCCTCAGATACATCTTTGTTTATTAAAATTTTTTTTCACATTTATTACTTACTTTTGAGAGAGACAGAGCATGAGGTGGGGAAGGGCAGAGAGAGAGAGAGAGAGAGAGAGAGACAGAATCTGAAGTAGGCTCTGAGCATTCAGCACAGAGCCAGATGCGGGGCTTGAACCCATCAACAGTGAGATTATGACCTAAGCTCAAATCCAATGCTTAATGGACTGTGCCACCAAAGTGCCCCTGACACATCTTTGTTTAGAACGCTTAGCCCCTTGCTGTGAGGACACGTCAGGTATTCCTTACTGGCTTTACTCTTTCTTCCTTCTGAACCACCATGGCATCTTGTTAATTTTTTTTAATTAATTAATTTATTTTTTGAGAGAGATTGAGTGACAGAGAGAGAGAGAGAGAGAGAGAGAGAGAGCAAGCCAGCCAGCAGGGGACAGGTAGCAAGAAAGAGGGACAGAGAGAGTCCAAAGCAGGTTCTGCACCATCAGTGCAAAGCCTCACATGGGGCTCGAACCCACGAACTGTGAGATCATGACCTGAGCTGAAGAGCCAAATGCTTAACCTACTCATCCCCCCAGTGGCCCCCCCATGGCATTTTATTTGCATGGAAATTTTATGTCCTACTTTGCATTTAGCTGCTCTCATCTCTCAAATTCAATACATATTTGTAGATATCCCTGTACCAGAATCCATGCTAGGCATTGGAAGGTTAAAAAATGTGAGAAATTGATCTTCACCCAGTGGGTCTACAGTCTAGTGAGTGGGACATAACAAAATACAGGAGGAGATGTGTGGTGAAACCAAAGCATGTGGTGGAAGACACAAACCTGGCCATGATGACCTAAGCTGGGGATGTTCATAACGTTGAATTGAGTCTAAAAAGCTGAGTAAGGGCTTGCCAGGTATGGTAAGAAGTAGGATGTAAGTGGAGCAACAGACGGTCAGACAAAGAGGCAGGAACCATTGGGTGAGCCACAGGGGAGAAGAGAGTGATCCGAGGTGAGCATCACATCTGGAAAGGTAGGCAGGTTGGCATAATGTGAACGATTGTCAAGGTGGATGACAAGAGGGAGCTGGTGGCAAATGTTTAGGGATGTCAGCCTCCGACAGATTCACAGAGATCATCGGAGAAGCCTGTGGATGGCTCTTCTCCACTCCTTGTGTTTCCTTCCATGTGGACGGAGTGTCCTTAATATAACTACTGGCCTGGAGAACTTACCCAGTTGGTAAATTTGGGAGAGATAAAGTCAACCTCTAAGCTCCTTTCTGTTTTATTCTTGAGAGGGAGCTGCCCTTGGGGATCACCTTCTCTGGGGGAAGCTCTTCTTTGAACAGAATTCCGTGAGTAGACGACTAGCTTTGGTCTCACACTCCCCAACCCTTGGGTTCAACGTTAGCCACTTGGCTATAGACTTAAAATCACAACTTCTGAACTAGAGTTTTCAGAAATGTGTCATTTTTTCTGTCTGCCACTCCTTAAAATTTTTTTTTATTTTATTTTAGAGAGGGAGAGAAAGCAGGGGAGAGGGAAAGAGAGAGAACCTTAAGCTGAGCATGGGGCCTGACACAGGACTTGATCCCAGGACCCTGGGGTCATAACTTGAGCCAAAATCAAGAGTTGGACTCTTAACCAACTGAGACATCCAGGTGTTCCTGCCACTGTTTTTTTAATTTTTTAAAATTTTTATATATTTTTTAAAAAAATTAAAAAAAATTTTTTTAATGTATTTTTGAGAGATAGAGAGAGAGACAGCACGAGCAGAGGAGGGTCAGAGAGAGGGAGACGCAGAATCTGAAGCAGGCTCCAGGCTCTGAGCTAGCTTTCAGCACAGAGCCCGATGCGGGATGCGGGGCTCGAACCCACCGACTGTGAGATCATGACCTGAGCCGAAGCCGGATGCTCAACCAACTGAGCCACCCAGGTGCTTCCACTCTTTTTTAAAATCATTTCCTTAATTTGTTTTGAACCCAGGCGGGAGAAACTGGTGCTTCTCGCTGAGCCCCATCAAGGCTCTACTGTGGTGTGCAGTAAGGGTAGGAAGAATGGCTGAATGAGAGCAAGTGAAAATCTGAATTATGGCAGATGTGCGGTGGAAGAGGATGGTTTGGGTTTCAGGGATGAAACGAAGGTAGAAGGAACAGGACTTGGTGACTAGCTGGCTAAGGAGATGAGTGCAATGGAAGACTCTAGAAAGACTCTGCCTTCGGGCTTGAGTGGTTGCAAGCCACAGTAGTTCACCTACCGTAACTTTCTGATTGACCTGAGTTAGCATTGAATTGGCTCTCCAGGCCAGGACAGTTAGTCCAGCCTTTCCTTCCTCCTTGGTCGTTACCACGCAGGACCTGACAAGTTTTCAGGGACTGATACACTTGGGCATTTGTCCATCCAAGTTGTTCTTAACTTTATTAGTTCATTTAGCTAGCAGATATTTATTAGTTTCCTTCTCTGTGTTAGTACCCATCGTGGCTTGCCCATGGCATGATGAATAAAACATTCACTTGTCCTCTGCGAACTCACTCAGAGTCTAGTCGGGGAGCCAGAAAAGCACGGTGCTAGTCCAACAGTTTTGGAGCCAAACAGCCTGAGTAAGAATCTGGACACTGCAACTTGTGAGACAGGCAACCTTATTATTTTTTTTTCAATTTTTAAAACATCTTTAATTTGAGAAGGAGAGAGAGGGAAGAGAGAGAGCACGATCAGGGGAGTGGCACAGAGAGAGAGGAAGGCAGTGGATCCGAAGCAGACTGTGCTGACGACAGCGAGTCCAATGTGGGGCTTGAACTCATGAATCATGAGATCACGGCCTGAGTTGAAGTCGGATGCTTAACTGACTGAGCCACCCAGGTGCCCCACCAGAGCCTTATTTTTAAGACCCCCACATCAGTATCTACCTCAACTGCTGCTTCACACTTTCTAAATTCTCCTGATTTGGCCCAGAAAACTAGTGGATTGGCTTTGAGTAAATTCTGCCAGAAACTTAGAAAATTGAAAAAAAAAAAAAAGTTGTTTTTGGAATCCATTTTTAAAACAGGAAATTCCTGTCTATAGCTGAAAGAACTTGTCACAGGAGCAGTGGAAGTTATGCTCTATTTCTCTCTCTTTTGGACAACCCCCTCAGATCACACTTGATGGAAGAAAGTTAGAATATGGTTTATTTTTTGGTTCAGTTTTCATTTTTGAGTTACGATTGCATCAGGGATCTGGAAGAGTCTGAGCTCTTTTTATGATTGCAAATCTAGATCTTCCTAGGAAGTAGAGAAATAAGGTGTTTGCAGGGTTTGAGGACCCCCTGTATTAATAGAATGGCACTCTGATTTGCAGATTTTCGTGCTGTTTCATACAATAATGGACTTTTTAGAAGTTCTAAACTTGGTGGAGAAAATCCCATTGTTTCAGGAGTCCTTGATTCAATGTAAAGTGCTATTCACATAACGCAATTTTGTGTGTGTGTGTGTACGTGTGCACGCACGTGTGTATGTGTATGTATACCTGTACTTTATTGTTCCTATTTCAGTAGTTATCAGATCAAGTTCTCTGCTGTGGACCAGATCCTGGCACATTTATTTGCTGTGATTTCAGCTTGTCCCCCAATGTCCTACACCACAGAAACTGTAAAAGGTAGCTGAAGTAGATAGAAGATGGTAGAGAAGGAATGATTCTTAGCCAGTCATATCTGCTTTATCTAAAATTACTGTTCTTTAAGCAAGAACAAGAATGCTCCAGTTTTGTCCCGTGAGGTTTCCCCCCCCGTAAATGAAGAGAAATACAGTATCCTGTAAGGAATTTAAGAAATACAATTGCAATTAAAGTATCATTTGTTTCCTTAGTAGTATGGTGCCCATCCTATGTGCAGATGTGATCTGCTTTCATTTATGTCAGAGAACCCTATGTGGTTTTTGTTTTTTTTAGAAAAATTTTTTAATGTTTATTTACTTTGAAGGAGAGAGAGAAATAGACTGAGAGCCGGAGAGGGGTAGAGACAGATGGAGACACAGAATCAAAAGCAGGCTCCAGGCTCTGAGCTGTCAGCACAGAGCCTGATGCTGGGCTCAAACCCATGAACTGTGAGATCACGATCTGAGCTGAAGTTGGATGCCCAACCAAATGAGCCACCCAGGCGCCCCAGAGAACCCTATGTTTTAAAGCTGGATGAGACTCTAGTGATGACTTAGTCCAGGGCTCTCCTTTGGGGACCAACAGGAAGCTGAGGTACCGAATGCTGGAAAGGGCTTCAGCACAGTCCCCAGTGAGGTGTGACAGCCAGGGTGGTGGCTAAGAGCACAGGTCTAATGTTGGACATCCTGGGTTTCACACTGGCTCTGCCAGTTACTAGTTGTGTGATCTGTGTGTGTTACGTAACCTCTCTGTGCCTCAATTTGCGCATCTAGAAACTAGAGTCCGTAGCAGTTTTTCCTTCTAAGAGTTGTCAGGGAATGGATTAAATGAGTAGATATAAAGTCAGCGTATCTGGCATAGCAAATGCTGCTTATGAGGATCTGCATTTCGTAAAATCTGAGATACAATAAGGCCATTTCTTTCTTTTTCCTCATTTTTATTTTTTATTTACTTTTAAATTTTCATGAGTTAGCATGCAGTGCAATACTGGTTTCTGGAGTAGAGTTCAGTGACTCACATACATACAACACCCAGTGCTCGTCACATCAAGTGTCCTCAGTACCCATCACCAGCTAGCCCATCCCCCACCCAAGTCCCTCCATCAACTCTGTTTGTTCTCTGTCCTTAAGAGTCTCTTGTAGTTTGCTTCCCTCTCTTCTCTGCCCCTGCCACCTTCCCAAATGTTCATCTATTTTGTTTCTTAGCCATTGCTTTCTTGATCTCAAAATGACTAACTCGTTTCACAAAATTATAGTGTGATCTGCTATAGCGGTTTGAACGTTCTATTGATTGTCAGATGGAGGTGAAATGGACAGTGAGAGGGTGGAGCTTAGAACCAGTAAAATAGGGTGCTGTTGTTGTTATTTAACTGAGTTAAGGGGACTGGAATAAGAAGCTGCGTCTCTTCATTCATCCCTTAGTTATTCTGCATTGACTCTCTGGGTAACGTTTTTGTATGAAGTCTAGTTTCAGACACGTGCACTTTGGGAAATGAAAATTTTAGCTGTTTATTCTGAGCACATAGAGCCTACCTCTCTTTGGATGCATTGTTTGACTTAAAGGTGTTGTGACACTTAAGTTTTGTGACTCCAAGTCCTTAAAGTCAACTGTGATGCTCCTATGTTACTACAGAAAGGGGGCTAAAGAAATACCCAGATTTACCTGAAGGAATGAGGCTCCTCTTTCTACCCTTTATAGGCTGAGCAGTGATGAAACTGCATGTTTCCCTCTATTCATTATTGCTTCATGTTTGGATTGGTTAAATCTTTTTTTTTTTAATTTTTTAATTTTAGAGAGCGAGGGCGAGCGAGCATGTGAGTGAGGAGAGAAGGGCAAAGGGAGAGAGATTAAGAATCTCAAGCAGGCTCCATGCTCAGCCCGATGCGGGGCTCGATCCCAAGGCCCTGGGCTCATGACCTGAGCCAAAATCAAGAGCTGGGCGCTCAATTGACTGAGCCACCCAGGTGTCCCATGTTGATTAAATCTTTAAACAGTGACGAATGTCTTTATACTGAGCAAAGATTCAAATTCATCTGAAGCTTTAATCAGCTTTCATTGCTGGTTAAGTTCGTCCAACAATGGAGTCAGGGGGGTCTGTTTGTTAAGATTCTCGTCAACCCCCTTAGAGGCCCAAACCATGTGCATTTTATAGGGGTCTATGTCAATCCCCATAGGAGTGCCCAAATGAGGGCTTTTGTGAGTACATTTAAGACTCTGGGCCAGACTTTTCTGTTTGATTTGCTCCTTCATTATTATTTTATTATTTGTCCTGCTCTAGATCGTGTCCTCCCTCCCTGGAGACCCCCTCCCTCTCACAGTCCCCTCCTTCTTGCCCTTATTCCCCCTGCCCTCCCCGCCAACCTAGAACGCACTCTTCATTCCGTCTCTCTGTCTCTCCAAAGTTTATATTTGACTCTTGTCGCTGGGCAGTCTGCCCGGTTTGGTTTATTTGTTTCTCATAATTGTATTTAGAGCCTCATGTTACATGTTTCAGATGGATGTTTCTAAGGGCATTTTGTCTCCTTCATAACACAAGTATTTTCCTGGAGTTTTGCAGTGTTTTACACTATAAATGCAAACTTGACCTGTCCAAAGCAGAGGTTTACAAAATGAGTACCCAAATCGATGTTCTTCTGAATATCCCTAAGTTAAGTTTTACTGTCCCAGGGCTCTGAGTAATGGAATAAAAGCAAGTAACTTACTGGGTAGGCTGATTGATGCTAACAAAAACAATCTGCTGAGTTTAGTTTTATGAAGGCTAATAGACACATTGATGATAGTATAAAAGAGTGCCAGGTGTCCTTCATACTGAAATGTAAGCTCATGTCCGCTTTGACATGAAGGTGCAGCCTAGGGCACCTGGGGGGCTCAGTCGGTTGAGCGTCTGATATCCGCTCAGGTCATGATCTCACGGTTGGTGGGTTCAAGCCCCATATTGGGCTCTGTGCTGTGAGTGTAGAGCCTGCTTGGGATCCTCTCTCTCTCTTTTTCAAAATAAATGAACATTAAAAAATTGAAATGGAGGTACAACCCTAAGCACTTCCTCTCTGAGTCTCAGCCCAAAGTCTGTTGTACAATGAGAAAACTGTGGTTTGAGGCCTTCTGTTATTCTGTAATGTCCTAGCAAAAACTCTAAGTTTTAAAAAGCTGGCTTTTTTATGAGGCTAATGGTTCTATCTAACTGCACCTTCACAATTTTAGATGTCCCAGACACTGTATTGTCCAGCCGGATAGTAACTAGCAACCAGCCTCATGTAGCTTTTACAAGTTCAATGAACTATAATTAAATAAAATTTAAAACGCAGTTTTCTGGGTACAGTAGCCACCTTTCAAGGACTCGGTCTCCACATGTGGCTATCATGTTAGGCGGCGAAGATCTGGAACATTTCCAGCACTGAGAAAGCCCTGCTGGGCAGTCGTGCCCCAGAGGACTTAAGTTGGAGCAAATGGCACTAACTAGTCGACTTCACAGAGTTTATTAGGGAAAAACTTAGCTGCTTTCACAAGAGATGATGGGGCGCCTCGGTGGCTCTGTCAGTTAAGCGTCTGACTTCTGCTTGTGTCATGCTCTCCCAGTTTGTGAGTTCAAGCCCCGCATCGAGCTCTGTGCCGCCAACGCAGAGCCCACTTGTGATCCTCTATCTCCTATTCTTTCTGTCTTTCCTCTGCTTGTTCTCGTTGTCTTTCTCTCAAAAAGAAAGTAACATTAAAACAATAAAAAAAACCCCAAGCGGTGACAAAAATATAGTAAATGAAAGGATTTAAAAACCCTTTCCTGTGACATCCAGGAAGTGGGCAGTCTGGGTTGCACATGGGGCTCTTCTCCTGGATATGATTCCTTCCTTCCATCCTTTTGGCTCAGCATTCCTGTCACATTGTCGGTGTGCATATGCTCCAGTTTAGATGGAGAACAGAAAGAGTCCAGGTTGAAAAGGACCCAGACATTGTTGACATCACTTTTGTTCACATCTCATTGCTCCAAATGGAGCTGTTTATCCACCCAACTCTGCAAGTGAATCGAGGGAAGGGGTCCGATCCCAAGGTGGGATGTGTTCAGCTAAACTATTACTGGAGAAGAAGAGGAGAATGGATTTGAGGGAACAGTCAGCAGTTTCTCCCACATCAGCTAATGTCTACTGGAGGGATTTGCTATGTAAGGGGACGGTTTATTTGTCATAGTTCATGTGAGTGTTAGGAGAGATGATATGTGGATTTAATTTAGATATTGCATGCCTCTCAGCTTTTACTTGTTGTCATTTAAGCAGATACAGACAAAACTCCAGTAAACTAGACTAGGATGGTTTTTACACACCTGATTTTGTTCTTTCACCGACCGCGTTACCAGAGTGTGTGTGGGGTGGCACAGTTTTGATTCTCAGGTGGCATCACAGAGCTGTGACTCCCTGAATGCTTTTAATGCTGGGCAGAGTTGGGGATTGAAAATACTGACCCTCCTGCTACTCTACGCAAAAGGCGGGACTAAGGCAATGAAATATACTTCAACGGAATGGATTTTATGGGCCGTTAGTGTGGGTAAATGATGCTTCCTTCATGAGAGGCGGAAGGGCTCGTTTCTGTAATGAACCAATAAACCTCTTCTGGAGAAGCCCAAGACATTCTTTTCCATTAGTAGAATTATCTTTTACTTTCCTTCTTTTTTAGAATCAAAATGAGAACTGTCTTTGTACATCTGTGTGTGCGTGTGGTTTCACTACTACTTGCTGGTGATGACTCGTCTCTTTTAACCCAAACCTGGTAGGATTATAAAGTGTTAGAATATACTTTGTGGACTTGCTGGTGTTATCTGTTGGTGACAGACCGTAACAGTAAATCATGCAATGAATTGCAGTGGATCAGTAAATTCTCTTTTTTTCTTACTGTTACTAATACCCTGAATTTTATCTCTTCTCAGAGGGGGTGTTAGGCTGTTTTATCCACTTATCATAGGAGATTCAATTAAAATGTAATTTTCATTTCCGTTTTTAAAAGTTATGTTCAGGGTTTTATCTCCTCTAACCCAATTTTCTATAATTACTTACACATCGAATTTAGTCATAGAATATTGAAGTCTACTGTGTACCTAGCACTAAATTAGTCCTTGTGTACTGCCTTTTTTCTCCTCCTGCCTTCCCCCACCTTTTCTAGGATGTGAACTGTATCAAACTTAATGTATATGCCTTCTCTTCTTGCCATTGCTCTACAATATGGAGTTATACTCAAAGAAACCCTTTGTTGGATATTACTGGCTCAGGGTCAAGAGTGTGCAGTGTTTGATAAATTGCTAACTCTCTAACCTTTGGTGTCTTCAACTATACCATGGAAGTGGTTTTAATAAGAGTATCTTAGGCTTCTATGACGATGACATGTTTTGTATAAAATGTTAACATATTAGTTGGTATATGGTGAGTGCTAGATACAAATTATTCCTGGTTGTTATTAAAACTAAACCATGTGTGCCCAAGTACACTTAGTGAATAAGTCTGTTCAGTATTGTGTTGTCAAATACATCTTTTTGCAATGTCTATTTCTAGTCAATGCTGGAAATGAAGAGTTTTGATTTCCTGAACATTCTTAGCCTATTCATGGAGTTCCCCACTTTAATATTAAATGATATTGCCTTCCACCGTTTAAAAAGTATTTTGAAGTGAGAATTGAACACTTCTTGAATTATCTGGTTTAGTTTGTTAAGAAGCTGTGATTGAATAATTATTCCACAGCCTTTACTTTTCTTAAAACTTTTTTTAAATGTTTATTTACTTTTGAAAGAGAGGCAGGGGAGGTGTAGAGAGATGGGGAGACACAGAATCCCAAGCAGACCCCAGGCTCTGAGCTGTCAGCACAGAGCCTGATGCGAGGCTCGAACTCAGGAACCATGAGATCATGACCTGAGCTGGAGTGGGACACTTAATTGACTGAGCAATCCCGGTGCCCCATCCTTTATTTTTCTGTATCTAGCACTCAGATAAAAAACACATTTCTAAGATAATTGTTTGAGGACAGATTCTGAGGGACAAACACTTGTATCAGTCTGGTATTTCCTTGGCTAAGTTGAATGTTAAAGGATATAATTAAGGCTGAATAAAAATCATCCTTTCAAAATCCTTACTGACCACCTGGGACTGACATTGCCTTGTCAGTAGAAATGAAATCTCAGCGGCCCTGGTCCTCCCTAATGGGCTCCACTTCCAGCATTGTCCTCCAGTGTCTAGTCATCCTTTGGCTGTACCTTCTAGCTCTCTAGCCAGAGAACAAGAAGATTTGGCTCCATTGCCTTTAGAGGGGAAAGTCAGAGTTAAAGAAAAGCTGACTTCACATCAGTGTTCTATAATCAGATGTAACCAGATCTATGGTCTTAGAGGTGAGTGGATTCAAGGGCCACTTAGGGCTCAACATAGGCAGAATTTTGCTGATTGAGTAGATATTAGAATAAAAGAGTCCAGGCGGTGCCAGGGTGGTTCTGTCTCTGGCCCACCCCTGCTTGCACACACACCTGCTCTCTCTCTCTCTCAAAAGAAAGAAAGAAAGAAAGAAAGAAAGAAAGAAAGAAAGAAAGAAAGAAAGAAAGAAAGAAAGAAAGAAAATACTGAAAAAAGTAAATAGGGGTCCAGAAGTCTTCTACATTTCCGATGTGGATGAATGGGAATGCGGCAAGATGAGCATGATTTGGAAGCGTGATAGTGTGTTCTAGATTTGCTGAGTTTTGGGGGTGACTGTGGGATGCACAGATGGGGATGCCCAGCAGACGTTCAAGTCTGAAGCTTGAGAAGAAATCTGGTTCAGAGAGATTCAGGAGTATCCTCTAGTAGTTGAAGTCGCTAGAGTGGATGAGGTTGGCCAAGGAACGCACGTCTTAGGGAATTAGACTGTAAGTCTGATGCAGGCTATGCTTCTGCCTTAGTGCCCCACATCCCGTGGCCATTCCGTAAACATTTGGTAAAAATGACAAAATACTGATTGGCTCATGAAGATCAACTGTTTTCTCATTTTGGCTCCATAGAAATGATAAAACATTTTTGCGGTTGGATAAATAGGGTATGGTGTGGTTATGAGTGATATTAAGCACTGTTTACATGCAGGGAGCTGAGGGAATTCAAGAATGAGTTTCAGAGAGCCTGCAGAGACTTGAAATTATATACAGAAATGGGGAGAGGAGCCATAATTTTTATCAGATTCTCAAAGAGTCATGAAAATTGTTGAATAAATGCCTGTGATCCTGGAGGCAAGTAAAGAGAATAAAGATCACATCAGAATAACTCGGAAAGCCAGAAAAATCACCTATACAATCAGGGACCCCAGTTCCTGTGGGCTATTCTTCACCCCGTGCCAGTATTGTACAATATTGCAGGAATTTGGGGGTCAGGAGTTTCATAGTGTGGCTTGGCAGAACCAAAGGCCAAACTATGATGAATTCTGGATGTGGATCATCTTCGAAGGACGAGGAATGTAGGGAGGATTAAGGGTAATTTCCAAAATCTGGCTACATCCTTTGCCAGAATATTCCTTCTCCTGGTTACTGCAGATAATGAATCAAGGAAGGCACTTTTGAGAACAGTTAACAAAACGTTACTTGATATAGGAGTAATGTTTCTGTTTTCCTCTTTAATATACTTTATTTGTCAGAGCAGTTTTAGGTTCATAGCAAACATGAGAAGAAGATTCAGAGACGCTTCATGTTCTTCCTGCCCCGACACACTCAGAGCCTCCCGTCACCCGCATTGCTCACCAGAGGGGTATGGTTGTTACAGCTGCAGAACGCACTTGACACATCATTATCACCAAGAATCCAGGGTTTACACTAAGGTTCACTCTTGGCGTTGTACCTTCTTTGGGTTTGACAAACGTGTAATGACATGGACCCACAATTACAGTATAGTATAGTTTTTTTTTTTTACTGTCTTCATGTTGCTGCCCTTTCCAGAGCGTGATAGTTGGACTCATACAGTAAGTAGCCTTTTTAGACTGACTTCTTTCTCTTAGTAGTTTGTATTTAATTAGGTTCCTGCTGGTCTTTTCGTGGATTGATAGCTCATTGCTCTTTAGCACTAATAATATCCATTTGACTGGATGGACCACAATTTATTTAGTCATTTAATGACTGCAGGATATCTTGGCTGCTTCCACATTGGGGCAATCAGGAATCAAGCCACTGTAGGGGCACCTGGGAGGCTCAGTCGGTTGAGCGTCTGACTCTTGATTTCAGCTCAGGTCATGATCTCATGGTTCATGGGATCAAGCCCTGAGTCAGGCTCTGATAGTGCAGAGCCTGCATGGGATTCTCTCTGTCTCGGTCTCTGTCTTTCTCTCTGTCTCTCTCTCTGCCCCTCTTCCACTCATTTATCTCTCTCTCTTTCTCTCTCAAACTAAACATTTAAAAAAAAAAAAAGCTGCTATAGAGGCACCTGGGTGGCTCAGTCAGTTAAGCATCTGGCTTCAGCTCAGGTCATGATCTGATGGTTCGTGGGTTCAAGCCCTGCATTGGGCTTTGTGCTGACAGCTAGCTCAGAGCCTGGAGCTTGCTTCAGATTCTGTATCTCTCTCTCTCTCTCTCTGACCCTCTCCTGCTTGCGCGCTCTCTCTCTCTCTTTCTCTCTCAAAAATAAATAAAAAACATAAAAAAGTAAAAAAATAAAGCTGCTATAAACATTCATATGCAGGTTTTGTGTAGACCTATGCTTTCAACACCCTTGGGTAGATACCACAGAATATGATTCTGGATCATGCGGTAAGAGTATGTTTAGTTTTATAAGAAGCCATTTTCCCAAGTGGCAGTAGTGTTGGCATTCCCACCAGCAATAAGTGACGGTCCCCGTCGGTCCACATCCTTGCTGACGTCTGGTGCTGTCAGCTGTCAGGGTTCTGCACATCAGCCCTTCTCACAGGCGTGTAGTGGTATCTCATTTTAATTTGCATTTCCTTGATGTCATGTGATGTGTAGCATCTTTGTATACGCTCATCTCCCACCTGTGTATCTTCTTTGGCGAGGGGGTTTTTTAATGAGATATTAAATTGCAAGTTTTCACTGACACGTGAAAGCACAGTAGCTACAACACAGTAAAGACCCTGGACCAAATGCAAATCTGTTAGTGAAATGTCAAAAACCAGTTTCATCATTTGTGGATTGCTCACTGCATAGAGGCTAGTAAGGGTTGGATTATTGAAGATGGAAAGAGATGATAAAAGTGAATATCATTAGAGAGGGCTATTGGTGATAGAGGCCCCCCTTCCCTGGCCATGGGGGATGGGAGGGATGCCTTCCCTTCCTCTCAAGGCCGCGGAGAGGCTTTGTCCTGACTTCTGGCCGCGCTCCCTGAAATGGGAGGAGTGACAAGGGCACGGAGTTTTCTCTTACCCGAAAATCTTCCTGGCTGGCTGCTTCAGTGCACAGAGCAAAGGGAGTTTATAGGGGAAAAAAACATGTGGGTATTTCCCAAGGACATGAACCGATCTAAGGGCTAGATGGTCTTCAATTATATTAAATTGGTTCCGCTGGGGTTGGCTAACTCAGCAGACGAGAGCTGGAGGTATCATTGGACATTGGGTTGTCGAGTGAATGAGTGGGCAGCACGAGAAAAGTGCCTCTTTGATATCAAGGGAACGGCCATGAGAGAGACTGAGATATATTGAGGAGGGGTAACCCATAGAATCTAGAAAAATGCTGTAAATAGTAGCCAGACCCACGTTCTGTACAGGTCATGTAAGATTCCTTCTGCTCATCTTGTGTTTCCTCTCCGTTGGCCTTGGTTCCCTGTGTTGGTTTTTTTTTTTAATTTTTTAATGTTTATTTTATTTTTGAGAGACAGAGAGAGACAGCGTGAGCAGGGGAGGGTCAGAGAGAGGAGACACAGAATCTGAAGCAGGCTCCAGGCTCTGAGCTAGCTGTCAGCACAGAGCCTGACGCGGGGCTCGAACTCTCAAACTGTGAGATCATGACCTGAGCCTAAGCGGGATGCTCAACCGACTGAGCCACCCAGGCGCCCCCCGGGGTTTTCACCCAGGACCTGGGGAGAGGTTCTCCCCCTGTGGATATACTCTATTGGGGCAGAGGAGAACTGAAATAAATTACACTTCGTGAGATCCGCTTATTCTTTGTGCCTGTTGTGCATCAAAAAGGGGGACACGATGAGAAAAACAGTCCGAGGATTGTAACAATCGGCAGGAAGAAACTCTCAACGCTGTTTATTTTTTAGGACGCGACTTTCTTTTAGCAGGAGGTTACATAGCAAGTAAGAGTCTACTATTCTTTGTCAGCTAATAATGAGAAGAAATAGCTCCAGATTGTGCTTTTCAGTGGGTTTGTTCTTCTCAGAAAACTCACGTAAAGACTAGTATCTTCAGGGGAACTCTCTCGAGTCTTACCCGGCATAATTGGCTTGATAGGACTGGAGGAGGGAGAATAATTGGTCTGTGCTAAATCACAGGACAGAAATCAACAGATTCAAGTTGACACTGAAAGTCAAGTTTTCAAGAAATTACTGGCATTCACGAGCTCAGAATATTAATGGCAAATGTGCTTAGGGAACCTGATACTCTCTCTCCTATGCGTCCTGGCAGAGCCCGCTATTTAAATCGACTTAAATGCATCTGCTCTGATTGTGAGAGGCCCCACACAGGCCAGTATGCCCTTGGAGAGGCCGGGGGTGGGGGGGAGGAACAGGGGGTCAGTGACATCGTGTTGGCATGATTCCAGCTAAGATGCGGGGGAAATCAGTTTGTTTGCTTACTTGTGGGTTTACACAAACTCAGAAAGTCTGTTGGGGTAATTCTTCTGTGAGGATTTAGAGACAGAGCCTATTAGAGGAGCCAGGAAAAAAAATGTTGATGGAGAAGAAAATGAAAATGTGTTCTTATGAGTGGTAGACAGAAGAAAAAAAATCTCGAGGATAAACAGAAGGAAAAAGCGCACACACTTTTTATTAGTGCACAGAACTCAAATGATTTGCAGATGTTCGGCTGAGCGTTGGACATAAAACATACTTATATACCTGGGCTCTTTTCCCCCTCACTTATTTTAATAGCTGCAGCATCTTTCTCTTGTGAACAATTTATTCTAATGGCAATAAAAATGCAACAGCCCTTCCTCATTCTGCCCCATAGCAAAAGGCTTCTGTGGTGTCTTCGTTGGCTTTGTAGGGTTGAGCTCCAACTGCGTCTAACCAGGCACTTGGATGAATGGGGTTGTAAATAGGGAGCCACAGAGAAATAGCACAGCTTTGAAAATGGGACTCAGTTTTCAGGTCTTGCCTCCCCTCCCCACACGCACAGACTTCAGAGCAAGGATGTCGGGAACCCTCCTTGGATTTCATAGAAGGCTTCCCTACACCGAGGGATCACTGCCAGCCTACACAGTATTTTGTTGTTTACCGACTACCTCTTTTTAAGTGGACTGTGAGTCATCTCTGAGTTTACCATTTGGGCTGCCATGTTTTGTCTTCCATAAAAGCCTCTGTTGATGAGGGAGGGAGACAGACGGAGGAGGCTGGGTATCCTGGAAGAGAGATTTCATTGGATAGTCAGTCATGTTTTATGAGGGTGTGGCACATGTCCCCCTGCTGGCTCCTCCCCCTGTCGTGGTGCCTTCCTGAAAGGAGGTCATTTTTCTAACATACATCTCCTAGGCTTTCTTTTGCAATCAAAGAATACTATGTAAATAATATTTTGATTACTTTATAAAACCCTGGCATTCTGCATATAACTCAAAGTTATTCTTTTTTTAATGTCTTTATTTTATTTTGAGAGAGAGAGAGACAGAGAGTGAGTGGGGGAGAGACTCAGAGAGAGGGAGACAGAATTTGAAGCAGGCTCCAGGCTCTGAGCTGTCAGCACACAGCCCGACATGGGGCTCGAACCCACGAACTGTGAGATCATGACCTGTGCCGAAGTCGGACGCTTAACTGACTGATCCACCCAGGCACTTCGAAGTTATTCTTTTTTAAGGTTTTTTTTTTTTAAAAAAAATAATTAACACAGTTCCTAATAAGGATTCTTCATTAATACTCTGCTTAGGAGTTTTTGGTAAATACAAACTAGAACTCACAAACTGAGATCATGACCTAAACTGAAACCAAGGTTCAGACGCTTAACTGACTGAGTCACCCAGGCATCCCTTTTATCAATTTTTTAAAGAATTTTTAAAATTTATTTTTGAGAGAGAGTAAAGAAAACGAGTAGGGGAGGGGCAGAGAGAGAGGGAGACACAGAATCCCAAGCAGGCTCTGTGCTGACAACAGTGAGCCCAATGCGGGGCTTGAACCCATGAACCGTGAGATCATGACTTAAGCTGAAGTTAGACTCTCAACTGACTAAGACACCCAGGAGCTCCTGATTATCCATTTTCCCCCCAGACTAATATGCAAATAAAAGAATCTGCTGGGTTTAACAATGGTCACTGGAATAGACTATGGGAGAACTACTTTGGGGAGCTGAAAAGTCTTTTTTTTTTTAATGTTTTATTTATTTATTTACTTATTTATTTGAGAGAGAGTATGAGCAGGGGAGGGTCAGCAAGAGGGAGGCACAGAATCCTAAGACAGGCTCCAGGCTCTGAGCTAGCTGTCAGCACAGAGCCCGACGTGGGGCTCAAACCCACGAACCATGAGATCATGACCTGAACTGAAGTCGGAGGCTTATCCAGCTTAACTGACTGAGCCACCCAGGAGCCCCTGAAAAGTCTTAAATGGACCACTTTGCCTTAATTACTGGAGTGATAACACTAAAGAGGTCATGAATCGGGGCCAGTGTTAACTTTCTCTTTTGCGCTTCCAAACAAATATTTGTTTAACTGAAGGAACTCTTTTAAAAATAAAATGCCTGAAGTACATTTCACTGATTGGCTGTACAGTCCTTTCATAGAGCAAGATGTTCCTCTCCATCAAACATTTAAATTTGCTTCTTTTTGACTGGGCCTTCTTCCTTCTTAGAATTCGACCTGGAGGAGGGCTTACTGGTCTGTGCCAACCATATGGACCCAGTCTCCATGTGTCCTCCTAGATTAAAAGTAAAACTCTTACCTCCCAAGGGGAGATCTCCTGCCTACCTCCTGGTCTCCCTGTTAATCCACCTGTGGCCAGGGAGGCCATCTAGCCCTTAGCAGCTCTCCTGGGTTCCGGGTATAATTATTTATGGTCAGTGGTAGGAGGAAAAGAATGAAGGTAAAATGTACCTTCCCTAGGGTTCATCGAGGTATGTGTGCTTGAGCCCATTTGCTCACGTGCCCACGTGTAACTATGAACCTGCATATACTGTATATTTTTTGGCCGAACTTTTTGTAAATATGATGCCAATTATCCCCCCCTCCAATATACTCCAGCACAGATCTCTTGGGAAGAAGGACGTTCTCTTACATAATCACAATGCCAGTATCCCATCCAATACTGTTTGTATTCAAATATAGAGGTTTTTTATTTTTTCATTTTCTTGTGAATTTAATTGTTTTTGGACATGGAACATGGTTACATGGTTCAAAAGTTAAAACTGTATGTATAAAAGGTGCAGTCAGGGCAGCCTTGACCCCTTCCCCATCTCCTATCCTCTCCCCCGGCTCCTTCTCATCCTTGTAGGAAGCCATTTTCATTCCTTTCTAGCTCACGCATCCTCTGTGTCTTTTTGTAGAGGTAAGGGTGTGAGTGTGGATTTCCTTTCTCCTTCTTAGTTACACAAAGGATAGCATGCTATATATACTCTTTTCGATGCAGCATTCTTTTTCTTTCCTTTTTTATTTTTGGCTTAATAATATAGGCTAGATATTTCTCCCTATCAGTTCTCAGAATCTTTCTCTCTAAATGAGGACTCATTAGTTGACAGAGCTCTTTAAGAAGTAATATAACTGATGAGGCATCTGGGTGGGTTTGGTTGGTTAAGTGTTCAACTCTTGGTTTTGACTCAGGTCATGATCTCATGGTTCCTAGGATTGAACCCTACTAACAGTGCAGGGCCTGCTTGGGATTCTCTCTTGCCTCTCTCTCTCTGCCCCTTCCCCCACTCAGACTCTTCTCAAAATACATAAATAAACTTTAAAAAAGTATCTATCTTCAGTTAATAATATAGCACTGTGATTCCGTATGTATTTCCAAATGTCTCATGCAGATTTTTTCATTTGCTTTTCATAAAACTCTATGGCATCAAGTGCAAGTGCATGTACGCCTCTGCATTTGTTTGATGAGCCCATTTTATGCGATTAACATACAGACGTCCAGAAGACATGGGAGCCTTTTCTGCCATCACCCATCAGACTTTGCTATGAACGTCCTTCTTTAGCCTCGCAATGACAAATTATTTTTAGTCACAATTTTAGCACATTCCACAATTTAATATTTTCCTAATATAATTACTGTAATTATTTACTAGGGGACATATGCTCATGTATTCCCTACACTTAGACCCAGAGTTATCATTCTCTTGGAATAGTTCCAGCATTTGTGAAGAGCCAGGAATTCCAAACTCCTGATTTTTTATTTCCTAAATCATCAGTGACCCTTTGTGACATTGGTTGACATGGACCAGAGAGATCGATTTAAGAATCCGTAAGACCTTGAGTCTATTCTTGATGGAGACAAAGCTAAAATGTTCCAAATTGTAAATTCCTTTTCTGCTTTTTAAATCATGGGGTACACTGAAATGTGAACAAGATTACTCTGTTTTATGGTGATGTCCCCATGATTTCTATGCCCCTTTGTACAAGCAGAAACGGTGATTTGTTTTCAGGATACAGAATAACCCGCCTCCTGAGCTAGAATGGGCTGGGGCACTGGCATGGTGAGTGTGGTGGTCTAGCAGATGCTGGATGCCCTTTTCATGCTGAAGAACAGTTTGAGGTTCCTGAGCAAGTGAAAGGCTAAATGTTAGTGGATCTCTACTTGTGAGTAATGCAGAGGGGAGCTGGCGGCGGAAGAGAATCATTTTCTTCCAATGTTTCCAAAAGGAAATCAGCCACCTCGATTTAGTCCACCACCATTTATACGGTTTTTAATAAATAACAGGCTTCAAGCGAGGCATTGGGGATAAACTGGTGAATGAAGCACATTCTCTACTTGTAAGACCAGTCTACCAGGGGCTACATTAATCACTCAGGTCTGTGTCTTCATGAAACTGGAAACATGCAAAGCAGAAAGCAGTGGTGGGTCAGTGGGCCTTTGACAAGCAGGGTCTAGTTATCAGCCCGGTGGACAGAAGGGTAATAAATGAAGCAGCATCAAGCTCAGTGGGAAGGGCTGTTGGGTAGTGATGATCATTGGACCGTTGAGCCAGAGATGGGATATCTATTTCTTTTAAAATCTTCCAACTGTTTTGAAATGGTTCTCGACACTAAATAGGCCCAGGACATAAATGCACTGGGTCTGCCAGATTTGCATTTGCTCTGTCGTCTGTCAGCAATTAGACTGTCCTTGCTTGTTCATCCGTACTTCTCGAAAGGGAATCCCAAATGAGCACTCACCAGAAATACGGTTAAGTGGTTCTGTGTGACAGTCAAAGTGTCCTTTTAAGAATTAATAATTTCATAAGCCATTTTTGATAATTATTGTTTTTCATTGTCTAGTTTGATCCTACAGTTGCTTCTAGTATGTCATTAAGACATTGGATAATGCCAACGCAGACATTTTTTGGTGTAACATCTGCGACACACACACACACACACACACACCATCCTTCCACACATACCTTAAATGCCACCAAAAAATAGAAAAGAAGGAAAGATACATTATATTTACTTTAAGTTTTGGATCCAGGCTTATGTTTATGATTAATTTCAAGGTAGGATATGGATACAGAATTTGTTTGTGAGTAGGAAAATTAAACTGCACTGCTGGGGGTTACTTCTAGTCTTGAAACATTCATTGTATCTCTTTACTGCTTAAGAGCACAACATTGCGTCCTGTTAATTACTCAGCAGTTTGCCTGCCTATGTGAACTTCACTTCTCTGTGCCCTTATTGGTTTTAACCTATCTTATTTCATATTTGTTAAATTTTTGGTTCATGGTGCCATTATAGATCTCCTTTAGTGTTCCAAGGTAAAATGTACCAACACCTTACTATGAAGGATTATTGAAATTTTCTTCATATGGAGGAGGAAAGGAAAGGATCTTCCTGGAGACACAGCTCCTCTATTCTGGATACTGTTTGTAAGTAGACGTGGGTTGTCCCCACCCTACTGTTTCTGATCCAGGGGAATACCTTTAGAATAATTAGGAAAACACATTTATTTCTCCTTATAGTCTCCTCTCCCCTCACACTGCTTCCATATATCCTATCACATGCCATCATCATCATGGTTTGGGCACCAATCCTATTCATTACTAGTTTAGTGTGCAAACCTTTCCTGAGAGTGGGTCCTGTGCCAGATACTTTTACTAACTCTTTGTTTCTGAACTTAGCAATAGACTGTCTTATGAGTGATTTAATGTTTTACTAGCAGATATTAGTTTGTGATTTAGAAAGGGGACTTAGGAACAATGGACTATGAGACTGGATGCTGCAGTCGCTGGGAATTCAGTGTGAACAAGGCACAAGGTGCCTCCTCGATACCACACTCTGGCAACAGCAATGCCAACCAATCAGGTTGGCAAAAGAGCTTCGGCCCAGTGTGTCTTTTTTATTTACGTTATCATCCCTTTTTTTCTCCAAGGTCATTGCCTCGTATGCGGTGAGGATTGTAGGCTCAGTTTTAATTTGCCAGCATTTGAAACTTACAAACAAATACAGATTAAATCAAATAATAGCACTATGGAAGGGTAACAGTATATTTTCATATGGATTGCCGTGTTCTTCAACTGAACCTTACTATATTGTTGCTTCTTTAAATTTTTAATGATTCTACCCCCAAATTTTCCCTTTACTTACTTATTGAGATAGTCTGATTCCTCATCGACAGTTAGTACATATTTATTGAATGGTTGCCTCTGGCCTGGTGATAGATACTCTACGGATAAAATGGATATCATTCTTAATATGTTCGGAGTCTGGTTGTGAAGACAAAACTTACATGTCTTACAGTCATGGAATACATAGAAAAAAGCGACTGACACAGTGTACTGGTTTTTAATATAATAGCAGTTCCAAGAAGGAAAAGACCCATGTTGGCTGTGGGAACTGGAGGGGTCGTGCCGAGTGGAGGGAGTTGGGCTGATTCACGTATGTTGGGTAGAGTTTAGACTGGCGCTCTCTACCGCTGCCCACTATGGTAGCTACTGACCATAAAGTGGCAGTAGAGAACTGGAAGTATCACTTGTTTGAATCAAGACCTGCTGTTAAGTGTGAAAAACACATTGGATTTGGAAAGCTTAGTGTAAAAAATTTAACTACGTCCTCAATATCTTATGTTGATTACCTGTTGACATCATAAAACTGGATATATTGCATGAAATGAAATATGCTAAAATGAATTTCACCTTTTTTGATTTTTAAAATGTAACTTATAGAATGTCTACATACACACACACACACACACACACACACACACACACATACACATATATATTTAGAGACCACATGTGCATGAGAGGGGGCGGGGCAGAAGGAGAGGGAGACAGAATCCTGAGCAGGCTCCAAGCTGTCAGCACAGAGGCTGTTGTCCAGGGGCTTGATCTTATCAACCATGAGATCATGACCTGAGCCTAGATCAAAAGTCAGACATTTAGCTGACTGAGCCATCTAAGCACGTCTAGAATATTTGCAATGACATATAAGGCTCACAGTTTTGGCCTTGTACTGTCTTTCTCTTGGATCCATTCATATAGTAGATAGTAGGAGGCCTTGTGCATTGGGTGGGGTGGAGGGGCAGGGAAGGAGGAGGCAGTGGACTGGATCTCGTGGTGCAACGTGGCCGTGAATCAAGTGGAAAGTGAGAAGAAAGAAGCTTTTGAACACATTGTAGTTGACACACCAAGCTTGTCGGGAGAGTGGGAAGTCCAGGGACGTCCCCTGTGGCCAGGCTCTAGCAGAATGGATTGCCTTTGACTTGGAGGAGAGGTTTGGATCAGAGATTCAGATTTGAGAGATGTCATTTTGCATTTAAAATTCTAGAAGGTATCCGTGGTTGTCAGACGCGGGAGGTACCTTGATGTGGACCTCCAGGGCTCGGCTTATGAGCTCCTTCCTGTACGCTTTGCATCTGCTCTTCTGTGACTTCCATTGGGCTTGTGATGTTTGCACCTGAGGAATGCATGTGTAAAGAAAACCAAGAAAACAGATGACCTTTTGGGGAACCATTTCCCCTTCATTCCAGCTCCTAAAGATTGGCAGGGACTCAGCTGATGTTTGGGGAGGAAGCTGGCAGCTTCGTGCAGAGGGTGTGAAGGGTGGAAATCACTGAGAATCGACTGAAGGACTGGTGGCTGCAGCAAAGTGGGGCTTGTCCCTCTGCACGTCTCTCAGGTGCTTTCCCAGGGAGATGGGAAACCAGTGCCTGTTCTCAGAGGGCAGGGAGAGACCCAAGAAAGAGGCAGCCGATCCAGGTCGGGAAGTGGCAGTTTTAATCACCGAGAGCAGCTCTCACAGGAGGCTTGTCTCCGGTGGCAGCAGGATGAGCGAATCCCGGCATTCGCCCCCCCAGATCTTACAGGTTTACGAAGAGGCCCTTACTAGGCTCAGTCATGTATACTGAGCAGGTGTTTTCAGTACCACACACCATCTCACAGCTGTGTCCTTGGGGCAGCTTCTGGGAGTGAAAAAGGCAGTGGAACCCACATTCCAAGGTCAGGGGAGGGGAGCCTCTGCGTGTCTGGGTCCAGCACCCAGATCAGTCAATGACCTGCTCCAGCAGAGGTGTGAAATCGGGTCATGTGAGGGGGTTCTCTGTGCTGCACTGTGTGGGGCTACAGGAGGATGGATGTGGGTTGCTCCTGACAAGGGGACCAGGGTGACGGACACTGACAAATTGGGAAAGATCCTAGACCGGCATTTTAGTTTCTGATTTACCCATGCAAAGTTGCGAGAGCTTGTTCATGCTAATTCGATAAGAGACTATTTTATGAGACAGCTTACTATTTCATTCACTGATATATTAGCTTATAATTTAGAAAGGGAAATTAGGAGTCACAGCATAATGAGACTGATTGCCCCTTGGAGTTAATGAACTTGTTTGAAGGTAAAACCAAGAACATTTTGGACAATGATGCTTCATTTGGAAAGCAGGACATCTCGAAAAGTGAACACCTTTGAAGGACAAAACTCATTTTGTTGTTTGTGTTCAGGAATATACATTAAAAATGAATCCTAATCACTTCATTGACTTACCTCATTCACCAGAATCAAAGTAATGATAGCCAACATCAATCAAACAAGGTTTAAATGTGCTGGTGGTGAAGAGTGTTCTCCGCCTGCTATGTTTGCCCATAAGCGGGCATTTTGCTTATTACCTTCTCTGTTCCTTAATCTCCTCACCTATAAAATGGGTTTAAGAACTGTTCCTACCTTGTACAATTTTGTTTTGGTCACTAAATGAATTAATGCATAGGCGACATATAGCACATAGAGTAATTTCAAGGACATAGTAGGAGTTTGACAAATACAAGTCATTAGTTTTTGGAATGCTTAGAGTTATCTTCTGGGCCTCTTATTAAGAGGAGAAAATTATGTGTTGGACAAGTGAAGTCAGAAGGTGGCAAGTAGGTCATATAACCAGGATGTAACCCAAGCATAGCCCAAATGTCAAGCTTGTGCTAAACCACCTGAAGCAGAAAATAACATGGGGACCAAATCCTGCCTGCTGGCTGCCTTTGCAAGTCTCTTGAGCTCAGGATGGATTTTATTGGATGGATGCTATTGAGTTGAAGATAGAAAATTTGAACTCAAACCAAGTCATGCCCACCCTCCCCAAAATACTGCCAAATTCTCATTAGTAGACTTGTATTCCATGAACGATTGCATTCAATTATTATTGTGTTTTGGATTTCTTGTATAGAAGACATGGGAGTGTATTTTCTCTCTTGCTTTTGTAATAATCTACGTAAAAACCTGAATTTCAACACGAGACCTACAAATGCATCTTTTGTAAAAAAATGTTTTATTTATTTTTGAGAGAGAGAGAGAGAGAGAGAACATGAGCAGGGGAATGTCAGAGAGAGAGACACACACAGAATCTGAAGACAGGCTCCAGGCTCTGAGCTAGCTGTCAGTATAGAGTCTGTTGTGGAGCTCAAAGCTACGAACTGCAAGATCATGACCTGAGCTGAAGTTGGATGCTTAACCGACTGAACCACCCAGGTGCCCCCAAATGCCTCTTGAAGACTCCTCTTGGGTCCTTTCCAGAAAGGGTTTGCAGAGTGCTGCTCTATCCACTCTCTGTCTGCCTCCATTTTTCTTAGCCTCTGGGGTGGTCTGTGGGGGAAAGTTGCGAAAACCAGAGAGCTGGTCATCACAAGTAGGATGCAGGGGACAGAAATTGGGTGGCCCAGGAGGGTGGAGGAGGATGCTTCCAGAAGCAGGCTGTGAACAGTCACAGGGCCACCGCATGGAACGTGCCTACAGAGATTTGGACAGAGCCCTGTGCCCTGTAGGAGCTTCTGGGCAAAGGCTGAGGAGGGAGTATTTCCGAAGATCTCTTCTCCTAGGGAACATTGGCAAAATTTGTCAAAGTAGAAACATTCTCCCAGATTACACTTTTCCTTCCACCTCTCAGGGGTGCTCTAAATAAAAAATGTCCTCAAAAGATGTAAGCCTAGAAGCTTGGCAAGCCTTTTCAAAAGCAACTTGAAGTATTTTTATTTTCCCTTGAAGGAGGCTTGGAAAACTCATTTACATCGCTAAGCCGTTGGGCGATAGCCTGGGATAAAACCCTGTCATACACATATGGCTTCTGGGACACGTTTAATGGGCTGTGGGAGCTGACATGGTGCTGTCAGTGGCTCGGAGCCCATGGCGATCTGGATTTTGCCAAATAAAACCAGACCAGAGGGATGGAACCCTAGAGTGCGCCACTGAGGCCTGTCAGGAGGGGTGGAGGTGTGCCGGGTCCATCAGCAGAATGGCGTAGAAGCAAGGTTTGACCACAGACCTTGAGTAGCGTCTTGCCCGAGCTGCCGAGCGGCCCAGAGGAGAACCCAGGGCTTCCTGCAATGTTCCTTGTTGACTTTGCCATCAAACCTCTTTAAACCATTTTGTTTCCGAAACTCGTGAACATGAAAAGCAAGTTCAGATCTCTTTGCGGTGACCCAGATTCTCTTCACCTCTTCTTGGAGAATGCCCCCCTCCCCTGCTTCCATCCCGGGGACTGCCCACAGGACATGAGATCCCCTTCACCTGGATCCTGACTCCAGGGGCGCCCACCCACCATTTCTGACCTCCCCTTTTTGAGCAGCTGAATCAGTTCAAGACTTAAACAGTAGCATACTAGCAAATGTTAAAATTTAAATCTGGGCTTTCGGCCATACAAAACAGGGTGGGAGTTATTATTTTCTGCCAATTTTAAGTAAAATGAACATCCACTTCTTTGGATTGGGAAAAGGAGGCAGAAAACCTCTTACTAGGAAGCCCCTGCCTTTCATCTCCTGATGTTGGTGTGGTACTCAGCACCGCCACAGAATTGTCACGTTACAGAGGACAAAGGCTCGATTAGAGAAAACACTGCCAGTATAGGCTTTGGTCCATTAGTTTGTGTTCATTTGCATGTGCCTTGCTTTCTCAGAACATGTACTTGACCCGGGAGCATCTGTGTTTCCATGGAACCCCTTTTCTTTAGCTGTTAGGCACCAACATTTGAATAGTTTCCCTTTCAAGGCAGAAAGCCCCTGCGCCCTGCATGCCTCTCTCGACAAAGCCTGGGAACAGAGCATTATTTCTGCATAATTATACAACTGGTAGTAACACTAGGGGTCGGTCCTGTATGCTTTATATGGGATATCATCAAGAACAAGAATTTTGCTCTCTTGAACTTGGAAGGGATTTTAGCAAGCACGAGAGTAGTTAACCGTTGCCCCGAATAGTTAAATGATTGCTCAGTGTCACGCTGCGCCGTGGGGACAGAGTGGAGACTGATGCTTTGGCTGGGCGTTCGATTGATCTTTATCCAGTTACTAAAATAATGTTAACTTTTTTTTTCTGGATATGGAATAAATCTTTGGCAATTAAAAAATGTATCAAGGATTTCTCCAAAGAAATTCATTTTATGCCTATTTGTTGTTTTTCTGGATCAGGAGGTGGTGTTATATTTTTATGTGTGTATATGTACGTCTGTGTGTGAATGATGTGCTTAAAATTTTTTTAATGTTTATTGAGTTTTAAGAAAGAAAGAGGGTGAGGGAAGGGGCAGAGAGCAAGGGAGACAGAAGATCTGAAGTGGACTCTGTACTGACAGCAGAGAGGCTGACGCAGGGCTCGAACCCACAAATGATGAGATGATGACCTGAGCTGTAGTTGGACACTTGACAAACTGAGCCACCCAGGTGTCCCTGAATGCAGAACTTTTGACGTCTGCTGCGGTCATAGGCTGGTGTTGGAAGAAGCATGGAAACCAATTTCACTCCAGACTTAGCTCTCCTGCAGATGTCCTTGTTTCTTTTGCTCCCAAAACCCTTGTCTCTTTCTGTTTCTTTAGAGTTCATTTTATCCTCCTATCATCTTGCCTATTTCAAGGTATCCCTTTGTCTTAAAGGAATTTTACAGACATAAAATAACAAAAGGAAAGAAGGGGCTGTCGTTTCCATGTGTTGGAAGCCTTCCATTTGTCAATTACTACAATATATGGATTGTCAAGTTTTGTGCTCATGAAAATCCATGAGCCACTCATAGTGGTAATTACTTTTTTTTGGAGGGGTCACTTTGCCCTGTGCCCTATGTCATCCTGTAGGTTTCATTTATTATCCTGTTTAATTCCATCAGCCATCATGTCATTTGATGAACCTTCTTGGCTTCTTCCTCCTGTCCTGGTAGAAATACTTTCATCCTCAGCTCATGAGACAGCAGCGTTCTGGTCTTGCCCCTGCCTCCCCTGTGGTCCATGCCCCTCTGTGGCCACTGCCCCGAGACCCCCTCCAGGCCCTCTCCCTTCCCCACATACTCGTCTCTCCCTGGGCAGACTCATGTGTTCCATTAAGAACCACAGGTTGGTTTCATTGACTTGCACTTTTTTCTCTCTGGTCTAGACCTTCCCACCAGGTGCCACACTCCTGGGCTCAGCAGACTGCTGAGGTGAAATGTCAGCCTCATCTTGGCTGTTTCAAAGATACCTCACTTCAGTACATCCTAAGGCACGTTAGGATTTTTGCCTCTGTATCTGGTCCCCTGGCCCGAACCGCTGAAGCAGTCTCCCTGCTGCTGAACCCACATCAGCCTGCCTCCGCCAGTTCATCCTCCACTCTGTGGCTAGCGTGATATTTCCAAAGGCTGACAGGACCTAACATCTCTCTACTGAAAACTAATCATTGATCTTGGAATACATATCTTAGAATAATGGTCACTTAGCCCTTTGGGTTTGGACCCAGCCCCTTCCCCAGCTTTATCTGATTTCAGTTTCCCTTCTCCAGACAGGGCCCCCTGCTCCCCTCACTTGGCTGTTTTGGACCACATTTGCATGCTTCTTCTCGCCCCAGAGTCTGCAAGCTCTTTGCAGAATCCTTCTATCTTCCCTCTTTGCCTTGTTACTCTCTTAGATTCTCTCCGATTTCTCTTTCAACCTCCATCGCATGTGTTTTCATTATATTATGTCCTTCCTCTCTTAGAATGCTTACCCCCTTTGTAATTTTATGTTTCTTCTTCTGATTGACTTATCTGTTAAGCCTTCTGTCTTCTGTTCTACTGTAAACTTAACAAAGGTAGGGATAGTTTCTGGAGTTCCTTACCATAGATTTCTCCACTACCTAGCTAGTGCTTGGCAAACAATAGACACTCAATAAATATCAAACAAATGAATACATTTCCATTTTACGGATGAGGACACTGAGGCTTGTAGAGGTTAACTGAGGAGTTACTCAAGTTTCCTAGGTATGCCTTGTTTAGTTGTAAATACCAGAGTTGCCCAGAAATTAAGCAAAGCAAGGGGCGGGGGGAAGGACACAAGGTAACTTTGCAGAATACAAGTGTAGGGTTTGGACCGAGAAGAGAGACCTATCAGGATCTGTCTCTCCTTAGTACATAGAATTCTCATCCTTGTTCCTCTCTGTCCCTCTTCCCTGCTCAGCCCCCTTTGTCATCACATCCAAAGTCTGGGACTACTGAACCACAGACACACAGGGAAGAACAGGGAGGTCACATTCTCATTAGGTTCCTGGGGAAGAACTCAAACCGCCGGGTTTTGTCTCAGAATCATTTCTGCCTATTAGGTGTCCATCCCAGACCCTCGGTGCTCTGGGTCGGCCAGCGCCACCTGGTCCCATCCTGAGTACAGGTTGGAAGACCGAGGGGTGGGTGTGGGCAGACGCCCCTGCGACGCTTCTTCCATTCCACGATGGCAGAGTTGACATGTGAGCCCCACAGCCTTGGCCCTGTGCTACTCTACATGTTCTGACGTAAGCAGGCCCCGTCTGATTCGTCTGTGACCTTTTACATGCTCAGTAACACCTGTGCTTGGATATATATGGTGGTCCCATCTGCCGAATGCGAGTGCTCTGTGTCTACCATGCATCTTCAACGCACTTAAAAGCTTCCTCTCATTCAACTTTTAACAGCCCAAAGAGGGTTCGGTACTGTTCTTATAACCCTTTTGTTGGACGAGAAGACGGGTAACAGGAGAAGTTAGGTGACATTGTGAACCACAGCACTCGAAATTTTGTGCCTGCAAATGGAATCCGACACATCCTCTTGGAGAGCACAGACACTTGAGATGGGCCCTACAGACCAGCAGAGTCAGCCTCAACCAGAACTTCGCTAGAAATGTGGGATCTCGGAAGGAGATGATCCGATTGGCCTGTGCCCTGATGCCCAGCTGGTGTGGGGCACATGGGGTGGAAGAGCACTGGCTTACACTCCCTGTGACCTGATTCTCATTCTGCTTTGAGTAGAGACTCCCACCGCGGAAGGCAGGTGACACCGCACATTGCTCGCTTTGCCCATCTGTTGAATAGTGACATTTCTACAGGGTGGGCCCATGAACAAATACACATGAAAATATCTGGTGCCTAATGGGTGAGTTCACTTAATTAAGTACTTTTGGCAAATAAAACAGAAACAAAAAACCAGAGTCACACTGTGAAATATGTAATCCTCAGTGAAAACAAGTATTGTTTGCTTGTTTCTGCTAGAATAGATTTGCCTCAAAGTGATTGGGCAGTGAAGGCATTTCCAAAGTATATTTTCCTCATATTCTGGATCATAAGGATGCCATTCCTGTTTCTTTTTCCATTCATTCAAATTTACCTTATAATCAACAGATTTTTTACTGGTTCTTCTTAAAGTTATCATGTCTACACACACACACACACACACACACACACACACACACACATCACAAAACATCCAGTGAAATCAGAAAAACCAAATCTTCACTCCTGGTACAGAGGCCTCCTGTGTTTCTAGAAAACCAAAGGCTTCTATTGTAGGCCTGGTGATACAGCCAGAGGACAAATATCAAATGATGTAGTTAAACCTGGCCATTGTGTCACAGTTCAGGTATTTTCAGCCTTGAGGGGGGGACACCTGGGTGGCCCAATGGGTTAAGTGTCCAACTTGAACTCAGGTCCTGATCTCACAGTTCATGGGTTCGAGCCCTCTGTGGGGCTCTGTGCCGACAGCTCAGAGCCTAGAGCCTGCTTCAGTTCTGGGTCTCCCTCTCTGCCCCTTCTCAGTTTGTGCTCTGTCTCTCTGTCTCTCAACAATAAATAAGTGTTAAAAGAACTTTTTAAAAAAGATATCTTTAGCCCAAGGGACAGTCTGATCGTGGGGTCTTTATCTCACCGGCAGTGATCTGGGAAGCTTCCCAGGCAGCCCATTTGTGCAGTTGCTGATATTGGTTTAGCTTCCCAGTGACGGTCTGGTTGAGGGTGTGGGGCTCTTCACGATCTTCCCGGTTCTTCCCCATAGACAATTGTCACCACACAGTGCTGTGTTCAGGAGTCTGAGCCAGGAAGGGAAATTCTTCTTGTGCTCCTTTTTTATCGGGAAGAAAATCTTGTTCCCAGAACCAGGCCCCTCCCTGCTCCACAGTTCATTGGTCAGAGCCCTTCACCGCCCTGGGACAGCGGCTCTGTACTGGGTACTTGCATAAAATTGGAGACGGGAGAGCAGAGAAGGGCAGATGGATGGACACACAGCAGTTCCCACAGAAAGAGAGGTGCCTTTTTTACTTGATATGAAAATAAAGTATAATCTCTAGGGCTGTTAGGGTTCTCCAGAGAAGCAGAACCAATAAGCAATGTATATATAATATATGGAAAATTTCGTGTTACCCATATTGTACCCAAATTTTAAGTATATATAGGTATAGATACATGTATATCTATATATCTATATCTATATATCTTCTGTTGTTTCTCTTTCTCCGGAAAGATCTGGAGATTAAGCCTTATTGTTATAATAGAATATGTCACAGAATGAGATTTATGATGTGGCATTGGCTCACACAATACAGAGACTAAGAAACTGTGCAGTCAGCAAACTGGAGAACCAAAAATGTCGGTGTCATTGAGTCTGGGAACCAGGGGAGCCAGGAGTAAAATACGTTCCTGAGGGCAGAGGCTGATGTCCCAGCTTCAATGCAGGCCCTCAGATGGTTGCCGGATGCACACCCTGGGGACAGCGACCTTCTTTACTCAGTCTGTCTGCCCCGTTGCCGAGATATTCCAGATATGCTGTCACAGACACACCCAGAAAGAGAACATTTAACCAGGTATCTGGACATCCTGTGGCAGGTCAAGTTGACACATAAAATTAACCATCAACCTGGATTGGGATGAATGAAGAATAGTAGAATAGGAAAAATGATAAGTCCTACGTTTATATTTTTGTTACAGCATCCACGCATCAGAGTACTTGGAACAAAATTATTTTATATTTCATCCCGCCACCAAATTTTTAGATTCCTGTTCACTTTCTGTTCTCATGACTGCCAGGTTGGGAAACATCCCTGAGAAGTTATGAGCTAAGAATACTGGTATCTCTTTTACTGTGGCAAATCAGAGAGGGAGTGAGGTCTATGTGTGAACCACGTTTTAGAATTTTTCCAGCCTCGACGATATGAAGGGGCAGCCAGCATTTCTTTTGTTAGGAGCTCGGGCTGCGGGAGACGCGACTCTTCTCAACTTTGAAACAATATTTTAAAGCCAGAACCAATAATCAGAATGAGAAGTGGCTGAAGAGGCCAGCTCCTTAATTCTGCCTAAAGTACCACATTTTGTCATTCATGCACAGGGACTTATTTATTAGGCTTTATAGGCATAGTTCCTAAGCTCTACAAACTTGTTAAATGCTGAAACGAGATGATAACATTCTAATTGGTAAAGGATTAATTGTCTTTGAAATGTATCATAGCAACTTCTTACGCAATTCAACTCAGAATTCTACCTAATTGTATTTAAAGTGAGCTGTAGGTTTTCTTAAATTAATATTCTGGAGGATTAACACTTTCAAAAGGAAGACAAGTCAGGCATATGAAGGTCTTAGAATGACCCTCATTATAACATTTTATAAAAAAGGACGTCATCTTACTTTATGGGAGCTTACTCTGTTGGTGCCTTGGACACAAGAGTTGGGCATGCTCCATCCAGAGTGATGTGGCCCAAAGGCTGGAGAGGTGTAATTGATGGAGAAATGAGTGAGAGACTTCTTTCAGCTTAACGGAGTAGCCATTTGGGTCTCCTATTCCTGTTTGATCACTGGAAATGCAGGGACCCGGGGTGGGGGGTGAGCACGAGGTGACTCCTTGGAGACAGTCCGCGGGGTGGCGCCGGGCAGGACCCCAGCTCTCCCTGTGCTCTAGGCAGAGTGTCACCCAGGGTCTAATGCTTGCGGTTAATTGTGCTAGGAAGAGATTAACACAAAACCTTAACCTCCTGTGACGCAAAGGACAAATATTGGATAATTCCACTCTGATGAAGTCGCTAGGATAGGTAACTTCCTAGAGACTGGAAGTAGATTGGGGTGCCCGGGGCGGGATGAAGGGGGAGATGGGGAGGGTATGGGCACAGAGCTTCTGTTTGGGGTGACGACAAATACAGGAAATAGTTGCACAACATTGTGAATGTAATTAATGCCACTAGGCAGGGCACTTAAAAGTGGTTAAAATGGCAAGTGTTTTGCCAGGATCTGTTAAAAGTGAAAAAAGAAAAGAAAGGGAGAAGACCTCCCGTTGGGTTATTTTTCGGAGTGAACATCTTATTAACAGCCTCAGCCTCAGCTGCAACCTTCAGGAGCCAGAAGAGGTTGGGCTGGCTTTTCCTTCACTTTCCAAGAGGATAAGTCTTCACTTCCCTTTAGAACGCAGAGCACGGATTTTGGCTCATGCCTTGTTTTTTATTGCTGCCAGGCCAAGGGGAGCTGGCCAAGGGCACCACACAGGTGCCAGGCTGGGTTTGACTCTGAATGGCATATGTGGTTTCTAAGTACCCAGCTTGCTATGCCCAAGGGATTGAATATGGAAATAGCTTGTTCCCTGAATCTGGATTCTAAAAATAAACCGAATGCGCCAAAGTAAACTGGGGGGTGCTTACCAGTATCCAAGCAATAGCACCTCCTTTTAGGTGAAGGCACACATACGCGACATACACATACGCACATACACATACATTTGGGGATTTGGATTTAAACCCACATTGAATGGTGTCCAAGGCAGATTTGTCTTATAGAGGATTATCCTCTCTTCTACTGAGGTTGCTTTTTTAATTCTTTACAGTATCAGATACAAGTCAAATGTATGTGTATGTGCGTAGGAAAGCCTCCATATAGTTCTGGCATTTCTGATGGTGGGGTCAGTTAGGACATATACCCTAGAGCTGGACCGTCTGGATTCAAATTCCTCCACATAGGCCATGCCATCTCCATAAAGTACTTACTTCCCCACGGGTTGTTCTGGGAGTTAAATGAGCAAATACAGGGAAAACACTGAGGACAATGCCTGGCATTGATTAAATGCTCCATCCACGTGAGTTATTTTTAGCAGTGGTCATAGTGGTGATCTAGTAGTTGTATGTTTGCTTGTTCAGACACTATATATGAAGCATAGATATTGTTGTACCCAAGTTTGTAAAATCACCCCAAAACAAACACCAGAGACTGCTAGGGAGACCGAGTAACGCCTGCAAAAGCAAAGGGCCTTTATTACAAGCTTAAGCTCAGGCTTACAGTCTCCAGCCTACCCAGTGGCCACGTGGAGAGAGCCCCGAACAAAGGCAGGGCAGGGCCTTTTATGCCTTTGGGAGGGGGAGTGACAGGAAATGATGACAGGTGTACAGTGATCCAATCCCTGCCCACCCCCCCACCCATCAATACTGGCAGTTGTGGGAGCCAGTCACAATAGTTGGAGTGTTGACCAATTAGAGTGGGCCCAGGATGCCCCACGTGGGGCGTGACTAGGCCCGCCTCTAGAAAGGTCAAAGGTGTTGGCCGGCCTCTCCCGATAGGGCCCCGCAGGAGTTGTCCTTCCTCAAGGTGAGCCCCTTTTTAGGAGAAGCTGGTGCCTTCCCCTTTAAGTACAGGGGAAGGCTGGATGGCTGGATGAAACCTGTGGCCCGGGGGGGGGGATTGCCCCCCCCCCCGTGCCCTGCTGCTGAGGGCACATTTCCACTGGGGGTGTGCCACCGCTGGCTCCGGGTGGTGAGGGCCGGATCGGACCTGCATCCTTACAATATGAAGTTGTGTTTGGGGAAGAGAACCCATAGGAAGATAAAAGATTGAAATTAAAGACACATCCAGAAGACGTGAAGTGTTGTTGAGAGAAGGCACATGTCCAAAATAACTGGAAACCCTTCAACCCGTTGCCGTTCAGTTTAATCGACTATGAAAGGGCTGAGTCCTAGATCCACAACATGACCACAGGAAGACAGAAGTGTCATGACGTTGACAATGAAAACTATCAGCGTGATAGAAATTTCATCTGTGCGTGTATATATAGGTGTGTGTGTTTATCTGTATTTCATAAATGTCCCTGGATGTGTAGTCTTCACGTCCTTAATTTCTAACTGAAACAGTGGCATCAGAGAACTTAAGCGACTCGCCCTAAGTAGTAGTCACTAAAAGTGATCCAGAAATCTCTTCTAGAAGACCCCTTTCGTGATTCTGTGGGATAGTTTTAGACACATCTCTTGAGCAGAGGACAAAAACGTTATTTTTTGCTGAGTTCCTGATTGGTCAAAATGTATCTAGAATTTGATGAAGCAAAACATCAATCAAAAAGAAAAAAGAGAGAAAGATTAGTGGAGGGCAAAGATTTGGAAGATGTGCAGCATAGCTGATACTGCTTTGGTGGTAGAAGGCCTGGAGGCATGAATGATTACTGTTTACATGGATGGTAAGGAATAGAACTGAAGCTGAATAATGAAATGAATAATGAAACGCAAGACAACATTCAGCAACACACATTGTTTCTTTTCTTGTCCTAAGAATGAACCTTTTACTTCCTCTTGTGACTTCATGCAAAACGCGTCAGGCACAGCCCTTTCTGTTGTTTGAGGGTATCCCTGGCACACATATGGTGTGATTGTTGTATACACGTCTTAACGCTGGCATAGAAGCTCGCTGTGAGATCTTGCACGCGCTTGTGCCTTCCTGTGTACCTAGCTAATACCTTGTACATTACTGCTCTGCCTTAATGGTTTCTTTTTTTTTAAAGCTTATTTTTATTTATTTTTGAGAGAGAAATAGAGAGCAAGCAGGGGAGGGGCAGAGAGAGGAAGAAACAGAATCCCAAGCAGAGGCTCGAACTCATGAGCTGCGAGATCATGACCTGAGCCGAAGTCAAGAGTCAGATGCTTAACTGACTGGGCCACCCAGCTGGCCCTCAGTAATAGTTTCTGAATAAATACTCAGTGAATATATAACAGAGCAAATTAGTTCATGTAATTAGAGGCAATTGACTCTTTTTAAAAAAATTTTTTCCAATCTTTGTCTTTGAGAGAGAGACAGAGTGTGAGCAGGGGAAGAATAGAGAGAGAGGGAGACACAGAATCTGAAACAGGCTCCAGGCTCTGATGGGTCAGCACAGAGCCTGATGTGAGGCTGGAACTTGGGCCTCAAACTCAGGAATGGTGAAATCATGACCTAGGCTGAAGTCGGCTGCTTAACTGACTGAGCCACCCAGGCGCCCCTGTGCTAAACTGTCTTAGAGAATGTCTTCAGACATTTGGTGAGTTCAGTGCAGTTGCTAAAGCCTCTTTAGCAGTAATGAGCACTGTAAGTCAATTCTAGCTGTTTATTGCCAGTATTTCTCCCTCTCCTGCTGGAAACAACCCTTGGAGAAGTCAAGTTCTCTTTATAGGACATCATCCCCCCTTGCCGCTCTGCTCCTGGCTTCTGAAGGTTGCCTCAAGAGCATGTTCTCCAGCTCCTGTATGGAATCAGAAGTCCCTACTTGAACTTGCACCTTTGAACATTCCTGTCCGGCTGATGTTTTGGCAAGCAGAATGTTACACTTTAAAATTGATCCTTCCTTGCTTGTGGAAAATGAATCTAAGGTACTTAGGGAATTATTTGGGCTTGGGAAGGCTTGATGCCTCATAAAAGGCAGTTCTGGGCTGACGTCCTCTTGGAATATGTCAAGCCCCCGAGTTGTGCCTTTGCTTTCTAAATATTTAAAATAAAAATGGGTGGTTACGTCCAGTCACTCCGTGTCTGAGTGTTTCATCATGTTTTAAAATGTCCAGTCTCAGCATTTAAAATAAATAAATTCATTTCTTATAAAGTCTCTTTTAGTGCAGTCATTGGCAGCTGTTCATCCTGGTTAGCGCATTTAACAGATGAATTGTGTTTTATTATTTTTTTTTCTGTTCTCATTCTTTCCAGTGTATATTGAACCATTTAGTTACTTTTTTTAATTAAATTTTGGGATATAATAGTCTTCCTAATAAATGGTTCCTGGGTACTTCTCTCTTTCCTCCATTAAAATAAAAGCTGTAATGTGCATTTTTGTTATTTAATATAGAGCAAGGGGACAGTTGTGCATTGTGGTGTTGTTGTTGGCTTTTTTGTTGTTGTTGTTTTTATTTTTTGCTATTTCAGTATAAATGGCCATTCTTAAATTCTGACTCTAGGGAGGGAGATAAACCATGAGACTCTTAAATACAGAGAAGAAACTGAGGGTTGCTGGAGGGCTGGGGGCGGGGATGGGCTAATTGGGTGATGGTCATTAAGGAAGGAACTTTTTGGGATAAGCACCAGGTGTCATATGTAAGAGATGAGTCCCTGAGTTCTACTCCTGAAGCCAGGACTACACTGTATGTTAACTAACTTGAATTTAAATTTTTAAAAAAAGGAGAAAAAAAGTTTTAGCCTTAATCTAGTAGACTACGCAGTTATGAGGTCAGGAATGTGTGTGTGTGTGTGTGTGTGTGTGTGTGTGTACACAGGGTATATTTAGTGAACCCCACTAGATTATCTCAAAGAAAATGCTAAAAGTGTTCACGAGATTTATTGAATGTGTAAATAATAAATAGATGTATACTCTCAACATCAGAGCCAGACATGCAAAATACATGAAAAAACCCTGAAGTACAGTTTAGTAAAGGAAAACATACTTTGTTCGCCATTTCAGTTGACTGTTTGGTGAACCACCATGTCACTTCTCCCTCTCTCCTCTTAGTTTGTTTCGTTATTGTGTTTTTGTTTTAAGTGATCTGTGTGCTCAATGTGGGTCTTGAACTCACAACCCTGAGATCAAGATTTGCATACTTCACCAATGGAGCCAGGAAGGCGCCCCTTCTCCCCTCCTACTTTGAATATGGTACAATTTCCAGAATTCCAAATGGCTTTCAGAAAGGTTCTGACACCACACCCGCAGAAGTCCGCTTAGTGAGAGCTTTATGGATAAAATGCAGCTCAGTGTGCAACATGCCTGAAATACATTCCGTGTTGCAGGATTTGCTCTTTTGGCTCCTGGAGTAATGATGCACGGCTCTGATATTAAAAAGCCTGGTAACACTTATGTGGTCTTCATAAAAAAAGAAAACATTTTAAGTCTTTCAAAACAGAAGAAAAATGCTATGATGTATTTGTGTGTGGCTTCTTTTTGAAATAAAGATACAACTTTGGAAAAGCAAATAAAACTAAGCATTTATAGATGTTTCCAATATGTTGCTATTAAAATCACAGTAATAAAAATAGTAGATTTTCCTATTTTAGGGAGAAAAAAAGGCATATGATCTTTTCCATGAAAGTGAATGGCAGTTGGCTGCATTTTCCTGTCTTTATGATATAATTTTTCCATGCCATAAAAATATGATTAGCTTGTGCTTAAGAGAAGTTTGTCAAGTTTCCACGAAGAAAATATTGAATCCTAGGCTGTTTCTAATAGGGCACCGTGTTTTTACTGTAAAAATGTGAAGCTGGGTAAAGGTAATATTCAAATGGAAGAAAACCTTCATCTTCATTCAGTGAAACTAGCTTATCATTTGGTTTATAATATTCTAGAAGGAGAAATAGCAGAAACATGGTCATGTGTCTCCTTGCCATATTCTGTTAGTCAGCATTTCTCATGAGAGACAGAACTAATAGGATGTGTGTATTATGTATATCTGTGTGTGTAGATAGATACATATATATTGGCCTATACAATTATGGAGGCTGACGAGTCCCAAGATCTATAGTTGGCAAGTTGGAGGAGGGCACTGGTGTGTGGTTCCAGTGAATACTAGCAGGCTCAAGACTATAAAAGAGCCAATGTTTCAGTTCAAGTCCAAAGTCAACCAAGAATGGAATCCCAACTCAAGGAGTTAGGCAGCTGGAATTCTCTCTTACTGGAAGATTAGCCTTTTGGTTATATTCTGTCCTTCAACTGATTGGATGAGGCCCACCCACATTAGAGAGGGTATCTGCTTTATATAGTCTACCAGTTCACATGTTAATCTCATCCAAAACACTCTCACTCTCACATCCAGAATAAAGTTTGACCAAGTATCTGGGCACCCTGTGATTCAGTCAGATTGACACATAAAATTAAGCATTACACATGTCAAAAAAGATGTTATTTTGAAAGGATAGGAAGAAGAAAACCATGGAAGACAGGAGAATTAGACATTTACAGCAGACTGTCCTGGAAAATTCACATCTCTTTTGTTTCTCGTATTGAAAATAGATTGAAGATGATGTAAAATGCTTCAGGATGTAGACATTTTTATGTTTTAATGTGAGTGTGGGGCCCAAGTTTACTATTCTATTGAAAGAGAGTTGGATGGTATGAGACTTACATTGTGCAGGTTTCCAAGAACCTGTGCTCCAAGATGCTTTTTTTTTTTAAAACTTGAGCATAAATAGTGAAAATGAACAGCCAGCATTTCAATTATAAGTGCAGTTGGCAAAGGGGCATTGGCTTCTCTTGTTTTATTTAGGCGAGCCAACTTAGGAATACCAAACAATAGTTGAGTAATTTTCCCTAAGGATGTCCGTAAACCATTGAATTCACTGTGGCGAGCTCCAGTAACTACAATGTGAGCTGTCCGGAGCGAGGTGTGGCTGTAAGGGACATGACTCAGAGCAAACACTCAGGCAGAGAAAGGACCTTGGCTTTCTACATGGGAACGTGAATTTTGGGACCCAGATACTAGTTCCAACCCCCTTAATGTTACATTTTGTGCAAGAAGAAAGGTTTGGAGAAACCTCTTTTATTGCAAAGGAATAGCTACTTCCAGCGTTTGAAAAAGCAAATGACTACTTTTTCTGTCTCTGAAAGAGAATCAAATAGGACAGGCTCCTTAGCACTGTGTGTGAAATGCAGTGTCCTACATTGTATTTCCTGCCTCTCATGACCTACCTCTAGTGACTTAACCTTTCTCCTGGAAACTTGCGAATCGCTTTTGAAATACATGTGGAGAGGTTGTCAGAGAAGGCTGATGGCAGAACCATTTTTTCTTCCCATGTAGACACTGAGGCAGACAGGCTCCTTCCCACAGGCTTGCTGGTAGAACAGTCGTTTTGATCCAAATGGTGTGTATTTATCTGCTTTGTACCTTACTGCCACACCCACAGCAGTTTTGAACCTGTAAAGCCGTGAGGGCATTGGCACCCTTTTTTTGAAAAAATATTTTTATTTCTATTTTTGGGGGGAAGGGCAGAGGAAAAGGGGGACTTAGGGTCAGAAGCGGGCTCCACGCTGACAGCAAAAAGGGCCTTGAACTCACAAATGGTGGGATTGTGACCTGAGCCAAAGTTGGACGCTTAACCAGCCGGGCGCCTGAAGGCATCAGCCCTCATTTTAATCACGCCAGCAGCTTCCTGAGCATTACTTTTCAGGGTTTTTTTTTTTTTTTTAATGTGATTTCTGTCTTTTTTTCTCTGTCTTTTTTGTTTTAAATACTTCACATTTTACAGCAATTTAAGGTTCACTGAAGATTGAGTGAAGAGTACAGAGATTTTCCGAATAACACCTGACCCTATATATGCACAGGGTGCCCAATCCACATCGCCACCAGAGTGGGACATTGATTCTAATTGATGAGCCTGCACTGACTCTTCATTATCACCCAGATGCCATGGTTTACATTAGGATTCACACAGGTGCTGACCATTCAGTGAGTTTGGACAAATGTAGAATGACAGGTCTCCACAATTGTGGTGTCATACACAGTAATTTCACTTCCCTAAAAAAAAAATGTCTGCCTATTCTTCCTTCCCTGTCCCCAAATTAGGGGACTTTTTTTCTTGTGGATAATTGATGACTGCCATACAGTTAGATCTCTATTTAGTTCATACATTTTATTAATAGAAAAAAGGATTCTTTTTTTTCTTTAACTATGGGGTAGAATATTAAAACTTCAAAATTTAATACTCTACTCTTTATTTGGGAAGAAGAAAGAACCCCTGCTTTTTTTTTTTTTTTTTTGTATTGCTGAAGCATGAACTTAGTACAAATCCATACAAGCATAGAACTGGATTGGAAGGAAAATTAATGGGTACTATACACTGAATTAAATCCTTCCATTTTATGTATCAGCAGACAGAGGCCAGGAAAAATTGGGTGGTTTACTCAAACATAAATGAAATAAGTATAAAAATATCTGCTAGTCTGTAGGAGAAAAAAGCCCCCAAAGTTTATTTTCCTCCCCAACAAATCTGTATTAGTTGAATTGAATTAATTAGAAAATGTGCGTCTGCTTTGCAGATGAACTTGAGTGACTGGTACTTGGGGATCTAGACAGTCTACACCGAAAGCCCGCTTCCCTTTCCTAAAGCCTGCCTCTGTCTTGTCATTAGAGTTATGCTATTCTGCTCAACTCAGAGTGTGCAGATCTAAGAGAGAAGGAGGTGGCCAGCGTCTGTGGCTGAGCAGCCCTGCTCAAGGCCACGGGCTGCCCACCTCTCACTCCAGGCTGGCCCTCTGCACTTGCCAGCTTTCAAAAAATACCTTCCAGTGTTGGGCTGTATGGTGTGTGTTTCCTGCAGCTCTGTGCACCCCTCTGCAGAGGCCTGGGACACCATTCGCCCCTCGTCTATCTGACTGTAACTGTGTGGGCCGGTTCCTTTGAGCTTCTGCGTTAGAGCTGTGCTTTAATTTTTATGAAATGAAACTTTAAAATGTCATTGTTTTAGCAGCTAAACATCTGTTTTCCACAGGCAAATTCAAACTCCAAAATGGAACTAAAGTCATAAAACGTAACCAAGAGTTTGACTGCCATTTAAATCAATGATGCTCCCCCCCATAATGTCTTAATTTTTTTAAAACATTTGTTTATTCTTGAGAGACAGAGAGTGAGTGGGGGAGGGGCAGAGAGAGAGGGAGACACAGAATCTGAAGCAGGCTCCAGCCTCTGAGCTGTCGGCACAGAGCCCAATCTGGGGGCTCGAACTCACTAACTGTGAGTCATGACCTGAGCTGAAGTCAGACACTTGACCGACGGAGCCACCCAGGCGTCCCTCCAAATAATGTCTTTTAACTAGAAAAGTAGAAACTGAGAATACTCTAGTTTGGCTTTGCATTCTTTAGAGTTATACTAGCAACAACTGAAGTGACTATGGGAATCTTCCAAGACCTCTAAACCTTGACCCATTCCATAGTCATTGGAAAATGAACAGGGGTAGGAGGCCAGGAGATAAAATTGTTTGCCTTAACATGGGGGGTGGGGAGGGGGAATAGGGATAGAGACAGCAATTGGAATCCAATGGCCTTTATCCTCCACAAATATATAAATTATTTGTAACAATAAAATGATTTGACCAGGGTACACACATTTTTCAGAGGAAGTATTTTCTATCACTGTTTAGGTACATTATGTGACACGGTCGAGCGGATGACATTTGGATGAAAGTTGTGGGAGTGGAATCCCGCTGGAGATGACCTAAAGGAGAAGAGTATTCTGAGCGTTTTGAATGAGATGTCCCCAGCCTCTGGCCGGACGGTTCAGCCAGTGCCCTCAAATGCTAGCAGGTCCGGTGAATGAGTGGGTCATCTGGGATGGGCTGGTTTAGATGGTAGAGAATTAATTAGCTTTCAAATGCCCCACCTCCTACCCTGTTACTGGCACATGGAATTAGCCCAGAGCTGTCTCAGTTTTCAGGTTCCAATTCTTCAAAGATTCTAGAAATCTGTATTTTTATATGATATATCCAACTTTTAAATTTTTGTTTATATATATTTACATTATATATAAATATATGTTATATACACAATATAAATTTATTTATATTATATGTGTTATATACATAATATAAATATATACATATATACACACACATACACACTAGCAAACACTAAGTGAGATAAATAAAAAATGTCGGTGACTCACTAGTTTGTTACCTTGGGTATCAGAGCTTCTGGGTCCATCCAAATGTTTTTAGCATTTATGATTGGAGTCATTTTGGGATGGTGATTTCACCTTTCTGAGGCTTCATTTATGCTTTTTGAAGTGGAAGAAATAATGCCTGCTTTAGAAAGCGATGGAGGTAAAACCAGAGAGGGAAGTGGAAGCCGTCTGTAACGGCGAGGTTCTTGAGAGTTTTCAGTGTTACGTGAAGGGACGAAACGTGCTAAATTTGGGAGTAACCTCAGCAGAGCCGTCACTACTGGCCCCGACTCTCGCCAGCTGCTTCCCAGCTCTACTGCCCACGCTGAAAGGTGGACTGGGCAAAAATGGGCAGGAAGCTGCCTGGTTCGTACCTGAAAATACCAGGTAGACGCTGGTATAAGCCAGTTCTGTTTATCCATCTTTGACTTCGCAGAAGAAGATTGTAGACATCTGACACAAGGCCAGGTAGGACAAATGTTCCTCTTGGGATGAGAATTTGGGGTGATGGCTGCAGATCTGGCCTTTGGCAGCGTTGGGGGGAATGCGTCTCTGCCATGCTGACTGCATATTGCTGAATCTTAACTCAGAAAGCAGATGGCCTCAAGGAGGGGTGAGGGGAGGGCACAGAGAGTGGACACCTGAAATCTTTCTTCTTTCATGCCCAAGGCAAAGGATTGTGAGCCGCATGCCCCCTGATGCACCCTCCCTCTTTTTAACCCCTTTTCTACCTTTAAGGAAGTATCTTATGATTTATTGGTTTATAGTAACTCATTTACCCACATAAACATGGTCGTTTTCTTTGTTAGGGAAGGATCAGGAGGTGATGCAGAGAATATGCCTCTCTCTGGTCCTGGAAAAGCCTTTTCAGATCCCAAATTCCCTGGCAAAATTAATCATTTCCCCTTCTCTTGCTTGTGTCTCACAGTACTGGGGTATGTCTGTTATTTCACTTATTTGTTTATAGAAGGTGTTTGTCTTCAGTATTATACTGTGAAATCCTTGAAGGGAGACTGCCCGAATGTGATCCCTTTTATTTATTTATTTATTTGTTTGTTTGTTTGTTTGTTTATTTATTTATTCAAAAATGTTTATTAATTTTTGAGAGAGAGAGAGAGAGAGAGAGACATACAGAAAGAGAGAGAGACTGAGAGAGAGAGAGAGAGAGAGAAAGACAGAGTGCAAGGAAAGAAGGAACAGAGGAGGGAGACACAGAATCCGAAGCAGGCTCCAGGCTCTGAGCTGTCAGCACACAGCCCGACATGGGGCTCAAACCCACAAACTGAGATATCATGACCTGAGCTGAAATCGAATGCTTAACTGACTGAGACATCCAGGCACCCCTGTTGTCTCTTTTTAATTCTAAGACCCAGTGAGCAATGCAACAGCTCAATGTTTGCTCCATTGTACTGAAGAACTCTGAGCTGTCCATGGTTTTGAGTGTCTGGAGAAAGTATAGTGTTTACAAAACAACGCACATTCTCATTTTCTCCAAGTAGGGAGGTAGCAGTCAGGGGTGACGAGGAACACTACTGCAGAAAGTTTTAAGGAAGGTGTCTCAGTCTGGCCAATGAGATGGTCCAGCCAGCTCAGAAAAAGAAAATGGTTTTACTCTATTTATCAAAAGTCACAGTCGGTTTTGTTTGCTTGGTAGAAAGAGGCTTCCCTCTTGGCGGAAGAGGGAATCCAATGATGGGCATCCCTCTGCATTGCAAGGGAAGGCAGTATTACTGTTGCACTCTGGAATTTCCTTTGTTTCTACCAGAACGCAGATGGTCTGGTGCAAGCAGTGGCTTTTGCCAATGTAAATTAGATAGTCTGTTTGGTTAGGGGCTGTCCTGTGCAGCTCACTGGGTGCCCTGCTTCAGTGGGTTGACACTGATGACTAACGTCAGTGTGCCTCACATCCCTGTAGACCATGGGCATAAGGCTGTCCATTCAGATTGATAGTTTGCTGTGTGGTCTTTGACTTACACTGTCATAAAGGTAGATAAGCATTAACAAAATCTGTACCACCAACTCCTCACCAAAGGAAAATAATATAGCTGGGAACTTTTGAGTCCTACTGATATATCATAAAGTTGATATGTTAGAGTTCGATGTTACCCTTGCATTTGATATCTTGCCGAGGCAGAATGAAGCCCATAATTTCTTTACTTCTAGGAAACTCTTTAAGACTTCTGTGTGCAATTTACTTTCCCAGAAAGCCATTGGTAGCTTTTTATTGTGTATACCTGTCCTTATTATTATTTCAAAAATATTGCAAATATTTGGCAACTCCTATAGGTGTGATAGCTCTATAATATATATTTTTTGAAATTTGGAAACATTTTATGAATACATAAACTGTGTCATCTCCAGAATGGTTTATTATATAACAGCTTTGCCTTAAAAAATAAACTTTAATGCCTTCCCTGGAAAAGTGCAAAGGGATAAAATATGGCCTAACAACAGAAGTACTTACTGAGTGGGAACTTACCAGGCTCCATAAAATAATTCAGGGTCGAAGCAATCCAGGAACTTCATTACTCGTGCTTGCACTGAATGCTCCTCTGTGAAGAAAGTTTTGTTTGCCCTAAGGTAAAGTTTCCCTGCATGTGGGTGTTTCATATTTGATGCTGGAGGGGATGAGAGAGTCAGTCAGCACAAGAGTGCTTGTAAGCCCGCACTCATTACTGCACTTGGGCTTTTGACGGGAATGTGCTGGTAGCAGCCAACTTTAGGTCATTTGCTTTAAATAAAATACTAGTGTTTTTTGGTATGGGGATTGGAATGGTGCACAATAAAGCAAAGAAAACCATGTAAAAATGAAGTAAATCAATCAGCATCAGTATAGTTACTAACCTAGTAGTTCATATTTCTTAGTCCCAGACTTGAGTGCTTTGTAATTATCTTTGAGTCTACTCCTTCTGGTTAAATTTAACATCTCTAAATCAGAAGAACTCTTGAATCCATTCTTCGTCTCCTTCACACTCTCTTCTATATATTTTTTGTTCTTTACAGCCCCGTGTTGGGATGATTTAGGGGTTATGTTGGTGGGGGAACGAGTGTGAAGCAAATACTTTCATCAAATGTAAGTCAACCAAATGTAGAATTGTATCCAAATCAAGTTCAAAGGAAATATTTGCTGTTGGAAAGTGCTGGTAAGGCAGGGAGTTCAGGGGAGGATTCCTAGAGGAAGTAATGATTTACTGGGGTCTGAGGGGGGAGGGTTCCAAACAGGGAGACCAAGCTCTTGGCAGACGGAACTGTGCATACAGTGGCCCATGTGGCAAACACGTAGGGCTAAACAAAGGCTTTTGTGGCAGGTTTGAGCTGTAGTCAGGCCTTCTGAGGAAGTTTCTAAATACTATAAGTTCAGGGGCACCTGGGAGGCTCAGTCAATTGAGCATCTGGTTCTTGATTCTGGCTCAGGTCAAGATCTCACGTTTCATGGGATCGAGGCCCATATGGAGCCTGGATGTGATTCTCCCTCTTCCTCTCTCTCTTCCCCTACCCCACTCACTCTTTTTCTCTCTTTTTCTCTCTCTCAAAATAGATAAACATTAAAAAAAGATCAATAGGAAGCCATGAAAGAATTTTCAGTAAAGTGGTGACATGGTTAGTTTTGGAATTTGAACTGGTGACTCGATGGTAGGGAGGCAAGAGTGAATTTGGGTCAGTGAGTGGACACTTTTATGGAAACAGTCAAACAAGGAAGATGGCATTTTGGGCTAGGGAGGTACTTACAGAGGGGGAAAGGGCGGGAGGAATCTAAGAAATATGTATAAGGTAGACCCCACAGGACCTGGTGGTAGACCAACTACGGGGGTGAACGGGACAGTGTTCAGAATGACATGCAAATCTCTGGCCTGTGAGACTGGATGGGATGTGGTACCACTTCCAGAGATAAAAAGGCATAAAGAGCACTAAGCTTTTTAAGGAATATGATGCATTCAATTTTGGACATGGGGAGTTTGAGGTTACTGCGATGTATCCAAGGGGAATGAATGTTAAACAGGCAGTTAGCATTAACAGTCAGAATGTGGGGTGAGATCTAGGCGGAGAATTTCCAAAAATGCGTACACAGATGATAACTGACTGAGCAGTCATGAGATCACCTAGGGAAATGAATTCGGGTCACAAAACCACCCGGTCCAGCCCTGACCCTGAGGGAATCTTGTGTGCACTGGGTGAGTCTGAAGGGGACTCCACCAAGGAGAGTTCCTGTGGGAATGAAGGGACACCAGTGCTTTAGTTTGGGCTTATTGCCTTGGACATGACACTCAGCTTCACGCCTTTGCCTCTTCCCTTGGCATGTTCCAATAGAAATTCCCTCTATTATAAGAATTTCAGGCAGGTTAAGTTTCTGAAGTATAGTTTTACTCTTTTCTCAGAAATAGAGATTCTCCATTTTCTCCAAATGTTTAACACTCTCTAGGGTCTGGTTTTTACCCATTTTATTTTCTTTTACTATCCTTCTCAGACCTTGTGAATGGAGGGAACCAAACTGCATGTTTACTTTTAGCTGTTAAATGCCCTTGATTTTCTATCATGGTGACTCTTCTCTTGCAGCTTCTTCAACTAGAAAGGCCATTTCCACCCACCTTAATGGTTTAGCTCAAAGGCTTTTAAAACTGGCTAAGAGTTTAGATGCTTATGTCATTGGCCTGGGTGTAAGCCCAGCCACTTGTAATTTGACAAAGCTCCTCTAGGTGATTTGAATATACAGCCAGGCTTGAGAATTAGTTTGCATGTCTTAGACTTCACTGGGTCCCTAAACTCCTGAAAATGGCAGGGTCTAATTCTTTTTTATCTTTGTATCTCAGGCCTTGAATCATGGTAGGTGCCCAGTGCCTATTTATTGAATGAATTGACAATTTAGCCTGTAAAAATTCTGAGACATTTTGTAAATTTTTCTTCCAGTATTTCTTGGCTCTTTTAGTTTCTTGATCATTTTTGGTGATGATTCTGTGTCTTTCCCTCCTTTCCTTTCTGTTGGTTTCTAAAGAGTCTATGTCATCTAGACATGTGTCAAATAGACGGTGTATATAGCTCTGCTAAATC
>NC_043705.1:135974495-136002581 GCF_006229205.1 Suricata suricatta | reverse complement strand
GAGAATCCCAAGTAGACTCCATGTTGTCAGTGCATAGCCTGATGTGGGGCTCGATCTCATGAACTGTGAGATCATGACCTGAGCTGAAATCAAGAGATGCTTAACTGACTGAGCCACCCAGACACCCCTAGAATAGTAGCTCTCAATGTGGACAGTTTTGCTCCCCAGGTGACATTTGACAGGAGACATTGGAGGGAGTGCCAGTGGCACCTAGTTGGTAGAATCCAAGGAGGCTATTAAACGTCCTATAGCACGTTGGACAGCCTCTCTAAACAAAGAGCTATCTGGCTTAAATCAAAATATTATAGCGCTAAAATTGAGAAACCTGGGTAGCAACGGTGGCTCTAAAAAAATGTCACATGTTGAGTTTCTCTCAGCCTGAGTTACGGAATATTCCAGGCTGCCTCTAACTCATTCTGACATAGAGGTGTGTTTTCATGTAAACTTGCCTTCCTTTGTGCACTTGTTTAGGTGCTTTTATCATTCGTGTGTGTTGCTTTGCCTTTTTCTTGGAATATGAGACAAACCGAGAGTTTGATGGCTGGGTGATCCACACAAGAGGATTGAGAATCTCGTGAAGGATGGTATCTGTTTGGTGTTTTCTTGTTTCTTTTCAGTTATACTAGCTTTCTGTTTTCAGTGATCAGAAAAGACACATTCTTTTGTGTTAGAGGAAGAAATGGTCAACCTAATCATTTTAGATTAAACGTTTCTTTCAAGAGTAGAATTTAGTGATTCATCACTTATATATAACACCCTGTGCTCATCTGGCTTCATATTTAATCTGTGACAGTAGGGAGTATTGCTGTACTTTAAAATATAGGTTTTAGGGCATTTGGGTGGCTCAACTGGTTGAACATCTGACTCTTAATTTTGGCTCAGGTCGTGATCTCATGGTTCATGGCTTGGAGCCTCATGTTGGGCTCCGCGCTGACAGCATGGAGACAGTCTGGGATTCTCTCTCTTTCTGTCTCTCTACTCCTTTCTCATTCAAATAAACTTTAAAAATAAAATAAAACATAGGTTTTGTTCCCTTCTCCTTCGTATTTGGGCTGCTTAGCAGAACATTTCGTTTCCCGTGAAGAATGGCTGGTAATCATTGCAATCCTTTTCTTACATCTTGTACTTCAATTATTTTCAAGCTGGCATGCAGTAATGTAAGGTGAATGAAGGGTAGTAAGTGTTTGTTTACATCTATTGGGAAATATGGTGTAATCTCTAGCTACTTTTTTTTTTTTTTGGTTCGGTTTTTAGCACATGCAGTATGCCTGTCTCATTGTACACTTGTCTAGGGAGCAAAGAGCTGCAGTTTTCTACAAAAGCACCACAAGAGACCTATAAACCTAGAGCTAAATTATTGGCCACTCTTGTCCACCGTCTGCAACAATGCATTCTCCATTCCCCGCTTTGGTCTGCACTGTAATGTTTGTGTTTGATTTATATTTTTAAATGGGGACTGGGCTTAGTGATTCATTAAATAATGTCAAAAATAATGTTTGTCAGAAGCATTCTTAATATCGTATCTTTTTAAGGCGTGAACTGGGTTGATGGCCTACGATTTTCACAGCAACAGGAAAGATGATGACTTCTGAATCATGACAGTTAGAATTTCATAGCAGGATGATAACATTTAAGTAGCTGGACTTCATAAACGCACAAGAAGCTATAGCTCTGGAATTAAGAATAATATTTATGTTGTCAGTGCTTAGAATAAGGCAAAGAGACAATTGATGCTGAGCTCTTGCTTAACTTAACAGCTGGTGTAGATCACTGACATTTCAGACACCTTTACAACGATTGATTTTTTTTTGTCCTTAATAATTCATTGGAACCATAAAGTTTAGACGAGGTAGTTGGCTACTTGGGATCTGGGCCATCAGTGTGAAAAATCATTCCCAAGTGTGTGTACATCTCGGTACAGAATCATCACAGTCTTTCCAATACCCTGATCATCTGTTTGTCTCTCTCTCCTCTTACTTTGCAGCTTCCCAACGCAGTGACGAGACTATAGCAAACTTTAAGCCATTAAAAAAATAACAAGAGTTGCATTGAATAAACAGTATCAGTAATTTTTTTTGCCATAAAGGCTTTATTATTAAACATAATGACTCCAAAGTTATGAGATTTTATGTAAAATGTTTTGAAAAGAAGCCTTGCTGGCAGGTCCTCCCAAGAGACCTGCTTCATTTTAATCTGCCTACCATGAAACTCCTTCTGACAAGCGTGACTCATTCGTTCATTCTCCTCGTCCAGCCCTCAGGCTCAGCTCATCCCCAGACCCTCTGGCTTAACATGGTTTCTGATGACGTCATCTCTCTTGGTATTTATTGTCCGCATCACAGTATTTGGGTTTTTCAGAAGACGAGGTTCCATTATGCTCAGTGGAATTTGTCTGGGAGTTTCCGGTGGGCATGCATCAATTATTTCCTGTGAAAGTCAAGTAGGATGGAGAATGTCTGTTCGTTGCCTGACAAAACGTCATCGATTCTCCCATTAGCTTTGCATCTTCATTGAGTAAGGCTTCTGAAAGAGATCGGTTCTGGGCAACGTAACCATTTTCAAGTAAATTAGTTTCCAGTTTTTGGTTGTGCCCTGATTTCTGTATTGAAACATTAGTATTATTATATAAAACAGTTTATGTGTGTGTGTGTAGTTTTAGAGTTAGGGGTGTGGTAGTTTGAGGGCTTTGTGGTCTGAATACACCACTTTTTCAGATTTGTGTTTTAAATTTGTTAAGAAAAAAGGATTCAGGTCTGACTAAATATTTTGCGAATATCATCTGTGTATTTGTCAGACACCAAAAGGACCTCTGCCTTAATGCTTTGATCTGTGATCATGTTTGGTCCAAGTCCTGTACATTATAAAGATAACTATAGGCTATTGGGGTGATGGCCATATTTCTTAGCTGTAATGATACCCTTATAATCTTGTTTGTTTTGAAGAGACTGTTACATATTATGGATTTACAATGAGCTGTTTTTCTGCAGCACCTGTGGTTTTTGTCATTTGGATTCTGGTTCCTTGTTTATGGGATGTGTGGTCATGGATGTAATTCAGGAACACAGGCTATGCAGGTGTTTCCCTTGGCTGATAGAAATGCTGTAGTTCTTCCGGAGAAACACAAATGTTAACTGGCTATCACCCATAACATAAAACGCTTCTTTTATTATACTGGGAAAATGCCTAGAGCTATTCTTGTGAGAATAGAAAAATTTCTGGAACTTTCTGCCAAAAAAAAAAAAGATATAGAAATCCTTATATAAAACAGAGGACAGGAGAAGAGCATATGGGTTGTGTTTTGAAATAACTAATGAATTTCTTAAGACAAGACACAACAATGCACTGGAAAAAAAAAAACCCTTTGGGCAGTAATGAGGATGTGGTTCCCAGTAGGCAGAGACTTGATGTCAAAGAAAAACAGTGTTGCTCCTAGCATGATACCAAATATCAAAAGGACATCAGTGAGTTTGGTGAGACCCTTTGGGTGGTTTTGTGTAAGCCCAGTGGATTTGGAACTTCTGTGTCTTCTTAGGGAAGTCTAAACAATTTAACCCGGATCTGTGGCCTCAGATCAAGTTCTAGAAAGTCTGAAGTACACTAAATGCATCACCAAATATTTTAGCATTGGACCCCTCCTGAGATTTTCACGCTCCCCCATAAGGCTACAAGATATCCAAAGTACTTTCACAATTTAAGCAGCAAATAGTACAATCACCATATGTTTAAAAAGAAAAATGGCTACATTTCCAATCTAGTATGGATCGAACATAGGTGTACCAATTCTACGAAATAAGTATGTTCAGCTTCTCTTGGTCTATTCCGCTCCCCTCTAAGAAATGTTTAAAAAAAGGTGGGGGGGGCATCTGTGTGGCTCAGTCAGTTAAGCGTGTGACTCTTGATTTTGGCCCAGGTTGTGATCTCAAGGTTTAGGAGTTCGAGCCCTACATTGGGCTCTGTGCTGGCAGTGCAGAACCTGCTTGGGATTCTCTCTCTCTCTCTGCCCCTCCTGTGTACTCTCTATCTCTCAATAAATAAAAACTTAAAAAAAAAAAGAAATGTTAAAAAAATGTTTGGTGGTTAAATTAACTTGAGATGGAATGTTTCAGAATTGGCTAAATGTTTATATATGCTCTTGTCATACATGCCATAGAGCATATTGATGAAAAGTAAGTGTTTTTAGCTGTCGACGGCATTCCCAAATCCCGAGGGAGTCAACAAGTTTGCCATGAAACAGTTACATATAGATAAATATTCAGCGATTGCCAAAGAACACATTGCTTTTTGATAGACATCAGTGTATTGGATTGCTGAAACTGAAGTGTTGGGTTCTTTAGTATTTTTATCTTTTCAGATGTCTGGGTTTTAATGTTTTTAGGCTTTTAGGTTTCTATCTGCATGTGGGAGGTGGACAATTTGAGAGATAAAAGCAGTGATATTCCTAACCCTTCATGAAAACAGATAAGAGGTTTTATACCTCATTACTTATGTGTAACCGCAGTGAGGTTAAGATTTGCTTCCCCAGGGCGGTATCTGGCCGTAAGCAGTGTGGGGAGTAGTTCTGTTCAGGGGAATTTGAATATATTACTGTTGGGAATCTGTGAATAATTGGCATCTTAGAGGGATGTAGGACCCCAAGATGCTGCTTTTCCCACAGGCCATAATTTGTCCATTAGTATGTAGCTTTAGAATATAACCTATAACTCCTTATCCAGAAAAATACTGTGTCTGAAGGGAAATAATGAAAGTTATAAAACACAGATGCTTTCCTGAGCTCCACAAAATTGCTTTACAAAAGTGCAAGAAATCATATTTCAGAATAAAGCAATTCTCGTCTCTTTATTATTGTGTCACAGTGTGTTCTGCTCATTGTTGCTATGTAACAAATCACCTCAGAACTTAGTGGCATAAAAAACAGCCATCATGTTTTTCAGTCTCTCAGTTTTCATGGCCAGGACTTTGGAAAGACCCAGGTCAGGTGGTTATTGGGCCAAGCAGTGGCTGGAGCTGGAACCCCTGAGGCTGAGCAGTTCCACATGGGGCTTGCCTCTCTTTCTCTCTGTTTCTGTCTCTCTGTCTCTACAGGGTCTCAAGGCCTCTCCTGTGATCTCTCCATATGGGCTAGTTTGGGCTTCCTCACAAAATGGTGGTCTCAGAGAAGTCAGTCTCGTTATATGGCTGAAAAACTTTTCAAGAATGGTTTATTCCACTCTTAAAGCCAACAAGTTGGGAGCAGCGTCACCTTTGATGACTTAGTCTTAGAAGTCATGTGGTGTCACTTCCTACCTGGATTCAAGAGGAGAGGAATCAGACTCCATATCCTGATAAGGGCATGACCATTCCCAAGAACGTGTGGGATAGGAGATGATGTATGGTAAGATGTGGTCATCTTTGGAAAAATACTAGCTACCACTCTTTGCTTGACATTTACCTAAAAGAGTCTTTGTTTCCATTCCTGGATAAGCGAACTGAGAATTCCTTCTTTTACAGTCATTGGACAAGTTTTGAAATATTTAACCACTTTCTTTTGTAACAGTAAAGGCTATGCCTGCCTGGGGGGAAATACCGAAGGCAATGTGAAAATAAACCTCTGGGTCAGGGAGGGTTGGAGGTGCTAGAACAGGAAAGGGAGGTGATGATCCTGAAAATCTCATGGACTGCACCTCCTGCGTATGTCTTGAGGCCATAAAGAGTCTCGTGGCTACTCATGGTTTATCTGAGTTGGCCAGGTGTGCAGTCATGGACCTGGAGAAGGTCTTAGGAACACTAGGGATGCCACAGTGAGTTTTAATGCAGGTTTAGAACGATTAAGTGCAGACAGGAGGTTGGAATACTGCAGTGGGCCTGCTCTAAGCTGGCAAGGTGACCCAGAAAAACATCTCTCTAGATCCACGATTATGAATTAAGCCAACCACTAATGATGGTTGAACAGTTCTGGCATCCAGAAACAGATGCCATTAGGTGATGGGCAGAGCCCGCTTGCTTTCTTACCTACAACCAAAGGCATGCTTTTGTGGACTGAATATTTGAAAAGTCTTCAAAAATCTTATGAGAGTCTGGCTCAATTGGTTGATCAATGTAACTGATGCATACTGAGTATAGTATCGGACGTAGCAAGTATCTTGTTTAATAAGGAGCCTTAGAAGTTCTCCTACTGACCCATTCACTGGCTGTTCTTTATTATGTAATTCTTCTAAATCAACTTATTTCATATTAACCTTTTACCATTAACTCAAGGCTGCATGAGGGACCTGACTGGTGGAGGCGTGGCAGGTCTCCTGAGCCTGTGGACTGGGGGATAATGATTGGTGCCCACCCATCATCTACCCCCATCCCAGCCCCCGTCCCAGCCCCCGTCTTCTCACCATCCCCCCACCCAGGCTGTGCCCTACAGGCTGAGTGCCGCTCACATGGCGGACCCATGTTGACGTTCGTAGACCCACCACTGCGTCTCCTTGCTGTGTCCATGGTGCTGCTGCATTCAGAGAAAACCGCATCTAGGGCTTAGAAGGAACCACAGGAATGGGGTAAAAATGTAGCAACTTTTTTTTTGTTTATTTTGGGAGAGAAAGAGAGAGTGGGTGCACAAGTGGGAAAGGGGGAGAGAGAGAGAGGGAGAGAGGATCCCAAGCAGTTTCTATGCTGTCAGCATGGAGCCCACCATGGAGCTTAAACCCACGAACCTATGAGATCATGACTTGAACAGAAATCAAGAGTTGGACATTTAACGACTGAGCCTGAGCGACTGAGCCATGCAGGCACCCCCAAATGTAGCAACTTTTGTCAGCATTTAGCAACCTTGTCTTCTTGCTGTGGAAACTTCTTCCAGTGTTAAAACACTCAGGCCCACTCAAGAAGCTATCCTTTTATAGCTGGAAGACTCAGAGTTTGGTCTTATAAAGTTGAGCCTTTTTCATCTGTTTGTTTTTCTCCGTCCTCTCCATATGTGCTTGTGTGAGCATTTGTGAATGTGGTACATTTGTGAATGAATTTATGGGGTTGGGAATGGGGGGTGAGGTGGGAAAACAAGCTTGTTCCTTCAGATACCCAGCTCCGTCCAAGAAACCCAATTCCCACAGTCCAGACATAATCCTTCTGAACACGGGCTCACTCTCACCCTACTCCTTCCCCTAAAATATATTCCAGATAGATGGAAGTTTGGAATGTATAAAAATGAACATTGAAGAGCTACGAGAAGAACAATAAGCATAGTTTGTTCTACTCTGGGTTAGAGAAATCTAATTTAATCGTATTAGGATATACTGAAAGCATACAGGAAGTAATGAACAAATTGAATCTTCTGTGTTCTTCTATGTAGGAGATGAAGTAAGGGGAATCTACATATTCACACAAAGATAGCTACATGAGCATCACGGCATGCAAGTGAATTTGTGCCACACGCGCTGTTCTGTAACCGTGGTTTGCTCAACGGTGTCATAGCCTTCCTTCCATGTCATTAAATGTATCACACTTCATCAGTTCCATATTGTTCTTACTTTTTCTTTCATATAAATGATTAGGTGTGAGCGCCTGGGTGGCTCAGCTGGTTAAGCATTTGGCTTAGGCTCAGGTCATAATCTCACTCACGGTTTGTGGGTTCAAGCCCCACATCAGGCGCTTTGCTGACAGCTCAGAGCCTAGAACCTGCATCGGATTTTGTGTCTCCCTCTCTCTTTGCCCCTCCCCTGCTTGTTCTCTCTCTCACTCTCAAATATAAATAAACATTAAAAACAAAAAAATATAAATGATTTGGTGAACAAACAGGCTGAGGTATGAACCTTTCAAACTTGTGCTGTTTCTTTGGTTAAATTCTGAGCAGTCTTGTTGGGTCAAAAAGACTATGCTTGATTTAAATGTTCACATGTCCCACCATGTGGGGTTAGTGAATCTTTCCAAATCTTTTATAATGTCACTAACATGCACATGCGAAATATCCCCTATTTTGATTTTCATCTTTATTGTTACATAGAACCCTTCACACACTCACTGACCACTTTCCTATTCCTTTGGTAAATAATAGTCTAAACCTTTCTGGTACTTATTTTGATGTTGAGGTTTTGTTCTCCTGTATTATCTTATAATTGTTCTTTGTTCATCCTATGTGTTATTAATATTTTCTGCATAGTTTATAGCCATTGACTTGCCAGAGGGTAGTTTTTGGGTGATTTTATATCTTTTTCTCCACTCTTCCCTCTTTTGCTACATGTAAATTACTGTCTTATTAGGTCACATTTTATGCATCATTTCTGATGTGATTTCAGTGCTTTCTAATATGATACACAGAATTCTCTCTAATCCAGAGTAGAAAACTTTTGTGCTTATGTTGTAGTACCCATTCAATTTTTCAGTTTGTGTATTTTAATGATCTATTTACCTGATACATATTTTTGGGTAAGGAGTGAGGTCAGGTCTAGCCTGATATATATATATATATATATATATATATATGTATGTATTTTTTTTCTAAATTGCTGACCAGTTGTCTCAAAATATTGAAGCATCTGTCTTTGTTTTCATTGGCTTGAAAAGGCCACTCTTATGATAGATTACATGTCCAGGCAACCTGAGTTTTATTTTTAAGCTTGTGAGGATTGCTCATTGCTTTTGGAACACAGATCTCTGTTCTGAGCTTGTCTTGTGAGTCTTGTGTGGTTGTCCTGCTACACCTCGACACTGCCCTCCAGGTGCCCCACCATGTGAGCCCTGTTTAGCTCTTGAACTCTTGCTCCTTCTTGCCTGGGCCCTTTGCATAGACTGTCTTCTCTGCCTGACACTCTTCCTCTACCCAGATTCCTTCTTGGTCTTAGGTTTACCTCTTAATTCTTAGAGGAAGACTTCTTTGGTTCTTGATCTCAGGTTGGGTTTGTTTCTTTTTTAATCACACTTTCAAAGAGCCGCATCTGTGTCCTTTAGAGTCATTAGTGATAAACTATACATTTAAAAGTGTGATAATTTGATTAATACCTCCTTCCGTCAGGAGGCTGGAGCATTTCCTTCATCAGGCACTCTGCCTGACATTGTTTATGATCATATCCCCACCACCAGTGGCATGGTTGCATTTAATAGAGATTTCTTGGTTGCTGAATGAGTAAATGAATGGATGGGTGGACATCCTTTCCCTTATTCTTGTTTGGGATTTAGGTATTATAACCTGAATATTTATATAAGACCTAATGAGAGGGGCTGGCTGACCCGGGTTTACCTATGGAATATCCCTGAAGAAGAGATTGGTGGTCAGGTTTGCCGGGGTCCTGAGTCTCCTTCGATTTTCAAGCCTGAGTCAGGTGCAGATAAGTCCTGCTCTTCTTCTGCCTTTTGAACCAGATTAATAATGGGGTTTCATGGGATCCATGATGCTCCAAGATTATCTACACATGAGGCTCACCAGCAGACCCTCATCTGGTCTGCCTGGTACTTACCCTGTCCTTGAGGCTCTTGGTCCTCACTCATGAATCCCATGACAGATTTACTAGTTGCTGATGCTGAACCTTATCCTGAGGTGGTGAACTTCCCAGTCCCCTGGATTTCCTGGTAGGAAAGGGAAGGGAGGAAGAAGGGTCATCTGCTTCCTACCAGGATTCTCCCATTATCCTGGAACAAAACTGTGATATTCCGAAACCATTAGATTGGAAAATCCAGAGGGAGAAGCACCACCTGGGAGTATGGTTAATGCCTCTGAGAAGAGTATTTATTTTAAAAGAAGAGGTGGGGGGCCTGGTGGCTCAGTTAGTTGAGCTTTCAACTCCTGATATCAGCTTGGATCGTGTTTGCAGGCTTTTTTATTGAGCTCCATTTCAGACTCTGCATTGAGCATGGGCTTGCTTGGGATTCTTTCTCTCTCTCCTTCTGTCTGCCCTTCCCTGAGCCCCCCCTCCAGATTAATAAAAAATAATAAAAGAAGAGACAGTCTTGGTTGTCTGTGCTCATGCTATTATACCAGTTGGTTTTGTGGAGTCATGAATACCCATTGGAATCCCTCAAAGCACCCTAAAACCATCAGGTGCATTTCTTTAAAATATCCCATGATTTTAAAATTAATTGATCAGGGGCGCCTGGGTGGCCCAGTTGATTAAGCATCCAGCTTTAGTTCGAGTCATGATCTCACGGTTTGTAGATTTGAGCCCTGTGTTGGGCTCTGTGCTGACAGCTAGCTCAGAGCCTGGAGCCTGCTTCAGATTCTGTATCTCCCTCTCTCTCTGACCCTCCCTTCTCGTGCTGTCTCTGTCTCTCAAAAATAAGTAAAAAACATTAAAAAAATTTAAAAAATAAAATTAATTGATCAGATTATAATTCTTTCCCTTAGTTTAAAGTGTGTATCTGTGTTCAGTAGTGAGGTTGAGGTGATGAGGGATGACCACGTGTGAAACTTGATGGCCTCGCCATCTACCAGAAGGAAGGGACACGTTTGTAATTTGCACTGGATACAAGAGAAGGCTGAAAGGTGTAGTGAGGCCAGACTGTGAACCTGTTTGTACCTCATGGTTACTCATAGTCTTTGGTTGTAGAGGAAGGAAGAGGAGACCAGTAAAATGAACGATATTAATGAGAAGATTTAGAAATGCTGAAAAGTGGGGCCCCTGGGTGGCTCAGGCAGTTGAGCACCCAACTCTTGATTTTGGCTCAGGTCAGGATCACAGGGTAAGATCAAGCCCCACGTTGGGCTCTGAGCGAGGCACGGAGCCTACTTGGGAGTCTCTCTCTCTCTTTGCTGCATGCTTGCACATACACACGCTTGCTCTCTCTCAAAAGAAAAAAAAAGAAAAATGTTGAAAAGAAAGAATGGTTCATGCTACTGTTATTTCCTGCAAATTTTCAAAGCAAAAAGAATAAAATGTTCGAAATCAAAAATTAAATTTCAAAAAATATCATCATTGTTAGCGAACTTACTTTATTATAAATGTAGTCATGCACATTAAATTGTTAATCTTTAGGGTGTCATTAATGGAGAAGAGCAAGGATTATATGCCTAAACTATGTTGAAAGAGAAAAGGGAAAACCTACACTCATTTTTCTCACATGGAGGCCTCGGATACCACGAACTGTAACGCCATGAACTTGCATAGCTCTGCCTAATAAACCCTGATGAGTTGTTAAACTGATTTCGGTTTATGCTGGGGTTGTGTCAGATTGAATATTTCTTGTCAGACTCATTGGCACGCATTCCATGAGCATGTATCTTATTAAATTGAAATCAAATTCTTATTCAAGGCTAGTCTCACAAATGTGATCTTTTTAATTGTGAAACGCCAGTGAATGGCTATTCCTGGAGGAAGCTTCCCTTTGGCTTATTTGAAAGCAGATGAGGTAAAAATGATGAAGTTAGGAATCAAGAAAATATGTGTGACTATGAGCCCTGGAGCCAGTCTCCTTAGCTAGATCCCAAAAAGTCCTAAAAAATATGTGCTGTCATTACAATGCTCATTTTTCCAAGCTAGACTCAGACTCTAATCTTTGGCTACAAACTTTCTTTTCTTTCCATGTTTGCTCTACACAGAATCTGGGAGGTATTAAGATTGATGAAGAACAAGACCTTGAGTTTTGGGAGCCAGCGTTAACACTTCTGGGTGATGACAAATGGTGCCTTAGCCACCCCCCCTTGATATTTATTCTCTTTTTCTCTCTCTTTGTCTCTCCCTCTTCTCTTTTCCTTCCTCAAGCACAAAATGATAGATTGGAATGGAAGCATGTAACCTCATAAGGTATTCTCTAGTTTAACCTCTGGATGGAAACCTGAGGACAAGGTGATTGTTTTTGGACACTTTATCAGGAAGCTATGGTGGGGAAACCTTCCCTTAGTAGCCGTGGTCGGCACCAAACCTCTACTTCGTGTTCCAGAAGACAATTTACAGTTTAATCCAAAGGGAAAACAATGAAGGATTGTCTACCACACGGATCTAGCACCATTATGCTTCTTGATTTTACTTTCTAAGGAGTGGGGTCCTAAAGCTGTCATTCTAAACCGCGTCACGAAGTCAGCCTGAACCATCCAGTCAGTTCATGGCGTAAACTAGCTCGTTAAAAACACTTTGTTGACTTTGGTGGCTCTTGCCTCTCATGAGCAGAGGGATCTGAAGAACTTCAGTAGAATAAGCACTATTTGCATTTTCTTCTTAGCCATTTCTTTTGTCAGTATTTGCATAGGAGAAGAGACTGCCAAGGCAGACATTCTGTGGGATTTCAGGACGTGTCTTAAATTCTGTCTGTTTCTTTCTACCTTTCCTGTCTCTGCCAAGGCCAAGCAAGCATCATTCCCTTCTACACTCAGTTCATTAGCTTCTGTGCTGTTTGCATTCTGAACCTCTCTGGTCCGTTCACTACCTGGCAGCTAGAATCATGCTTCAGAACAAAACTCTGGCATGCTCCCACTGGAAAACCATCCAGGACTTCCTATGCCATATAGATGATTCACTAAAGCTAAATTCTTTGTTTTTGCCACTAAAGGGGCACGATCTGCCCCTTCCCGACATTTCCACAGTTCATGGAATACACCTGGCTAATTCCAAGGTTGGAGTCTTTGAATAGCCAACATCCTTAGCTTGGAATCTATGTGTCTCTTTTCTTTGCAAGGCTGACTCTTTCCCATCCTTTGGATTTCAGCCGAGAGTTCCCACCCAGCAGAGCCTTCATGATCCCTCCAGCTAAGTAGCCTCCCACCCCCTTTTAGTCAGCAGTACTCTATATATTTCCTCCAGGTCCTTGTCCATTTTGAAGCTCTGTGTTTATTTATTTTTGTTTTGTAATTGTGTTCTCTGCCTTCCCAAAGGTGGGAATCTGGCTTGCTTTATTCCCTATTGTAAATCTTAGCTTTGACGTGGTGCCCGGTCACAGAGGATGCATAGCTGTTGTTAAAAGTGTCCTGTAAAGTCAGGTACAAGGATGACCTCATTTTACAGCTGAAGAAACTCAGGTTAAATATTTTTTTCAGGGTCCCAGATCTATTAAGAGATGATAACACTATTTGTTGAGTATTAATGGAATGAATGAATGAATCGTTATGGGTCCACCATATGCTGTCTAGAAATAATAGTTTTAGAGATTAAAAAAGAAAACTGTAGAATGGGTCAGTTGAAAGAAAAGGTCATTAAATAGAATGTTTTCCTAGCTAAGGTACAAACTCTTCCCAGCGTTCCAGCCTTCCATCCCAGCTGTTTAGCATATGTTTTTGTTTTTCAAACTTTTTTTTTTGTTCCTAAAAACTCTCTAAATTCTGGGATCCTCGACAAAGCCTCACTGTTATGCCAGGTTGAAACTCAGCCACCCATATTTGCTCATTTTGCATCAGATTTATTGTCCAGCAGAGGCAAGACTGAGGTCACAAAGTTAAAACTAGACTTCTACTTTACAGCATTATGTCTGGTATAATGTTGGAGTCGGAGATTTACTACTCAGGGTTGGTAGGTTGCGGGGAGATTGTTGTGTGATTTATTTACCGTCAGAATGAAATGGTGATGTTTTTAAAGTGAATGCTATTCCCCAAGTGAGTTATCACTTAAAAAATATCTGAGGCTGATTTGACTACACACATTGGAACACATTGGTGTGTAAATTCATGGCTTCGGTAATCACACAGAACAACTGTGGCACAACACAAAAGTAACGTGTGTGTGTGTGTGTGTGTGTGTGTGCGCGCGCACGTCCGCATATCTATATGACTTTCTTACCAGCTGTGAAATGTCTTTCTGCATCTTATCCGTGTTCCCTTTTCATGCACATCATGGAGAAATTCCTAAGTTTTATGAGTTCTTGAAGGCCAGTGCCATCACGACTTTGCTTTGTTCCACCTTTAAAGATTTTAGTCCAATCTCTTTTTTTTTTTTTAAATCTCAATTAAGTCGGGGCAACTAGGTGGCTCAGTTGGTTGAGTGTCTGACTTTAGCTCAGGTCATGATCTCGTGGTCCGTGGGTTTGAGCCCCGTGTCAGGCTCTGTGCTGACAACTCAGTGCCTGGAGCCCGCTTCCGGTTCTCTGTCTCCCTCTCTCTCTGCCCCTCCCTGACTCGTGCTCTTTCTCCATCTCTCAAAAATGAATAAATGTTAAAAAAACCCCTCAAGTCATTTTCCTTTATCTTTTGATATTGCTAATCTATTGCTTTTTGATTCTCTGATTGGATATCAGTGAAACTGCTGATTATGAAAACCTCTTTCCTAGTAGAAATTTCAGAAGGTTTCTTGTTGTAACTGTTGGAATTACTTACAAAATATATTCAGTGAGAAAGAAGGATGGATATGCAAGAGGAGGGATAGCAAGAAACCCCATGTTCTTTTAAAAAAATTTTAATGTTTAATTAGTTGAGAGAGAGAGAGGAGGCAGAGAAGGAGAGGGAGACACAGAACTCAAAGCAGAACTCCAAGTTCTGCACTGTTACCTCAGAGCCTGACATGGGGCTCAAACTCACAAACTGTGAAATATAACCTGAGCCAAAGTTGGATGCTCAGCCAACTGAGCCACTCAAGCATCCCAAGAAACCCCATGTTCTTCACCCCAGTACCCTGTATGCTTGGGTATTAGCAAGCAGCCCATTGGCCCCTGTGTGGACACGCATGTGCAGTGAGGGGAGCATCATGCCGATTCCTTCCCGTGCTTACAGAGGCGTGACCAACTGCATTGTTTAGTTTCCTATTCTCTAAATTGGAAGCAATGGCTTCAGAAGCTGTCCTTTAAGAAGCCTTCTGGTGGCGGTAGTGTCAGGCTAACATGTGGCCCGAATACCTGTTTTTGTTTTCTGAACATGCCTGTTGGGTTTCCCAAGCCAGCCTTGGGCTCAGCCAGTGCATCCTCAATGCCGTCATCAGAGGCGATGACGTTCAGATGAGAGTCAGTCAGCGCCGTAGACGCGGCATCCACGTGTTTCAACGGCTTCTCCATCTGCTCTCAGCTAATGGAGTCGCTCTGAAGAATTGGCTAAAATGTGATCCTCTGTGTTTAAAAAAGCAACCAAGATTAGTACTTTCTTCACTGTCCCCAGTCCATGCCATGCTTTTTCTCCTTTTCTTCTTAAAAGAATGACTCTTTTTTTTTTTTTTTTTTTTTACAATGTGTCTTAAGATACCTTTGACCTTGACGGTCCACAGTGGTTAAAGATAGGCTGGGAAGCAGCAAGTGAAAAAAAAAGGCAGACTTTGGGTCCTACTCGGGCCTGATCTCTAAGGTTAAGAGGAAAAATCAGAGAATTTCAAGGCACGGGGAGAGTGTGAAGAGGAAGCTGGGCATGGAAAATGGGGACTGGAATTTATTTGCTGGTTGCCTCTGGGTGCAGGCATGATTCAGATTGTGTGGACGAGTCTGTGACCACATTGACCACAGCTTGCCCTGTGCATTCCCCTAGGGTTTCAAAGTCTGGTTTTCCCAGGGCTCAGCATCTCGGCAGACCTGAGTGATGACAACCCCATCTCATGATTAGTGTTGCTCATGCGCAACACACTAGGCAACATTTACTCCTCTGAACACGTGAAAAGATCATCTTGTCAACTTGGGTACCATCTGTGACTCTCCTGCCTGCCTCACTCTGACCGTCCAATCACAAATTCCTGATGTTTTTGCTGGACACATGTTTCTTCAACCCATTCATTTCTGTCCACCCACCACTTCTACTTCTAGGAACATCTTTCTAACCAGTCTTACTGCTTCTAGTTTTGCCCTCTCCGGTCCATTTCCTGTGCAGTAGTTCGACCTGCCTTTCTATAGCCTGGTATGCTCTGGTCTTCTTCCAACCCCTCTCCAGGGTGCCTGGCTGTTATCTAGATATAGTCCACACCCTCTGCAAGACTTCAAGTTTCCCGACCGACCATCACTCTTCTTCTTTCCTCCTTTCCTCCATCTTCTGCAGCCCCGCTAAATTATCTGTAGTTCTGGAATGCTCAGTGCTCTCTTTTACTTCTGGACCTTTCATTCTGCCTGGAATGTGTACTCTGCCTGGGATGTGTACTCTGCCTGGGATGTGCACTCAGCCATGGTCTAAATTTCCGGATCACCTTATTCCTCCCAGCCAAGTTTGAGCTGGTGGACCTACAGGGAATTCTGGAGCACCTTGCCTTTATTCTGGCATTTGCAGAGATGATTATGCTTCTCGGGTTAGTCTGATAGTATTATGAGAGCAGAGGTGGTATTACTGTTAGGCTCCTAGCTCCTAATGCCTGGTCACTAAAGCAGAGACCAAATCAATATCTGTCATATAACTTAATGAGTCAGGTAGCTGTGTTTGGGAAAATCTTTTCTATTAACCTTACAGTTGTATTATTATTTTACTTCCTGCCTCTTTCCTTTCTCCATTTAAAGCAGAAATAATTCTGTGTAAAGAAGGCATGTTTTTAATTGTGTGAATGAGTCTTTACCACATTGACCACAACTTGCCCTTTTGATGCCCTTAGTGGTTCAAAGACTTGAGTCTGGTTTTCCAGGGGTTCAGCATCTCTGTAGCATGAGTGATTGCAACACCATTTTGCCCCTAGATAGTAGCAGGTTGTGATAACTCTAAGTTAAGACTAGAGAATTTTACAGGTCAAGGGCAAGGTGTTAAAGTGGAAATTCCACTTTATAAATTGGAAATGCAGTTGATCCTTGAACAATACAGATTTGAACTGAATGGGTCCACGCATATGCAGACTTTTACAGAACAGGACTGTAAATGTATTTTCTCTTCCTTACGATTTTCTTAATAACATTTTCTTTTCTATGGCTTACCTTGTTGTAATCATACAGCATATAATACACATAACTTACAAAATATGTGTTCATCAACTACTTAAAAATTTTTTTGATGTTTATTCATTTTTGGGAGATGGAGAGAGACAGCATGGGTAGGAGAGAGGCAGAGAGAGAGGGAGATACAGAATTCAAAGCAGGCTCCGGGCTCTGAGCTGTCAGCACAGGGCCCAACGTGGGGCTCAAACCCACAGACCACAAGATCATGTCCTGAGCTGAAGTTGAATGCTTAACCTGAGCTACCCAGGCGCCCCTCTTCGTCGACTATTTATGTTATCAGTATGACTTGTGGTTAACAGTAGGCTATGAGTAATTATGTTTTGGGGGAGCTGAAACTTATACTTGGATTTTTGACTCCATGGGGTAGGCATTCTTAACCAGTGCATTGTTCAAGGTTCAAGTGTAATTACCCTGCTAAGGAATAGAACAAAGAGGAAGGCTCAGAGTAGTGGAAGTCTTAGGAATAGACCAAGCTTGACTCAGGAAGTGTCAACTTCCAGTTTTCTCTCTCACTTGGCAGGTTCAAGAGCTTAATGACATCAATCTTCTTTGCCCCAGATCTTGTGACGTGAGGCTTGGCATTTGTGGCACCATATTTAGCCATCTGTGTGCTGCGGTGGAAGAGACCTCTGAAGGCCACTGCACGGAAGGCCCCTCTGGGACTCATAGAAATCTTTGGAGTCAACAAGTGTGTGCATTGAGCACCTACTGTATCTGTGCTCTGAGGAAATTTGGGGCTCAGGAAATTTAAGTCCTTTAGCTAGAAAATTCTAGAACTCAGCCTGGAATCTAGGTCTTGCTGTTTGTCATCTAGTCCAATTTGATATTCTCCACTTCCAAATTTGATGGTGACCCACTTAATTTATGCTGCCACAGAATAATGGAGAAGAGTTTTGGAGTCAGATGGACTGCTTCTGTTCTGGAATGGACTTGCACTGTGCTCCTGGGCAAGCTCAACTTCTGTGCATGAGGTCTGATTCTTTTACCTTGAACATGGAGATAATATCGCTCGGTTCATAAGGTTCTCATGAAGATCAAATGGGATTATTATGTAAAGTCCCCAGTTTACTGACTGATATCATCTTAGTCTTTCCTCCTCTGTTTGGAATGCCTGAAATCCACACTCTTCTGCATTGAAATTCAGTCAGTGGCAGTTTGGAAGTAAATATCCTCCTTCTGACAAATCCTCTGAAGGTCAACAGGAGCCTAACTTTCCATCATGGTGCCTACGGCATTCCGCTCATTTCATCTCCTCACATAGGCATCACATCATCTCACGTCCTCACAAGAAGGGTTAATACAGCACAGTAAGATATTTTGAGAGAGAGGGAGGGAGAGAAAGGGAGGAGAGAGACAGAGAAGGAGCACATTTACATAACTTTTATTACAGTTTATTGTTTTAATTGTTCTATTTGTTATTGTTGTTAATATTTTTTTGTGCCTACTTATAAATAAAGCATCACAGGTTATTATGTATAGAAAAAACCAAGTATTTATGTAGGGATTGCAGTTTCAGGCATCCACTGGGCCCCTGGAGCGTACTCCCTGCATATACAGGGAGGACTCCCATAACTGATTTGGAGACCACCATCATCAGAGAGTACCATGTTTGTCTACACATCTAGTTTAAGCCTTTAGTGTTAGTGTTTTGTTTTCTACATAGATTAAAAACTGAAACTCCACTCTTAACATTTAGCTCTGCTCAGGCCACATAAAGGGAAAAGAAAATTTATTAGCGAGGGATTATTTTCATTATTTGGAGAAGTTTACAACTGATCCTATGCTTCTCTCACATGTTAGCCTAGAACTAAACTTTCATTCGTATTTTAAAATGAAAAAACAAGGTGCTGATGAGCGACAGATTCGAGGGTAAAATATGCATAGTCAAACCCAAGGGCAGTGCCATCCAAATAATGCTGCTGCATAATTATGATTTGGTTGGATGCTAGGAGGTACTTCCGGAAGGGCAGTGAAACTATTCTCTCCTTATAGAACAATAGTCCTTGCAAACATTTGACATTTTAGACCCTTGAAAATGAACAACGGTGGACCAAAGGCCAGTTAGCTGCACTGGAATACAGCTGCCCAAGATTTGTTTACCATTCTGTTCCCTCGCGTGGCCTTCTCTTCTCTCACCTCCTTCAGGTTCTCTGTCACTTGCCTCTGCTTTGCAAGTAAGCAGACCTTAGTCTTTCTCATCTCAGTGTGGAATTCTCATTAAGTTTTAGATTAGAAATTAATCCGCTGATTTTCCCAAGAGTTTCGTAAGAAGTTAAATAGCATAAGAGATGGGCATAAAAAGTGTGCAGGTTTTGTTTTTGTTGTTGTTTATTTGTTTAATGAGTATAACAGATAGTTTTCGAGCTGTTTCAGCATTCTTGTTTATGAAATGGGGTCCCAGAGTGGTAAGTTTCCTGTGAATTAACACATGTAAAGCACCTCGTTTGATGCCTGGCATATAGTAAGCACTCAGTAAATGTTACCTGTTCATATTGTTCCAAAAGCGTACATTAATACAGTTGTATGAAACTTCAAAATTGAGATCCTACATCAGCACTTTAATCTAAACAATTAATTTCAGATGAATAATCAGATTAAGTAATTCAGACCAGGGCTCTCTTTCCCACTGGTTCTTCTCTTGCTATCCTGGTCAGTCTGGTCTGCCTGTAATGTCCCAAACTCAGTACATGCAGGGCCACTTGTGCCTCATTCCAATCTTTCCTCTAGCTTAGAGTGACATCTCTTTCTCTCCATCCTTTTTATTGGAAGTTTGTGGGTTGTCTCACTTTATGCTGAATGTAACTTCTCCATGTTCATTGGTACCTCATGATGAGAAGATTCAGTAAAAGTGATTAGTCCATCGTGGGCAGGATTCAATGACATTATGTTACCTTATAATCATCACCAACCTGAGAGGGCAGTTCCAAATAAGTGTTTATAATTAGACTGAGCATGTGAAATGGTTGACCTTAACTTTTTTACCCACAAAAATGGTCGTTTCTTACAATTCAACATAATATTAAAAATCCACTCTACTCAGTTCTTTCCTTATGCTACATTATTTCGTCCAAAGCTCCTAGTATGTTTTATATGCATCAGACACTTCATTTTTATTTGCTGATGGAGTTGATCTTAGTGGTGCTAATTAAGTGGGTTGTAAGACGTTTGTGTCCACCTCTACACCGTGCGATAAAAGTGAAATATCGTGAGGCTGAGGTGGCTGGCAGGGGGGATTTCATGCCCTGGTTGTCCAGGTTTTCACTGTAGATGAAGAAAGGACATGTGGTGGGTCGAAGAGGTCAAGCATTTTGCAAGGCATTTGAAAGGCAAACAGTTGAGAAGGTTAGAAGCGAATCTCTTCTAAGCCAGTAAACATAATGGCTCTTTGAAGTGGAGTATCTGTTCCTTACTTGGTGAAGGAGGTAAATTTGGAGGATGGGTGTCCTTATGGCCACCCGCCCCTCCCCGCCAGACGGTCTAAGTTCCTAATGTGTGAAAGCAGGAGCAGGCATTGCTATTCCTAGATCACGCTGCGGGTGGAGATGAAAGGTGCAGAGCGTCCATGGGCTTTGCCTTGGATCAGGAAGTTGCTGATGGACTTAACGAACCAGCAACACTGATTCTAGAGAAAGGGTGGGTCCACAGTAGAGACTCACAGGTGGCCTGGGACATGTTCCAGAATTCAGGATTTTAGAAATTTAGACTGGCCTTCCCATCATAAGCTGTATGTACGGCACACTCTGTTCCAGGGGCTGCCCAGAAACTGCCAGAAGTTCACTTATTTGTACATTACGAAGGTTCTCCATTGCGATGGAGAGCCTGTGTCTCTCCCTGAATTCTCTATGTCCGTCCCCATTGCTAACTTCAGGTGCTTTGTCATTCCCCTCGGTGGATCTGTGCACACTGTGAAAGAGTCTTGTCATTCTATATATACCCACACACGAAAAGAAGTCCTCTGAGGATTTCTTAGCTCCTTCTCCTTCTGTTGAGCCCTGGCATCAGCAGTGAACTTCACTGGAGGGGTCTGAGGCCAGCTGCAGTGTATGAGACGCTGCGATCCCAGGGCGGGTGAAGAGTTAGGAATGCCAGTGCCGGGGGAGCGTTTACATGAAAACAAGTCAGTGTGTTCCCACAACAGCTATAACGGTCAGTTGTAATTATTACACTTTTAAGAGCCAAATGACTGTAAATGGCACTAAAATTCCAAGTGGGCTGAGGTCTCTGAGACCCAGAGAAGGCTGTTTGTAGAAGACTCGACAGTGGATTAGGGTCATATTTAGGAGAGAAAGAGATGTCACTCTAAGCTAGTGGAAAAGTTAGAACGAGGCACAAGGTGGCCCTGCACGTACTGAGTTCGGGACATTACAGGCAGACCAGACTGACCAGGTTAGCAAGAGAAGAACCAGTGGGAAAGAGAGCCCTGGTCTGAATTACTTAATCTGATTATTCATCTGGAATTAATTGTTTTAGATTAAAGTGCTGATGTAGGATCTCAATTTTGAAGTTTCATACAATTGTATTAATGCACGCTTTTGGAACAATATGAACAGGTAACATTTACTGAGTGCTTACTATGTGCCCAGCATCAAACGAGGTGCTTTACATGTGTTAATTCACAGGAAACTTACCACTCTGGGATCCCATTTCATAAACAAGGATGTTGAAACAGCTCAGTATCTTTCCAAAGTCAACGAGGTGGTAAGTGACAAAGAATTCAAATCTAAGTGCGCTGGTCCCAGCATTTGGGCTTTTTCTACAAGGCTTTAATAAAAAGTTAAGCAGATGATGTCATATAGTGATCCGGGCTTCTGAAGCCTGGTGCTCTCCTTTACAAGCTCTGGGAATGTTGCACAGTGTATGCCTTAGTTCCTTGTATGGACAGAAGGGGTAGTGACATAGGTCTTCTCTCATGGGGTAGAATAATAAGATTGAGGAACGTGCTCGGTAGGGGTTGGCTGCTGTGAGAGGTTGGGGAACACCTCAGCCCTAATCTTCCCACCCGACACAAAAAAGAGTGGAGGCTCAGAGATTTTATGTGGTTTATTCAAATACACACTTGGGATTAGGATGAAGTGCTCTCATCTGCAAGAGTAGGAACTTTGGTTTCAACAGCACGCAACATGCTACATCAAAATGTTAGGTCATGCCAAGACTGGGCTAAGGTTTGCTTTTGAAATAACTAAGAAAAAAGCATTTTATAGTAAATTATGGTGCTTTCAGGTCAACTATTATGGTAGCATTTACTTCCATATAATATGGAGATCCCTACATGTGTAGAGAGAGTTTGTTCTGTTTCTAGACACAAATGTAGGTATTAGTTCTTCACTTCAGCACTTTAAAATATGTTTTTCCCACACTAAACTAAAGAGGAATGTCAACTTTCAAATACTCATAAATTTTTATATATTGCTCTTCCTAAAGCATCTTCTGTATGCTGAATTAATGATGTACAAGCAGACTTGATAATTACCCATGATCTCGTATACCTTTCCTATGGCCTTCCTTGATTTGAGAGATGCCAAGGAGCCATCTCTGGGGGCAGTGGCCCTCTGGCATCTCCTGGCCTGGCATCTAGTGGCAGAGGAGGGCTGGGCTGGGCAGAAGCAATACTCATCAGGCTCTCTGTCTGACTTCTGTTATAGCCCAGGAGAAGGAAGAGAGCCTGGGCGCCAGTTCTGGGTGCCAACTAAGTTCATGAAGAGAAGATACCATTGAGGGCTGCCTTGTAAATGCCCGGGGTGTGGCCCCAGGGTCTACCCAGGTGTGTCATCTCTACTTTCCCCAGAGAAGAGGACACTTCCTCTTAACATCCACCTCTCCCCCTAGTCCACCCCCCAAGGCCCTCATCCACTAAGCAGGATCAGAAGGGCAATGCCTGGATGGACCACGGTAAGAATTTTCCTTTTCTTCCCCCAGTAGTCTCGGTACGGAATATCCCCTAGCAGGGCCTCGTGGATTTTCTGCCTGTGTAGTCACACAGAGCCCTGTGTTCAAAAGAGTCCCATGCTTATTTAATGCTCTGCCATTGCCCGCTTGAAATTCCTAATCACATTTTAATAAGGGCTATGTGTTTTCATTTTGCTCTGGGACCCATAAATCTTGTAGCCTGTCCTGCCTGTTAACAACATGGGCAGCTACTTGACCTGCATATGTTTACTTTTTAAAGACAAATTCAAGAATACATTAGGTAAGGAAGTAGCAGACCCCTGGGCTAATTTAAGGACAAGTGGAATTGCTGTATTAAAGGGCTTAAAGCATCTCAAGGCTTTTGATGTGCATGTGGCCGGACACTTTAACGTACTTGCATGTATTTATTCTTGTAGCAGTGCAATGGGTAGTCCCATTAAAACAAACACTTTGTTTGCTTTGCTTCTATCAGGGAGTTAAAGTCTGTTTCATATTCTATTTTACCATGTGTGTTTCTTCTCTGGGGTCGCCTGGTGTTCTTTCCTGATTTGTGTGTTAGTCTTAGTGTTTTTTGAGTGATGCCCATGAATTCCTTGAACAATAAAGGCATTTGCCCCTTGTGATTTTTTCCCCCTAAAGGACTTTTTGGCTTCAATTATATATGTTACTCTTTGTTTATTTTACCTACGAAACTTCAAAATTTTTCTAAGGTTGAATCTCTTGATAATTTCCTTTGTATTTTTTCCATTAACTTTTGGGTTAGTAGACTTCTGCCTTCTAGAAATTTGATAAATATTTACTTATTTTTTTAATTATATATTTTGACTGTTCTACTTTATTTTTGAGGAGGATGAGGATATGATTATTTTTTAAATAGATACCTGGCTATCTCAGGGAATTCTTCCTTTCTCCACCGATATTTTGTGTTACAGTTCTGCCTTCACCATTTATAAGTGAATTATCTCTGGGCTCCCATTCTGTTCCATTGGTATTTCTGTCCTGTCTATATCACTCTGACCTCGTTGGTGTACTTTAAATATAAAGTATCTAAATATATATATGTGTGTGTGTGTGTGTGTGTGTGTGTGTGTGTGTGTGTGTGTGTGTCTGTGTGTGTATTAATATATATGAGAGAGAGAGCACGCAAATGGGGGAGGGAGCAGAGCCTGAAGCCGGCTCCACACTCAGCACAGATCCTTATGCGGGTCTCTGTCCCATGCCCTTGTGATCATGGCCTGAGCTGAAATCAAGAGTCAGACACTCAAACAATTGAGCTACCCAGGTACCCAAACAACTAATTTATTTTCTTAGCTATTCTCATTAGTTTATTTCCTCTTCACCCCTGTTCGATTTCTACCTGGCAATAAACTACTTTAAGCGGTTTTCCTAGGAACTTAGAGAGATGTAAGTGACCTTTTTCTTCTGTGATCAATATCCAAACTCATTGTCTGTCTCACATTGATCTCGATGACTTTTGTGTTTTTCTGTATTGGCAAAGTCTTTGTATTGAAAAAGCTTTGTATTGAAAAGTTAATTTTGTAATTTGGATAAATCTGAAAAGGGAAGGCTATATTTATAGAAGATTACCTAGTTCATTCAACAAGTGCTTATTGAATGTCTCCAAGCAGCTGGGACTGTGGATGGCAGTGATCACAATAGACAGAGACCTCTGGGAATCCTTGGAGTGAATTCTGAGAGGAGCATGGGCAGTGGCTGTTTATCACAAAGGGTCTCATGAACCATTGTAGATACTTTGGGCTTAAGCCAGAACCCGATGGGAAACTGTCAGGGCATTTTAAACTGGGCTGGCGACATGATTGGGGGGGTGCGAGTATCAGGGTCTATGTTGCTAACATCTTGAAAAGATGGGGAAGAACCGGTAATGAGGGCACAAGTGAAAACAGGGTGGGGATATTTAATTTCATCTTTTTCTTTATAAAGGATCAATAAATCTTGAGGCAAGCAAGATTATTCTGCCTGTCCCAAATCATGTATCTGAAAATATTTTCCTAGATAGTATCACATTGAGAAAAAATGCCGTCCCAAATACCTGAAATTCTTACTTTTTATTTAAGTGCATTAAAGGCCCATAAATCGCATTCCAACGAAATCTTTATGAACATACACATGGCCTAAACATACTCTAGAATTCCTGTTTGGGTTTCACAAAATGTATTCATCAAATGCAGCTTACTTTTTAGGATGACTTTAGGATTTACAAGAAGGTGAATGAAGGCAGAGTGTAGAGTAAGACATTAATGCAGAGCTTGAAACGTTAAATCCTTGATCCTTACTCCTCCTTCAGACTAGATGGGATGGTCAGAACCCCATCACCTATGTGAATGAAGCAATGACTTTGTGCTAGATGAGTTTAGGAAAAGAATTCTAGGAAATTTTATAGCTGTCAACCAAGTATCAGCACCTCAAGAAAGAGAAGAAGAAAAGAGCAACAGTGATTGGTGGAGTATATCTATTTTGGCCAAAAGACAAAGCTATTATATTTTTAAAAGAAAGGAGAGATTAGCTCCTAACTTGCTATATTCAAGAACTATTTCAGTTTCAGGGAAGATTTATTTTGCTGAATGTATTTCATTTTATAGAAGCCAGACCTTTTCCTTCACTGGCCCCTGCCAACCTCAAGTTAGGTTACGACTGCAATTTATATGATAAAAGGGCCATAAATGCAAAATTTAGGGAGAGTGATTTTTTTTATTTTTTGTTAATGCATAAAGCTTCGAAAAAATACAACATAGATTATAGGTGGAAGCTGAATGAAAGTGTTTAAAAGAAGAAAGAGCTACCAAATCCTCAGTTCATTGCCCAGAGCAAATTAAACTATTTCACGGGTCTGGAAGCCTTATCAGATTTATCATGTGACTGTAGGTACTGCTCCTTATTTTACTTGGTTGTGCTTGTTTAAAATATTACAATTCATCCCTGTTACAATAACTACTTTGTAATTGGTCAGCCTTTCATGGGGTCAGTTTCTAAAGAAAGTAAGTGCTGCTTTCACATGGAAAAATGGATGTTAGTTTTAGATGAGATGTTTTTCTTACTTTGCACGGTGTATCTTTAAGCATAAAACTTCTGCAATTTCAACGTTCACCACTAGGTGCAGCACTCAGAGCTCCCCCTTCCTTCTTTGTGAATTCAAGTCACAGAATTCCAGTAGCAGAGCAGGCACCAGGACTGTTTAACATTGGTAATATCTTAGTGATATCCTTACTTAAGTTCCTTCTGTCTTTGTTCTGCTGGGTGCATCTTTACCCCCAGGCGGACTGTCTTTTTTAATACAGTATGGCTGCTAACAACTACTAGGGTTATATCCAGAAAGGGAGAGAAAGCATCATGTCCCTTTTGTTGAAAAGCTTTGGCCATTCAGCTGCCCCACATTTTCTGCCCAGTGCATCACTGTGCAGTGAAGACAGGTTCATGTTGATTGAGTTAGGACAGGCAGAGCTCCCTGCTGGTGCTGGAAGTGAAGTCACGGGCACCCAGCCATGAGACAGCTACGGGAAGTCAAGGGGATGGAACAGATTGAGGGGTGGGCTGATCCCTGCACTCACGGTTGCTGCGTTAGCCTCTCCTTCTTTTGAGTCAGGACTTAGAAGGATTCTGGCTGTCTGTCCGTTCTTTCTCAGAGATGCTCTGTGCTCAGAGTTGTCTACTGGCAAGGCTAAACCCTTCAACTCTTATGAAGCAGAATTATAGCTCCCACTGTGTTTGAAGGAAAACTCCCAACTTAAGGGAAGTGGGAGAGACGCAGGAGGAGAATAATGATACTCTTGGGATCCTGCCAGGTAGTATAATCATGATTCTCATTTGGGGACTAAGATCACCACCCTAGACAGGCAGGGTCAGAAGTTGCATACCCAAGGAGAAGACACAGCAGTGAAATAATCCAGCTGGGAATTGGTGACTTAAATGTATGTGTGTGTATCAATGTGTGTGTGTGTGTGTGTGTGTGTGTTTCTTTGATGCCAGGAATTATATGTATGTATAATTATATAAAATTTCAATTGAGTAGAAGGAAGAAGTTGGCTAACCACTCTGTTTCTGTCATTCAACGTTTAACTAATTTTTAGGTCTTTTTGTATATTGGTCTATGGTTGTAAAGCAGTTTGTAGTTTGCTACAAATTTGGTAACTTTTGGAGTCTGGGGAAGTGGAGAATGTAGCAGTTGAAAGCTGAAAGGGATCTTGAATATGACCTCCTCCAGTTTTCCCCTCCTCCAGTCAGAGGTGTTGGGATTGTTACTGAGAAGTCTTGAGTAGTTGACTCACAAGCTCCCAGCTGGTCAAGTAGTGAATGTGGATCTGAGCTGAGAATTCCAGTGTCTCCATTTAAATGCTTTCTCAACAGTGTTTGGTGCCTGTGTCTCCTGTGGAAGGGAAACTTGTTTGTTATAATCCTCTTTACCAAGTAGGGATGGTTGGATCTTTTTTAGTTCCCCTCATATGGAATTTTGATGATAGAATTTTGCCCAGTGTGGCATGGCAACATTTTAAGATCCTAAGATTGTTTTATATCAAATAAGATTAAGTTCTGAAATAGATAGCCCTTTGTTCTCTTTCACTGCTGGTTTACTGCTTATTCACAAAAAGAGACTCAATGCCTTCTAAGAATTTATTATTCACTGGTATTGACACAGAAACAGACACATAGACCAATGGAATAGAATAGAGAACCCAAAACTGGGCCCACAATACTATGGCCAATTAATTTTTGACAAAACAGGAAACAGTATGCAATGGAAAAAAGACTGCCTCTTTAGCAGGTGGTGCTGGGAGAACTGGGCAGCAACATGCAGAAGAATGAAACTAGACCACTTTCTTACACCATACACAAAAATAAACTCAAAATGGCTGACGGACCTGAATGTGAGACAGGAAACCATCAAAGCCCTTAAGGAGAAAGTAGGAAACAACCTCCTTGACTTCAATCGCAGCAATTTCCTACTAGACACACCCCAAAGGAAAGGGAAATGAAATAAAAAATGAACTATTGGGACCTCATCAAGATAAAAAGATTCTGCACTTCAAAGGAAACAATCAAGAAAACTGATAGGCAACCGACAGAATGGGAAAAGATAGTTGCAAATGACATATCAGATAAAGGGCTAGTATCCAAAATCTACAAGGAACTCACCAAACGCCACACTTAAAAAACAACTAACCCAGTGAAAAAATGGGCAGAAGACATGAACAGACACTTCTCCAAATAAGACATCCAGATGGCCTACAGGCACATGAAACGATGCTCAACATCACTCATCATCAGGGAAACACAAATCAAAACCACACTGAGATACCACCTCATGCCAGTCAGAGTGGCTAAAATGAACAAATCAAGAGACTATAGATGTTGGCGAGGATGTGGAGAGATGGGCACCCTCCTACACTGCTGGTGGGAATGTAAACTGGTACAGTCGCTCTGGAAAACAGTGTGGAGGTTCCTCAAAAAACTATCGATAGAACTCTC
>NC_043705.1:135852552-135974395 GCF_006229205.1 Suricata suricatta | reverse complement strand
CTAAGCGAAATAAATCAGGCAGAGGACAGATACCATATGTTTGCACTCATAGGTCTAACAGGAGAACAGGAGAAACCTAATGGAGGACCATGAAGAGGGGAAGAGGGAAAGAGAGTTGGGGAGAGAGAGGGACACAAAACCTGAGAGACTATTGAATACTGAAAATCGAGGGTTGAAGGTGGAGGGGAAGGGGGAAGAGAGGTGGTGGTAATGGAGGAGGGCACTTGTGAGGAAGAGCACTGGGTATTATATGGAAACCAATTTGACAATAAATTATTTAAATAAATAAATAAATAAATAAATAAATAAATAAAAAGAATTTATTACTCACTGGGGTGCCTAGGTGGCTCAGTTGGTTAAGCAGCCAACTTCAGCTTAGGTCATGATCTCACAGTTCATGAGTTCCAGCCCCACAACGGGCTCTGTGCTGACACCTCGGAGCCTGGAGCCTGATTCTGTGTTTCACTCTTTCTGCCCCTCTCACACTCGAGCTCTGTTTCTCTCTCTTTCTCAAAAGTAAATAAACATGAAAAAATTTAATAAAAAAGAATACACTTGTGTATAAAAAAAGAATTTATTATTCAGAACTTCCACCAATTTACAGTGATCATTGGTGATAATGAAGGTAAACGTATATCAGTGTGCTTTGTATAAAAACTCTGGAATCAATGAGTGACCGTAGGGTACAAAGTTCTGTTAGTGATTTTTGATGGATTGAGCCACAGAAAGCCACAGTGACTCAGAGGATGTTGCTGCCTGTTCCTTCAGTAAGCTCTTTGTTAAAAGGTGAAGTTGGTGTTTTCTCCACTCTGCTGCTGCTGTCAAGATCCTCCTACCACCACGATGCTTGATCATGGAATTGTGTCTAAGTTGGGCTCTGGCAGGTGTCCTGTTGGATGGATGAATGAGTGAAAGAGTGAATTAGAAGGCACAGTCATGAGTTTATTGGCACCAGGGGCTCTTGATGCCCAGCAATGATCACATGGCTGTGAAGCCGCCCCCAGATCATGTTGAAACAGCATTGAACTTCAAAAAGAACTCTCCTGTTTCCTTGTGCATCACATTAAACAAGACACAGTCCACTCATGATCTTTGGACCGCAGCACCCCTTCAGATCTTTGGAGGAAATCACTGGTACAGATTAATTACAGTGGTGTTGCCCTTAATATGAAGATGTCTTTTGAATGACTTCTAGTACCAGGGAAGTTCTTATGCTGGTGTACCCTTGAGCCTGTCCGAGGTCCGATCCTCGTTAGTCTGCTCAGAAACCCGGCTGTGAGGCACCATCTGTCGGCCCTGGCAGCATCTGTGTCTCTGTCAGCTGACATCTGTGTTAACTCTTGAGGAATTGCCTGAAGGCCGGTAGGTGGCTCTGAGGCTCAGGGGAGCAGGCCCTGCTGTGGTGCCTTTAGTGAAATACTGCTTGGCTTTTTCAGCTGAAAACCACCCGTGATGGTGTGCTAAGCGCTTGCTTTCTCACAAGCTGGGAGACCCTGTCTTTTAGGACTTCTTGCATTCCAGGATGCATTAAATCTTACTTGCTAATCTTTAAAGTTTATTTATTTTGAGAGAGAGAGAGAGAGCTCAAGAGAGAGAGTGAGAGAGTGAGTGCAAGTGGAGTGGGGGCAGAAGGAGAGAGAAAGAGAGATAGAGTCCCAAGCAGGCTCCACACTGTCAGCACAGAGCCTGGTGCGGGGCGCGAACTCACAAACTGTGAGATCATGACCTGAACTGAAGTCGGACGCTTAACACACTGAGCCCCCCAGGCGCCCCACTTGCTAATCTTTTCCCCCTGCAGCAGTATTGCCATGCGATATGACGTGAGTAAATGCCTGTATGACAGACTCAGGGTGGGGGTTTCTGCTTTCTGTTTAATTCTGCAGAAAATGGTGTTGGAAAATCTAGTGGGTTGCAAAATGGCCCACCCCTCCCTCAGACTCACCACACACCACACACACACACACACACACACACACACACACACACACACACACACACACACCTCTTCTTCCGGTTCTTCCTGGAGCATCAGATTGTGACCGTATTTGGAAATAGGGTCAGTGCAGATGTAGGTAGTTAAGATGAGGGCACCCTGGAATAGGCTGGCCCTGAATCCTTCTAGGTGATGTCTTTATGAGAAGGGGCACAGGGACACATGGAGGGAAGGTGGCCACAGGATGACAGCGGCAGAGACCGGACTTCTGTCGCCACACACTGAGAAGCACAAGGATTTCTAACAACCAGCAGAAGCTAGGAGAGAGGCATGGGACAGAGTTTCCCTCTCGGAGAATTTACCAAGTCCTTTGGTTTCAGACCTTTAGCTTCCAAGACTGTGAGATAGTAAATATCTTGTTACTTTTGGTCACCTTGTTAGTGATCATTTGTTATAGCGGCCACCTGAAGCTAGTGTAGACTACTGTGTACCGTGTTGTCACGGGGAATCTGTGTGGGTTTTCTGAGTTCTGTTTTGCATACTTAACACAGGCCCTTCTGGGCCAAGACAGATTTGAGTGGCATCTGTGAGGAAGGGACAGTGCTTATTAGGAAACATTACAGGAACAGGGCTATTCCATTAGAAATAAATTTCCAGAAGCACCTGGGTGGCTCAGTCGGTTAAGCATACGGTCTCATCTCAGGTCATGATCTCATGGTGGGGAGATCCAGCCCTCAGTTGGGCTCTGCTCTAAGCACGGAGCCTGTGTAAGATTCTCCCTTCCTCTCTCTCTCTCTCTCTCTCTCTCTCTCTCTCCCTCGCTCTCTGCCCTTCTCCAACTGGTGTGCTCACATGCATGTGCCTGCTCTCTCTCTCAAAAAAAGAAAATAAAGAAATTTCCAATTTATTCATTCAGTCACCTTACTCTGATGCCAACTCATTGAATGCATATATACTGAGTGCCCATAATGTGCCAAGCACAGGGCTGGCATTGGAGGTTAGGGATCTGCCCACATGGAGGTGAGGATCCGGTGGAGAAGACAGATATGATTGATTTCAGTCTACATATTGTTTTTATTAAAAATTTTAATGTTTTTTTTTTTGAGAGAGAGAGACAGAGCAAGAGTGGAGGAGGGGCAGAGAGAGAGAGAGAGAGAGAGAGAGAATCTGAAGCAAACTCCAGGCTCTGTGGCAGGGCTTGAACTCATGAGCCATGGGATCATGACCTGAGCCAAAAGTGGAACCTCAACTCACTGAGCCACCCAGGTACCCCCACCTACACATTTTAATGTCATTATATATATGGAAAAAGCAGTCACACTAAACACCAATGAAACTTTGTGAATCAAATAGTATTTGGGGATGCCACTCAATGATCTGATTTAGAAATGTAACTATACTGCATTTATGTTCAGTTCTATTTTGTGCCTATGGTTTTTCTCCCCAACCCAATATAAATGGTTCTACTTTCTCTAAAGTCAATCACAATCCCTTGCATTCAGTAGGTTTCACATGTCCTTGCTGAGTTAGGCTGAGTTATTGATTGAGGATCTTGATAGGGAAGATGATTAATGAGAAGAGCTAGCATGTTAAGTACCTTTTATATGTATATGTCGTGATAAGCGATGGCCCTTTGTCATTATACTCTCACAGTTGCTCTCTGTGAGTTTCTGCTTGCCAGTGAGCCACTTTAAGATGGAGTAACTTGTACTCAAAAGTCAGGAAAACTGCCCGAAGCTCACACATTCAGTGAGCGGTGGGGCCAAGATTCAAGTTTATCCCAGCCATGCCTCCAGCACGACCTGCTGTGCTTCGGGCCCCATGTGCCATCTGATACCTTCCATGGATTTGTCTTAGAGGACTGTGTCACAATCCTGCCCTTTCTGCTTTTTAAAAAAATTTTTTTTAACATTTATTCATTTTTGAGAGACATGAGTGGGGGAGGAGCAGAGAGAGATGGAGACACAGAATCCGAAGCAGGCTCCAGGCTCTGAGCTGTTAGCACAGAGCCTGACATGGGGCTCAAACCCACGAACCGTGAGATCATGACCTGAGCTGAAGTCAGGCGCTTAAATGTGGCTCCACTGCTTTTTCTTTATCACAGCCTCCAGCAGGCATACAGACATGGTGGATTTTAATTGAGATTTTTCTCTAAGCGTGCCTTCTTTCTCCCCCAAGGTAAAGAATGACAGGGTGTGCAGCGAGCGAGCAATTGCTGATCAACTTAGATGCCTATTTAATTCTTCCTCTGTTTAGCCCTTGGAGTCTAAGCTAACACTACTTCAGTGATTCGCCCTCCTTCAGGGCCGTGTGTGGTTAAGCCCTGGGCTCGCATTTCACGTTGTGGTTTCGCTTGTGTGATTTGGCAGTGGGACCCCCCCTCTGCCCTGAATTACTTGAGGCACAAACTCTTGTCTTTCCTAGAGAGAGAGTGTGGACAGTCTGCAAGTGGGGAGAAGCAGGAGGCCCCCAAGTGTGCAGTCAGAGCCTCGCAGGCCTCCAAGGGCAGGGCTTCTGCTGCAGGTGTGTGTTTGGATCCTGAACCCCTTTCTATGTCTGCTCTGTTAGCATCTGTGCTGTAAGCTGGTTTTCTGTTCTGGATTTGTCGCTGCTCGGGGCAGCAGCCATCCAGCCCTGCCTGGAGGTAACACGACCCGCCGCGCATCACTGCCTTGTCATCGTTCCTGGGGGCCCGCGGCAGGTTTGCAAAGGGCTCTCCCTTCAGGAGCTGCTGACTCAGCAGCAGGGTCGGCCCATTTTTCTCTCCTGGAAGAACTCTGCGTACTCTGTTTGCCTGCTCCAGCCACAGCTCTCGGGATCTGATTTCGGCTGGAAACAACATGCACCAGAAGTTTGCAAGTCAAAAACCACAAGCAGTCAAAGCCAGCACCCTGTCATTGCAGCACTGCCTACAACAGCCCATGGAGGAGTAGGTAGACAAAAGGCCTTCCTCGGTGGATAAATAAATAAGTAAATAGATATGCACAATGAAATATTATTCAGCCATAGAAAGGAATGAATTACGGACGCGTGCTTAAATCTGAATGGACCTCGAAAAAGTGAAGTAAGTCAGACACAAAAGAACAAATATTCTATTATTCCCCTAAGATAAAGTATCCAGAATAGGCTAACTCACACACAGAAAGCAGATCAGAGATTACCAGCAGCTGTGGTAGGGTGGAGTGGGGACCCCTTCTTCCTGGATACAGGATGTCTGCGTCAGGTGATGAGAGATTTTGGAAATAGTAGTGATGGTTGTACAACATCGTGAAGGTAAATAATGCCGCGACATTGTACACTTAACAATAGTTACGTTTTCTGGCAAATTTTATGTTGTACGCATTTTTCATGTAATTGAAGAGTGCCCCCACTCTGAACCAGATTTTGTGTTTGAGTGGAGGTTGCCTCTCTTAGCGATGAGACAAATGCTGAAAAAGTGTCCTTGACTTTTCTTAGGCTGAATATAAGCCTATACGAATGGCAGCCTCTTAGCAGGAAGGGACCGGCGCACCTCCTGGGAGTGAAGCAGGTGCTCACTTAACTGTCTTGTTTTCTAGCCCTGCCCTGGACCTGACATGTGAGTATCCGGCTCAGCAGCCCTCAGATCAGTTGCTAGTGCTTTGGGAAACTGGAGTAAGGAAAATACCACTTAGGACATAAAATAGCTTGAAATGAAAAGATAACCAGGACTGACATTTGCCCTTCTGCTTCCTTTCCTTCCTCTCATGCTCTTCCTCTCCTGTTCCGGTTTTCTCCGGGGGAGAAGCAAATACAGAGGGCACCATTGACTGTTTGTTGCTCATTATAAAATAAAGTAGAACATTCAGGATTTGATCCTTTATTTCCCTCTACTTCAAGATTTCTGACTCTGGAGACTTCCTCTGTTAAATCTCTCTCTCCTCTGTGGTTTGAAAGAACTAATATGCTTTCCTGATACCAGTTTCTTTTCCAAACCCTGTAGACACCTGGGCTGGGGATTAAGTGCCAGATCATTCTTTGAGATAACTAATATTGTTATTCTGTGTGCATAGACACTTGAACTTTGGATCAAAGAAGATAAGACATTATCTCAAGATAACCATCAGGAAAATAACAGTGAATTCAACATACAAATATGCCCCACCATGCCTATGATCTAATTCTGAGATGCTGAAAAAAATTCTCTTTCACTTGGTGTTCACATTTAGTATTTAAACCAGGCTTTTAGGATTTTCCAACAGCAGCTTGAAAACAAGGTACCTGAGAGGAACAGGAAATGTAATGGGCTAAGGCCCCCCACATGGGCCCACGCGCTGGTTTGTGGATTTCATATCCAAAGTCTGTGGCTGAAACCCACAGGAATGAAGTCAATGCATATGATCTGGAAGTTATATAAGGAATCCATTTTGCAGGTAATTTCTTGGACTCTTAAGAATGTTCAAAATCATAGGATACGTTGGTTCATTTTTTGGTCATGTATTGATTGATCTTTCCTATTCTACCCTTTACCTTCCTCATGTTATCAATAAATTACAATGGAATGTCTAACTGTCTTGTTTTAAATACCAGCATTTACAAAATAATCCTGGGCACTGGGAAGGAAAAGAGAGAAGAAACTTAAGTTTTGTAGGTTTTACATATAGGAATTTTAAAATTAAGAGACTTAATCCCCATTTAATGAACATGGTCTTTCTCCTCAGACACTGTAGAAACCTGGCATTCTCTAACAGAAGGAATGCATGGCTGGAAGAGACCGGCACTTTCTTCTGCTAACATCCCCAGATTAACAGTGTGTCCCGACTGATCTGGGTAACCAATCAGATGATATGTATATATATATACGTGTAATACATATACATATATGTATATATATATACACACACACACACGTACATACTAATCTGTTACAAGTAATGTCAACTAACACCAGTGTGTTAGTTAGTCTTCACTTGCTTTGGTGTGCATTTGGTACCTAGTTGTTTGCTCAACTGTCCTCATGTTTGGGCCTTTAGTCCAATGGGGAGGACATTAAATAAAGTGTAACATTGTACTTTACCAGGTCTACCAGGCATAGTTCTGATATGCTCATAACCCCTAATGAGGGTTTTGGCTATTGGTCAAATAAACAAACTTTCATGTAGTTGTGTAAAGCAGTCAGATAGCAGAATTATCAGCCTTGCTCACACCAGAGGATTTTTGCCAGCTATATAAAGTAGGTATAATTTAATTTACATGTATGTATAATATTCATTTACTATTATATATCAATATAATGGTATATTAATAATTATTGTTTTAAATTTCGTTTCCTGTTTCCTGATACAAATTAGACTGTAATAAATGGCTCAGTACTAAACAATCACAGTGCGGGCTCTTGACCGCCATGGATGTGATTGAATGCTTTACCAGCCAGATCCCATTTATTGCTCCTAGCAATGTCCCCAAACACTGAAGGGTGGGTACTATCCCCCATTTATAGTAGAGGAAATGGGTAGTGTTTTTTGTTTGTTTGTGTTTTGCCCCATCTTATGGATAAAAACAATGAATGTTGGAGAATTTGAGAGATTTTCTCCTGGACACATTGCTTGGAACTGGTAGATCATGGAATTTAAACTCTTGTGATCTGACACTGATGGACAGTTTTATGGGTCCACTTGGCCACGGTATAGACAGCAGTCGTTTAACCAAACACTGTCCGAAGGTAAGAAATGTAGGACGATCTTTTTAAGACCATGGCTTGGCTTGCAGGAATGTTGTTATACTTCCCGTGTCCCTTTTTGACTGTTAGGAGACACCTGTGGCGTTGTTCATTTCTTCTTGAGTCACTCCTGTAACATTTCTTCTGTAAGTTTCCTACCCCAAAACATTCACCTTTTTCCTGAACTCACTGGGGAGATGGTTGTGTTTCCAGAAGCAAGGTAGGAAAAAAAGAGCCTATTAATAGCTCCCAAATATGAACTTATTCTAAGATTTGTGGAGTATTTCCTAACTGCTGTATCTGGGTTATTTTTAATGATTCCTCAGAACAGTCTTATGAGGCAGGAATGGATCATCTCTATCCTGTTTATAGCTGAAAAAAAGAAACCCCAAACTAAAGCATTGAGGGGTTTATTAATTTGCCCAACACTAGTAACTTGCAAATCTACATATGAGATTTGCCATTTACAGACTGTACTCACTCCAGTCCACATGAAAGCTGCAAAACCATATTTAATACAAGATTATATACAGTGGATGCTCAGTATTTGTGAATTCCATATTTGCAAATTTGTCTACTTGCTGAAATTGGTATGCAGCCCCCAGATCAACACTCACCATGCTTTCATGGTCATTTGTGGACATGAACAGAGTGAGGAAAATCTAAGTCTCCCCAGCTAGGGATGAACAAGGTGACGCCTATCTTCTTGTTTTGGCTCTCCTGCTGTAAATAAATGTCCTTCCTGCAGTCTTATTTACCACTACATTTTTCGATTTTTATGTATTTTTTTTGGTGGTTTTACCATCTAAATTGGCAGAAATCTAATCCTGTCTTTCCCCAAGAAGCAATGATCTTGTATTATCAGGTCATTGTTTGCAGTAACTTTATAGAACATAACTACATGAATAACAAGAATGGACTGTATTTCTCTCTCTGTGATCCTGCTTTCCTTAATTAGTTAATTTGTTAAATACTCAGTGTTTTACTGTCAAAGGACATATATTCACAAAGGGATAAAAATTGGTTCTTGGTGGGGGTGGGTGAGAACTCCATTTAATGTAAAAAGCAGAGATATATACGCAGTGTGTAAAAAATATATAGTATATTTGTGGTATGACAATATATTTTGGGGGTAATTAGGAGTAAAGTCTAAAAAATTTCCTGGGGGGAGGGCAGTAATGAAAAAATGATTATAAAACAGAGCCATAGGGCACGGTCGATATGTGGTGAAGAAAGTATTTACTAGACTACACAGCACAGTATAAATAGCTGTTATTATTAATATCATTGATAATATTATTTGTTTTCTTAGCCTCTTCCCTTTCCTCATAGACCAGCATTTCTTAAATTGGAGTTTGTGGTCCCCTGAAGGGTCTGCATGCTGATTTCAGATCTGTCTGAGGATTTCCTCCGGAATTTATTTTACTTTGGGCTTTTGTTTTGATGACACGCATAAAAATAATGAATTGTTGTATACCGGCTCCCCTTTATGGATGAGTCCTGCCACAAGACTTCCTTGTCCCAAGTTTATGCCTAACTTTTAAGATAGGAGTTCAATCTCAATGCTTACGGGCCAATAAGAAATAAAAGAGGGGCAGACTTAACTATCATGAGGGGAACAGTCAGACGGAGTCAAGGCGCAGTGACGTGTCCTCCTGCTCTGGGAAAAAGAATCCCGATTTCGGATGGAGGAAAATGGTGCCCAGCTGAGCCCTCACACGGCGCAGGCAGAGCGTGGGCTTCCCAAACCCAGAGAAAATTCGCTTTAGCAGCTGGTACTATATTTACATTTTGAAAGGCAACTTAATCTCTGCAAAATAACATCATCTGCCACATTAAATTAGTGCCGTTAATTTGAATTTTTTGGGCTTTCTTGCTTTTGTGTTCAACTTGTTACTTTGCTTTGGTCTTATTATTGAATCAGAGTTAAAGCGTAGGGAGTTTATTTCTAGCTTTCCATTTGTGCATTGCTAAATAACAATATACTAAAAATAATTTAAGTCTCCACCAGGAGTGGGCAGTAATGCTTTATGCTTTATCAGAGGGAGTGTTGGCATTCCTTGGGTTTGAGGAGTACTGTACTGGACTCCTAGAATCATAGATGATTCAAGCTGCCAGCACTGAGTCCAACCATCTCTCTTACCACGTGTGGACACTGAGCCTTTTGGGGGAGAAATGAGTGTCCAAGGTCAAAAACGGGGAGGGGTTGACTGAGGTCAGAGACTGGGTTGGCAAACATCTAACTACGTACCCCGTCCAATGTGTCAACCCTGTGCAAAGGTGGTCCGTGGCAGACAAATGGCGACCACTGCCAGGCCACAAAAGTGGGCTAGACACAAACTAATGGAGAGTTACGTGTCGTCTGGGCTAATCCTCAGGGAGGAAGATGTGAAATGGGCCTGGACAACTGGAATGACAGACTTGTTTCAGAGTCAGGAGTCACAGTGAGCAATGGACAGTGCTGAAAGGAGACAACAGCCTTTTGACTTCCCCACTCAGTGATGTCACCCATGTTTTATTACTCTCAACATTCACAAACAATCTATGAAGCTCTTTTTTAAAAAGTGCTTTTTTAATGTTTATTTATTTTTGAGAGAGAGAGAGAGAGAGAGAGAGAGAGAGAGAGAGAGAGAGAGACTGTGTGCAGGTGAGTGGCAGAGAGAGAAGGAGACACAGAATCTTAAGCAAGCTCCAGGCTCTGAGCTGTCAGCACAGAGCCTGACACAGGGCTCTAACTTATGGACGGTGAGATCATGACCTGAGCTGAAGTCGGAGCTCAACTGACTGAGTCACCCAGGCTCCCCACAAAATCCCTGAAGCCCTTAAGTTGAAGTGCATTTGTACTTTCCTAGTCTGTCCTTAGATGTAACTGCACTCAACGAAACTAGGGTGTGTACCTCAGGGAACGTGTTTCTCAGCTGCATGTAAGAGTTTTGATCCTAACTCATGAAGCAAGAAGAGTGCCTTTGTGATAGAATTGGATAGTCACCATATTAGTTTTCTATTGCCATATGACAAATCATCACGAACTTAAGAACAGCCAAATGAAGATACATTTATTTTCTGACAGGTTCCTGGGGATGGAATTCTGGGCAAGGGTTGGCTGGGAACTTTGCTGAGGGTCTCCCAGAGATGTAATCAAGACATTGGCTCATCTGAGGCTTGGATTCTCTTCCATGCTCACGTGGGTGTTGGCCGAATTTATTTCCCTTGCAGCAGGAGAACTCACAGCTGCTCGCTTCTTTGGGGCCGGTGGACAGGGTCTCTTTCTTCTAGACTCTTGGAAAGAGCATACCTATTTAGGCCAGGCCCACCCAGCCTAATCTCCCTTCAGATTAATGTCAACTGGTTAGGGAATTTAACTGCATCTGCAAAACCCCTTCATAGTTGCCATATTCTGTTGCTTAGAGGTTACAGCTTCTACCCACACTCAAGGGAACAGATCACCAAGGACATGGGCACCAGCTTAGCCTGTTTACGTTGCCACCACAAAATACCATGAAGGCGCCTTGGTGGCTCAGTCCGTTAAGCTTCTGACTCTTGATTTTGTCTCAGATCATGATCTCACAGCTCGTGGTTTGGGGCCCTGAGTCTTGATTTCGGCTCAGGTCATTATCTCATGGTTCATGTGTTTGAGTCCTGCATAGGGCTCCGCACTGACAGTATGGAGCCTGCTTGGGATTCTCTGTCTCCCTCTCTCTGTCCCTCCCCCACTTGTACTGTCTCTCTCTCTCTCTCAAAATACATAAATAAACTTTATTTAAAAAAAGTCATACACTAGTGGTTTAGGACACAGGAAATTTAGTTCTTAACGGTCCTGGGGGCTGAGAAGTCCAAGATCGAGGTGTCTGGTAAGGGCCTTCTCCTGGTTCCCGGATGCCTGTCTTTTTCCTGTGTTTTCCTAGGGTGGAAAGACCAAGGGCGATGGCCGGCATCTCTTCTAATCCCATTCCTGGGGGCTCCACCGTCATGGTCTAATCCCTTCCACAGGCCCCACCTCCTACTACCGTCCCATTGGGGATTAGGTTTTAAGGTGGATTGGTGGTGGGGGTGAGGTGGGGTGGAGCACATTCCATCTGTGGCAAGGGCCCTGAGAATTGTCTTAGAATTCTGCTCACTGCCGGTCATCTGCACTTCTTTCACGAGGCTGTAAAGTTCATATTTTCAGATTTTCATGTGACATTTTGAGAATGTTTAGCAGTATTAATGTACATGTTCATGTTAAAAGTTAGAAGAATAGGCACGCCTGGGTGGCTCAGTCGGTTAAGCATCTGACTTCGGCTCAGGTCATGATTTCACAATTCCTGGGTGCAAGCCCCACGTCAGACTCTCTGTCAGCCCAGGGCCTGCTTCAGATTCTCTGTCTCTGTCTCTCTCTCTGCCCCTTCCCTGCTCTCTCTCTCTTTCTCAAAAATAGATAAACATTAAAAAAAATTAGAAGAATAGAAACTCAGGTATCAGCTAACCTATGGTTACTTACACCAGAGTTTTTCAACCTTGGCACAACTGATGTTTTGTGCTGGGTAATTCTTTCTCGTGGGAGCTGTTCTATGTGTTGTGAGATGTTTGGCAGTATTTCTGGCCTCTGCCTACGAGGTACCAGTAGCACTCCTTAACCAGTTGTGACAACTACAAAAGGTACCAGACATTGCCAAATGTCCCCTTGAGGGAAGAAGTGCCCCTAGTTGATAATGACTGCAATTAGATAAATACATGTTTTTGGTTTGTTTGTTAAAAGAAAACCTATTAAAAACAGAGGATTTGGTTTTTAAGGTGACACAACTATTGGGGCGCCTGGGTGGCTCAGTCAGTTAAGCATCCCGCTTCGGCTCAGGTCATGATCTCAGGGATCACAGGTTTGAGCCACACGTCGGGTTCTGTTCTGACAGCTCGGAGTGTGGAGCCTGTTTTGATTATGTGTCTCCCTCTCTCTGTTCTCCTCCCCCGCTTGTACTCTGTCACTCTCAAAAATAAATAAACATTAAAAAAAAACTTAAAAAAAAAGATGACGCAACTATTTGGAGCTAGCAGGCTCCTACTATTTGGGTAATGCCTCATTGTTAGATGTGCTTTTGTCCTGTGCTGGGAAATGTATAGTTTAGAGTTGCAAATAAAAAATTAATACTGTGGATGTGTTTCCCACATGTCCTTACTTATTCACGTGCATGCCAGAATGAGATTATGTTATCATATGTTTTATAATCTTGTCTGAGTTTATAGTCAAGCTGTACTACAATAGGGCTTTCCTTCCACTCTTCAAGGGTCAGATATTTAATGCATAAGGCAAGAAACCTCATAAACTCCATTCTTGGTATTATGGCTCCTTTCTTGGAAACAAGTGATACGGCCTGGTATGGGACAGAATGGAAGGCATGGTTCAGTTCTGAAATCACAAAACTCAAAAGCTGCTCATTCCTCTTTTCTCTAGGCAAAGGCAGCTCAAGCATCTCATCCGACGTGAGTTCAAGTACAGATCACATGCCGACCCAAGCCCAGAAGAATGTGGCTACCAGTGAAGGTAGGCATCTGGTCTTCATTATCTCTCTCCGTGTGTTCACAGTGCTGGCTATTTTTGGAAGACAAATAAAATGTGTGAGTTGCAGTTCTGTTCTACTGAGTGGGAGCATATGAGATTCTTAAAAACGGGAAGGTAGAGGGTTTCTCAAGTTTCTTTTTTGCTGCTCTGCTGCTGCGGCCGATAAAGGGGTTTTGATAGGATTTACGTGTCTCGGTTCTAAGGCAAATGCTGTTATTTTGTGAAAATAGAATAGGCTGACTTTGGGGGGCCTTCATGATGTTATAGATCTTATTTTTTCAGTGTGCAAAACACTATGACTGTCAAATTCTTGTGCTGTAGTTGAAAGTTCCCAGTAGAACTTTCCAAATAGCACACTTGTGATTCAGGATTTTGGCAATGGAAGTCACAATCATGTGATCTGTAGGATTTGAACCAACCAATATTTAGGAGCAGGAAAAGAGATTTGTTTGATTATGTAAAGAATAAGTGCAACGTCCTGCCTCTCAGGACAAAGATTGGCTCCACTGGTATTCTTGATACAGAATTTGACTGTATGTAAGCAATTAACTGCTTTGCATAGTCAGGAAACTTCTGTGTTATTACTTGAGTGTGGAAATAAATGTTTCTGTGGTAGTTAGTTAGGGGCAGGTTGACTCAGTTCTGGAATTAGTTGTTTTTACTTTAATATGAAACACAACTAAGTGAGTTTTTTTCTGAAGAAGAGTTCTTTCTAAATTGGTTGTGGAACGCAGGTCCAGTGTAAGACATCAGTGAGGTGTTGGCTGATTTTCATGTGTGAGATGCCTGCCTTCTTGAAGTGTGCAGGGTGTAATTTGAGGCTTAATTTAAGCTGCTTGCAATACTGGGAAGCGTACCCATGACCCGATGTTGGTCCTTGGTGCCTGGTTGCTACTGGTGTGCGTGAATGAGACCGGTTGGGCACTGCTGTACAGGTCTTCTCTTCGGGTATTCTTTGACTTGCTGTATTTCAAATGATTGACGTATAAAGAGATTTTATAACGGGTTATACTCCCTGGTGTTTAATACCTTCGGGTTGTTTTACCAACATTGTGAGGTGAACAGATTGGGGTGTTCTTCTCAGAGCAGTGAAGCACCAGGTAGAAATCCAATTCTAATTTTCTGCCTGTTAATTCAAATACGAACATTAGGTCATTCTTGAAATTCAATTAAGGTAATGTGCAAGTCAAGTAAATTGATTCTAGACATTTGCTTCTGAGGCTTCCATTCTTAGGAGCCCAAGTGGAAATCAATTCAATATAACTGATTTAGGGTCCTTTGTAATCAAAAATCTATGTTTTGTAAGGTGATCACTTCTTCCCATCATGATTACAATAAGTTTTGTCATAGTCATGGTTTGGCTAATTTGAGTGACTGTGAAAATAAGAAGTTAAGAGGATGTTGATGATCCCTCTGTGTCTCCGTCTTCAGATTTATGTTCTCCCATTATTTTTTTCTCTTTTCAAAAATGGAAAATATAGAACTGTATGGGCCATGTTGCAAGGGTTGGGGGAGGGGACTGTGAGGTTTGATGAAGGCCCAGCCAACGTTTTATATATTTTTGTCACAATGCATTTCCCACCATTCTGAGGGTAAATTCAGGGAAAAATGGGAAAATATGATGTTCATGTGAAACAATGTTTAGCAATGGGGCTAAATTAATAGCACTTTTTCCCAACTCTTAAGTGGCAGAACCCATGTCTATGAAAGATGCTGTCCATGTTTTGCACATCTGCAAAATTAAGTGTTTTTTTTTTTGTTTTTTTTTTTTTTTTTACTATTTCTATGTGTGAATCCATTTTGCTACTGTTTTTTAATCAGTGGAACTAAAAACTATTTTAAAATGAATTCGGTGTGGGTATGACTTATAATTAAAATGTACTTTAGGGAGGTTTGCTGCAGAATGGTCTCATTAGGAGCCTGGTCTTTCAAGATGGAAACAGGGCAGTATGTAATTTTCTCAAAGCACAGGTGACAGAGTTTGAGCCACCTCTCGGGATGAGGGTGTTGCATGCTCCGACCTCCACAGAGTGGATTTCCCTAGCGGTCCGCATGTTTCCTCCTACTAGAAAGTGCCCTGGAACCACTGTGTGCAGTGCTGGCAACGACACAGAGACTGGACACCAGCTTCTCACACGTGCTCAGAGGAGCCAATTAACAAATGCTTCTGATTCTCTTCCCACCATTTCTAGAACTATGTTTAACCTTTGTTGTCCATGTTAGGTGAGTGGTGTGACTGGCTTTCCAGAAGCAGTTTGGGTTTGATTATCATCATTTCCTTCTGTTCTTTGATCCTCTTAAGGTTTTTTTTTCCTCTGAATTGACCAATATCCTCTCCATGAAACACAGGCAGGATGTCAGTTTAAAGGTCCGAGTGATAGTGATTTCTAAAAATGAGGTATGTGGTATAGGACCATATTGTTTTCCTGCAGCCTTTGAGAGCTGTGGCCATACTGGTGATGGCTGGGTTGGAAGGCTCTTTGGAGCAGAGTTGGACTCTCCCTGTTGGACTGGATAGGGAAGGTATCATGTCAATTTCCTGGCCCGTGTGGGGGGGATGTGCGCGCAGGCGCCTTTATGCCCAGCATCCACCAGACTGTGAATGGCAGAGTCATCGTCTCCTACTGGGAAGCATGTGAGTATCTGTGGGGTGAATGCTGGCCCTTGAACAGAGGATGTGGGCACTGAGGAGGGGGAAGGGCACTCACATAACATGCGCTAACTTGAGGCTGGTGGTGGGGATGGTCACTGACTGTGACAGACAGGAGGGGCTTACTGGGGAGATGACTGTTCTAAAATCGGATCATGGTGCAAGTTGCACAACACGGTCCATTACTAGAAATCACTGAGGCATTCACACGACAGAGGGGTGGGAGTGACGGCTTCCGCCTGACCTGCAGAGTTGCATCTAAATCATCTCTAACTAGTCTTTGAAAATGCCGCCTCCCACCTCTGGGAAGAAGTCCTGAGCAGTGGTGAGAAGACCCTTCTGGAGCATGGGTCTTGGCCACCCAGAGTGAGGGCTGCTGGCCAAAGGCGTCTCCTGAGATGCACTGGCCTTGGGGCCAGAGCTGCCGAGAGAGCGTCATGAGCCGTCCTTGGACCAGTAGTGTTAGGAGCCTAGAGCGGTCAGAGTGGACTTCATCAAGAACACACTCTTCTGGGAGGTTCTGCAAGACACAAGAGATGGTAGACCCACAACTTTCTCAAAACCTCTTTTTTCCTTTTTTAGCTTTTCCTGGAGAGTCTCTAACCTTAGCTTAGATTTATGATTTGAGCAAACCAAGCCTGATGATTGAGAGATTGGTTACATTTACTGACTCCATTAAGTGTAAGGACTTCTGTCCTTGCTGTCTACCTGTTGTTCCCACTCATCCGCTTTGGGTCATAAGGCTGTTCTCCTGTGCATGGTGGGCACAAATGGTGATATGATTTGGTTTTAATCCAACAGACAATGGTATTATTTTACCTAAAAGGTAGCGTTCCATTCCAAAATCTCCTGCAAAAGCTTTGTGTGTCTTAATTTTGTGACTCTAACACCACACTCCTATTAAGGAATTGGCAGCCTGTAGCGCTTTCTCCTTGATGAATGATATAGGCTTTCTTTAAAGCCCATTATATTTCATGTGACAGTTTAAGTTCCTGATTTCCTGACACTGTGGGGGTTTGGGTTCAAGTGTAGAAAGCTGGAAATGTTCCATTTTTCCCAACAAAATCTGCATTCCAGCTTCATAAGCCACAGCTTAATTCTTTCCATTTGTGTTGCTCTTCTTTCTCTTATACTTTTTTTTTCAGTCTTTCTCATCCACGGGCATTCTTTCTTGTACTGGAAGGAATGGCCTTTGACTTTCAGCTATGAAAGTCACATCCAGCCCATGGTTGGAATAGAGCACATGGATAGAAGCTTCCTAGGAATAGTAAGCTGAGCAGGGACTTCTTTCTTAGAACAGGGTTATGACGATGTGGCTTTAATGGTGGCAACTCAACAACTCAGATGTCCCTTGAGCTGGAGGAAGGTGACACAGTTTAGTTCAAAGGCCAAAGGTAATTGGCTGAGGAAGAGTCAGCTTTATCCAGCTGCTCTCTAAACATATTCAAGTTCAGATACGGAACTCTCTGACAACACAATTTATAGGTGTGATGGCTTATGAATGTCATTATCAAGCCAGCCAAATATGGAATCATAGGGTTTTTAGAGCTACAAAGCTTTGGCAATTTTCTGACCTAATACACCCATTTTACAAAGAAATCCCTGTGGCATGGAGAAATAAAGAGATTTGCTCAATATTACACACCTAATAAATTGTCTAGCAGGAGTTTGACACAGTATTGTTTTTGTGAGAGATGGTCAAATCAGGAAAAAGTCTAACCTTTAAAAAAGTTGCTGCCTTCTGAGTGTGAAGCTATTTAATTCTGTTTTGTCTATCTGTTGACCTCTACCTATCTTGAGCTGGTGGCAGAGCTGAGACAGGCTGTTCATAGGAGGTTGAGAAAGATTGAGTTCAAATAGATCAGTACTCCCAGTGGGAGAAGACGATCTCCTTTAAGTGGTAAAAAGATCTTAACCTACTTATGTTGGTTGGCTTCTCACCTGAAGATGGAAACACTACCTTTAAGTTACTTCATCTTTATAAAATAGCATTTCAAAAATTTACTTAATATTGTTTTGTGAAATTGCCTGTTTAACTCCAGGAAGGAAATTAATTTTAAAATGTTTAATTTGAGGGGTGCCTGGGTGGCTCAGTCAGTTGAGCGTCCGACTTTAGCTCAGGTCATGATCTCACAGTTCATGAGCTTGAGCCCCACATCGGGCTCTGTGCCGACAGCTCGGAGCCTGGAGCCTGCTTTGTGTTCTGTGTCCTTCATTCTCTCTGCCCCTCCTTCATTCACACCCTCTGTCTTTCAAAAATGAATAAATGTTAAAAAATTTAAAAAAAATAAAAAAAATTAAAATTAAAATGTTTTATTTGAGCTATGAGTGAAATGAGTTGATATATCAAGAATTTGTGGTGATACTCTTTCCATGGGACCTAAAATCATCAGTTTATTTATACAGTCATGAGTTAACATGTTTTCAGTGCCCAGATTAGACCAATTCTAAAGGGAGTTCATTTGGAAATGCCCAGGAATCTGGCTTTGTGTTATTCTCTTTGTCTTCCTTATGTCATCTTCTTTCTACTTGAGTGTACTTCTCAAACAAAATTCACGTGAGTCACTCAGGAAGAGAAAGATGATGCCTTTAATTCAAGGTAGATTCCATTTCCCTGAAAGCCTGTTTGATCATACAACAAATTCAGCAAACATTATTGGGACACATATTACTTCATGCTGCTCCGATTGCTTTCATGAACATCATTATTCAACTAACTCTTCATTGTCACATTGCTCTTGAGAATGGGGTGTAAATGTTTTCATTTGGCAGATGACAACAGGGCAGCTGGGAGGGGATCAGTGTGGCCCAGAGTCATGGGAATTTAGTAAAAGACAAAGATCCATATAAGTGCTCAGTTCTGAATAAGATTTATTCTTAATGCTTGTTTTGTCATTATCATGTAGAATTACTAAGAATTTCATGCCAATCATATTATAGGCTTATATCAAAATAAATTTTGAAAGTCCTTGTGAGAAGTACCCTTTCAAATGCCAATCCATGACTGTGTGTAGATTGTCAGTATTTTACATGGAAACACTTTTGTGGTCTGTGTGTAGTCTAGAAATTTACTCTAAATTCTTAGTTGTTGGAAGCAAAAGTCAGTATTCCAAGCTGTCTTTGTATGAGATTGTTGAAGGGTTAACTGGCAGGTTATCATAACCGTGTCCTTTACACACTGCATCAGACAGACTTAGGGTTTGAAATTGGTATTTAAGTTAATCATGATATAGGATCTGTAGTGCATACAATATAAAAGTACCGACTAGTCAGGTTGCTTCTTGTTACTTTAAAATCGAGCCATGTATTCCTTAATTGGAAATGTACACAGGTGAAAGATACCAATCTTAGAGCCTGTGCCTTGGAAGACTGGAATTATGGCTTGAAGCAGTCTCCTACAATAAAGTGAAACTCAATCCATGACACAAGAGAAAATAGAGTAAAGATATGTAATGTAGGAAGAGGAATAAAGAGTAAGACAGTGGAGAAAGAAAATGGCATAGAAAAAGTCTCTTTAAAAATAGATATAAAATGACCTCTCTTCAAACTGGGAGTGTGGTGGGGGACCCTACGGGAGGGAGAGAATCCAAACTCAGAAATGTGATTAGTAGCTTTTACTCCATGTATGAAGAAGACAATGACTGATTATTATAAAGATTTATTTTGCCTTTAAAAATTAAACTTCAAACCCAACTATTTCTGAAAATATCAGAATCATTTAGGAGAACCTTACAAGGCTTTTAGCCATTGAAGCCTAATGTGTTTGGGTAATTAAATCAGCAACTCACTGCTTCATGACCAAGTTTCCTCCATTGTTTAATAACCACTGCCTGATTGTAAGTTAGGTGACTTTTGAAAAACTGCACCAATTACATTGGGTGATTTGAGCATATTATAGACTCAGTGTGCCTGATTTAATAAAGAAGTCAAATTTGCACTTGAGGATAAGTTTAAGCAGTGGAAAACTCATCAGCTTGGTATCCACAAAATTGTTATGTAAGCCTAAGAATGTACAGTGAAATCCCAAATACCATCCCAGACTCAAGGACTAAGTTTAATTTCTTAAGGGAATTATCTTCTAAAATGAATCATCCAGAATGGCAAAAATGTCATTTAATAGTCTCAAAAGGAAATTAGATTTCTGTGTGTGTGTGTGTGTGTGTGTGTGTGTGTGTGTGTGTGTGTAAGGACATCTTAAAGTAATACTTAATTGAGACATCCAGAGTCTGCCAGTGTCTTTATGCAGAGTTAGGGGAGGAAACATTAGATCGTTAGCATTCTAATCCCATGTGTAAAATTACTCTATGCTTTTCTGTCACCTACATTCTGTCATTTGCAAAAAACAATAAACACTTGATATATTTCAGCCATGGACATTCTGGTTCATCTAACTACAACCAAGTGTATTTGCAATGAAGGCTTAGATCATATCTAAGGTATCTTATCAGTAATCTCAGTTATTTAATTTGATGAAAAATTATTAAAGGATGTAACCTAGGTTTAAATGCATTTGTTTAGGCTCTTGTGGGGAGAATTCAAAATGCATGTCAGTCACAAGTTGGTGGCACAGAGAATGATCCCTACTCTCAGATGTGTTTTCTTTTCCCTGATGAATTTTCAAAATGAATTTGGGTTTCATTTAATGGATTTAGGTGGGGATCTACCCTGCAGATGCTGAGTCCTCTTCCTTCTCTACTGCCTTACACAGGCGTCTTTTACAATATTGCTGTTAGGTCGTCAGTTCCTGAAGGAATTTGATTTCATGGCAAGACCCACTGCAGCCAGAACCTTAACAATTACTGGGGGGTAAACACTATGAATCAGTTCAATAGTAACTCAGGGTGGCATAAGATTGTGTCCTGACCAGTGGCCTGAAGTAGTGCTGTCATTGACAAGGAAGGGAGAGAGGCATGGATTGGAATAATTGGGAAAGGCGTCATGGCAGTCTGGGGTTTCGCTTCCCCTGTGTGGCCATCAGGGTGGAAGGTGGAGCATACAGCATGTATAACACAGGGAGGAGTTTGGGAAAAGCCATCTGGGTTCATGTGGGGAAAAATGGAGGCTGCTAAATGACAACATTGAATATGTTCCCAAAGTGCTTTGAACATCCAGTCTTTCACTAAAATATTTATTTACAGAGTGGCTGCACATTCTTGGTACTAGGTTTTTGATGGATATCGTATAATTGGAGATGTCAGTGACAAAGACACCACCTTTCTTTGGGTTACTTGGAAGGTTTTACACTAATAGGCTGACTTCTGAGCACATGTAAGACAAAATGGGCATATGGAAGGGGGTGGGGGCCAATATTTTAGAAAGAATAACGTGACATTGGAAATATTTGCCCTTTACAGTCCTGGACGCGGTCTGACCTTAAAAATCAGGTTAACACATCTGTTTATTTCCTCTTTGACTAGGAAATAACTTCCTGAGGATAAACTAACTTCCTCAGGAAGTCCCAGACTTCCCAAGGCTGTTAGGCTGATTAACAAATAATGAGAGAAAAGCACTTTAGTTGTAAAGAATGTTCCTTTACATCCTAAATACTTATAAAATGTAGAAACTCCCCCATTTTGGAGGGAATGATACACAAGTAGTTTAGATATTATTTGTGATCAGTAAGAGGTGACTGAGCAATTGTTACATATAAGACATTCAGTCTGTGGGAAGCAGGTAGTGATATAGTTGATAATTATAAATGTCACTAGGGGACTTCCGCTGCTTATCACTGCTTCCGCCTTCCTAGGTGGGGTGGACGGCCTGCTACACTGAAGGACATTTGTTCTTCCAAATAACTGTATGGGATTGAACATGTGGGTTTCCTGATGTGGGCTCCAGAAAACCAGATTTCTCAGCACGGAGGAGAGTTTTTGGGCTGCAGAGGAAGGGGACGCAGTGGGTATGCAGGAGATCGAAGCGGGGGTGGATGGGAAGAAGGGGATGGTGGGGCTGGGGAAATCTAACATTTTGGATGCTAGTGGCTCCCTATGCCCCTAAAAAGCTTTACCAAACCCACAAAATGCTTGGAGGAAGTGGATTTCCTATAGAAATCAGTGGAGGGCTGAATTTTGAGACTATTCTTTGGCCTTTCTTATAGTCACTTGACTTAGGCAGATACGACAAATGCCAACTGATGAAGAATCCATCAGTTAACACTCCCTTACTATTATAAGTACTATATGTACACATTTAAGCATTCTATTTTGCTTATATTCTGTTGTATATAATGATACATTATATAACATGTTTACTTATGCAATTTATGTTAACTTTTCTCTTTTAAGTCTGATTATGAACTTACATTGTTCCAATTATTAATAGTTATCATTCTCTGCTTGATGCCTGATTTTTTACAACTTCTTCTATGGAAAACCTTCAAGCATCTCCTTTGTCCTTCCAGCACTGTTCTTAGGCTATAAAACCACTCTTGCTTTCTGGCCACAAGGAATGTTGCAGGTACATTTGTTGTTCCTGCCTACGATACAGAATCAATCATGGCCAATGGGTCTTTGTTTTTAATGGAAAATGATATTGAAGACGTAAATCTGGGAGCAAAGCAAAGGACTCCTCTGCCGTGGGCTCACTTTTAATAAAGTTAGAACTGGAGAAATGTATTTTTAAGGTTCTAGTCCACATTGACTTTATTAATTTATAATATTTTATGTTATAAATTCCTGCTCTACACTTAGATCCTAATACTATGAAATTTCATTTGTCACTAAGAATTTCTATGATTCAGCAACCAAAGACTTCTGTTGGGCCTCCCCATCAGATCTTCAGATATGCCCAGACATGCCTGATCTATAGTAGTGACAAGTAATAGGCTACATACAACTCAATCAAGATATCCATTGCATAAGGGTTTTGTGTGTGCTTTCAGTTGATATATGAATAGGGTCATTCTGCAATTGCTTGAACTCCTTTGAGGAGGGAACTGTGTTTTATTCCCCTCTGTGTGCCTGGGGGCTACCCCAGAGACTCCCATACAATAAGTATTTGAGAAATGTTTATTAAGTGAATGATTGGGTTCTTATTCAAATTCTAAGACGGAATAGCCCTTTTGATTATTTTCCACCTATAGTCTTAAAGACCTTGACATCAAAATCTGCACGAATCCAAGGGAATATATGAGAGATACAGTTTACTTTTTAGGAAAAAGAATAATGTTAGTCCTTAGAAACACTTGAAGCACATCATAGGAATGTTTACCCTCTGTTGGCTTTTAGTTGCCTTTTGTGTTAAGGAAACAAACAACTTCTTTAAGCAAAAATGGACATTCCAGAAGGAGGATGAAACAGAAGATATTTCTGGTTTCTGTGTTTTCATTTGTTTCAACATTTTTAAACCAACCAGCAAACAAGGTTTGTTGTCAATTGCATATTAGCTCTGTAAATAACCAGTTTCTATCAGGAAGTTTTTTTAACGTTTTAGTTCACCAAATGAGATAAACTTAGAAATACATAGTTCAGCCTCTGTACCTCCATTTCAAGGGCAGCAGAAAAAATGTTCTTTACCCCCTAACCAATTAAATTTTATTAAATCTCCTTTTAATCTTTTTTAACCTTGATACATTGCATTATTTCAATTCTTCTCTCACTGATATCTCCAAGTATCAGATTAGACCCTGTGGTTTTTTAACTGATGAAATTGGAGAAGTAAGTTTCATTTAATTGGCACAAAATATGGCTGAATTGGCCAGTTAATAAATGTGTCCAGGATTTTTTTAGGTGGGGTGGGGTGGGGTGGGTTCACTGACTTGTTATAAAGAAATGTTAGGAAAAGCATTCCTAAAGGAGAAAATAATATTGTTCTTTTCCTTTTTAAAAAGAATTATTCTAGAACCAACCTTGACCTCAGATTATCTTTTGCAAGCTATATTCTATTTCAGAGAAGGTGGGACACTGTAACGTTGATGTTTTGTTTAGCTGGGTTGGAACTGGTCAGTACAGAGATTAGGGAATTGCTTCATTCAATTTCAGACACTTAGAAAGAGCTAACTTCTGGTAATGGAGACATTTGGAAAATGAAGTAGGAGGTTGAACTCTTCATTTAATATGAATGAGAAGGTGGAAAAGGCTGTGAAACAAAAATGTTATAACCTTTTTTTTCCTCCCCACTTAAGGTGACATAACTTGCTTAGCTTTACTTTTCTTCTCTGTGACACAGGAATAATAATTTTCTCTATTTCACTCTGGGTTATGAAGATGAAATTAAAAAATTACATGCAGTGTGAGTCCCTGTGCATATTAGCTGGTTTAGTGTCATCAGCTTACCCACAAGCACTATATGTGACTTCCGTATTCCACCTTGCTCAGGGACAGGAAGACATTTGTGTGGAAAAATCACCCTTAGATGAATTCAGCATAATTCCAATGGAAATCCCAATTAGATTTTCATTTTGAAACTTGACCAAACTGTACTTTCTTTACCTGGAAGGATAAACCCAGCATCCATAAGTACCTGCCACATGCGGGCATTGAATTCAACTCAGTTACATATATATATGACAGTACTTGTGTTGAATTACTTAGTATGTTGAATTCATTTGCTGAATGAATACATGGACACAGGAGGATATCCAGGAAAATTTTGGAAACGAGTAATGAGAGTAACATTTCCTTAGTGTCGTGAAAATACATTATACATGTACAAATATTCAAGAAGTGTGGTTGGTAGAGCATGGTGTCACAGAGCTGAGAGTCGGGGTAAGCTCAGTTATATATGGGAGTTTAAGGTATGATAATGATGACATAATAAATTAATAAAGGGGATAAGTCTTGTCAGCACCTCCTAACAGGCAAATCAGCTTCTCATTTTAAAGAAAAGGAACATGGACAACCTAATGTGCTCCTAGTGCCAAAATAAATTCGGGACGGATGAAAGATTTAAATGTTCAAATTAAACATAGATGAATGGTTTTATGGTCTTATGGAAGAAGACTCTTTTAAAGCATGGAAACAGAAGTCCTAAAGCTAAAGCAGGCCACCAACACACGCATGGGGTGGTTCTTGCTGCAGTGGACAAAGATCTTCCATTGTCAAATATGTTTGTCTTTTCGTTAAGCGAAGTTCAACACAGGTCTCTTTTTTATTGCTGAACTTCTTGAAGCTGTTGATGTGTTAATGTATGTTAATTTTCAAGTGGTATATTTTATTTCACACTTACTTTTATCCTTATAACCAGGAAATGCTAATACTTATGAATCAAGAGCCTTAACATATGTGACACATTTTGACCTATGAATTTGACACTAGGAAATCACCTTAAAAATCTGAATTTTAATGGTAGATATATCCTTCTTAATTTTTATGATGTAAAATCATTGGTAAAGTATTTCATTGAGACATCTATATGTCAAAGATCTGTTGGGGTATTAAAAACAGCTTCACAAACGGTGTTTCAGGATATGGGAAATTATTTATGAAAAATGGATATTATAAAGCAGAATTTCCTACAGAATCCCACAAATAGGATTACATTTGAAGAGGAAAAAGACCAAGGGGACATGTTTCCAGATGTTAAGAATGATTATCACTGAACGGTGGAATTATAGACTATTTTTATTTTGTGTTTTCCAATATTGTCTAACTTCCTGTGTTGAAGAGGTAATTTTTAGAAAATTCAAGTTGGTTCTTTTTTTTAATAAGAACTGAAAATGTCTTTTTCACTAGTTGTTTTTGAAACTTTTTTGAATGTGACATGATCAAAAATTCAAAAATTCGATTTTTTTACAACTGATTCAGATTTATGGATAACACTTGATCTTCCTTGCTGTTTCCTTTCCCAGATACTCCCATTTGCATTCAGCACTGTTCTGTGTGGCAATTGCTTGCTTTCATGATGTTCTTTATAATCAGTTTTAAAAGACTTTCCCATTTTTAAAACTTCTATTAGTTGAATGTACTTACAACACAATTTTCCTCTTTTCTATGCATTTATAGAATGAGTTTCTAGTGCATGGCATATATTCTGATTGATTTACTCAATGATATTTTCATTCACCAAAATTTGCTGAGTGCCAGGTTTGAGCCTGGGGGATGGGGACTCCTTGGTGAGCCAGACAGAGACCTGATTTTCTGGAATATTTCATCATATAGACACACAGGTATTATAGAAACTTAAAAATAAATTACATTCTAAGAATGCATTCTTCAGTATATGTGTAGAAATAAAAACTGAAGCTGAATTCTGAAGATGAGCAGGAATTAGCAAGGTGAATATCTGGATGAACATTTGTATGTCTGGAGGCATGGTGGTGGGGAGAATGGAGTCCTCGTTATCTGTTACTGTATTACAAGTTACAACATGCATTAGTTTCCTGTTGCTGCTGTTAACAAATTACCAGTAATGTAGTGGCTTAATGTAACACAAAGCTATTATCTTACAGTTCCAAAAGTTGGAAGCTCTAAATAAGTCTCTGAGGAGAGGACTAAATACATGGTGTTGGCAAGGCTCTAGGGGAGACCCCATTTCTTGCTTTTTCTGTCTTGGTTCATGGTCTTTCATCATCAGAGCCAACACCATAACATTTTCAAATCTGTCTCTGACTCAGATCCTTCTGCTTCCCTCTTGCAAGGATTACTTTGGGCCCACCCAGCTATTCCAGAATCTTGAGATCTTTAACTTAATCTATCTCAAAATCCATCACAGACTCTTTAACTTAATCACATCTGCAAAGTGCCTTTTACCATGGAGTAACAGGTCCAATTTTCTGGGGATTAGAACATGGATATTTTGGGGGAAGCCATTATTCTGCCTTTGATATTTACTTACTTAAAACAATAGCCATTTTATTATATCTCATGATTTTTTTTTTCCAAAGAGAAATTTGGGTGGGGCTTGGATATAATTCTTCCGCTCCATATGGCATGGATTGAGGTCACTGGTGGTATTCTGCTGGTGGATAGGCTGGTCTAGAAGGTCAACACCCTGCACCTGCTCCTTGCCAACACCTGCACCTTGCCAACGAGGGCTGGACTGTCGATTGGAGAGCCTTCAGGTGACCTTTCTAGCAGGACAGTTTTGGGGTAACTGGACCCCTTACATGGTTGCTCAGGGTTCTAGAAAGAATTTTTCAAGAGACATGAAGTGGAAGCTGCCAGTTTCTTGAGGCTTGGGTTCAGAAATTAGCATAGAATAATATATTATTATTGTATTAGTCACATCATCATAGAACCACTCACATTTGGCAGGGGGCATCAACTCCACCATTTCACTTGTGAATGTTGATGTGTATGTAGCTGAGTTTAATCAGTAGGGCGGATGGGTAGTGGCGCAGGATGCCATGAAGAGGGGTGACCATGTGAGAAAGCCTTGGACCTAGTGGGGCCTTGGGGCTTCTCTGAACAATGGCTCCTGTGTATTTGCTGCACAATGACAGAGGAGGGACGGTGCTGGATGCGGAGGCAGGGCCTGTTTTTGTAGGACCTTCTAGACCACGTACATGTTACGGGTTTATTCTAAGAGAAGGAAGAGCCCCTGAGGACTTTGAGCAGGGACAGCTCTGCCGTGGGTCCTGTGTGACCCTGACAGTGGGCAGTGAGGGAAGCCCATGAGAAGCCAGTTGTACACCGGCTCAGAAACAACAGTCCTCGGGACTAGTAGAGTTCAGACACCTTTTCTGCCACCCTTTTCTAGTAGCTTATGTTGGAGGAGTGCTAAAGGGAGGTCAGGGATGGTCTGTGAACTGTGTCTGTCTCAAGGTCATACAGAAATGGAGAGTGATTAAGATCCTTTAGAACAATTTGATATGCTCCAGCATCCAGAGGGGGTGAGCATGGGCTTGTAATTTGTGTGTCTGGTTTTTTGTTTTTTTTTTTAGCTTTTATTTTTCCCTTCATTGTTGTTGCATTTTCACATTCATGTGAATTGGAAATTTGAAAAAAAAAATACTGGTCTTTTCCAACTCAGAATGAGAAGCACCCTTCCTAGATTTCTAGAACAGTGTCTCAGCACGTATTACATCTTTCCTTTGTCCCTCTTTTGGGGGCCCTGGGCTCCCCTCATGGAAAAGAAAACACCTACCACCACACGTGCTGGATTTCTTAAGCTGAACATAAGCAGCCGCTTTGCCCTTGTAATCTGTGAATGCTGAGGACTGGGGTCCAGCAATTTTGTAAGAGTCTGTGAACCTCCCCGATATGGCTGCTCTTCCGTGACACCTTGTCAGTATTTATTTGTCATCCTTGCATTTTAGAATTAAGTGCTCCCTGGTTGCATTAGCCGTGTAAGACTTCTTGCTCACAGTGACGGGGGCCAGTTTGTGGTTGGCAAATGTTAGAAAAAATGGATTCAAACAAGGAATCATTTAAAAATTAATATGTAGGCTGTAAATGTTTTCTTTAACTCAAAACATGTCCATTCGTTTCCTAGTCTTTTGAAGTGAGGTTCAAAACCTTCTGTTTGACTGTGTGGCTACTGATTGGAATTCTGCAGTGTGTGTGTGTGTGTGTGTGTGTGTGTGTGTGTGTGTGTGTGTGTGCTTTCTTTGCACGGAGCACAGAACAGCAGAACCTTTAGGGTTTTCAGTTCCATTGCCTTTACCTTTGGCAGGATGAAACGTATTTTATTGTCTCAAAGATAAGAGATCTGATAGAAAGAATTGGGAAGAATACAGTAGAAGCTGAGAGCCCCAGATTTTTCAGTTAGAAATAGTTTATTTTCATTATGGTAAAAGCAGAAAGGAGCATAAGTGGTTCATTTTTGCAAGTATTGAATGCATGGATGACACAGCTTTCTGTCTTGGCAGAGAAGAGATGTGTATGAAGGCTCTCTCAGCTCCTCAAATGTTCTAATTCTCATTCTGCTAATAAAAGAACATCTGATAAATTTAGATACTCTTTACTGATGGTTTTGTATTTCAGAAACCAGAAAAAATAGTGTTGGGGAAGCTTGTAAAATAAAACAAAATTAAAAATGAAATTTGGACTATATAATTGACACCATTTCCTATGAGCAAAAATTGGAACCAGTGTGAATGGATCTCTTAGGAGCTCAGATTCTAAAGCCTGTATCAGATGGATAAAGACAGACACAACACCAAGGGGAAAGTAATACCAGAAAGTAATACCTTTAGGATTAGCATCAGCAGGAGGAACATTGCAAATGAGCGGAGATGGAGAAAAATGAAAATGCAGAAAGCTGCACAAGGGCATGTTGTTTGAAGTTATGTAAGAGAGTGAAGCTGGGGGGTGCCTGGGTGGCTCAGTTGGTTAAACATCCAACTTTGGCTCAGGTCACAATCTCACGGTTCTTGGGTTTGAGCCCTGCATCAGGCTCTGTGCTGACAGCTCAGAGCCTGGAGTCTGCTTCAGGTTCTGGGTCTCCCTCTCTCTCTGCCCCTCCCCTGATGGTGCTCTGTCTCTCTCTGTCTCAAAAATAAATAAACAACAACAAAAGAAGGTGAAGCTGGAAGCAAGCCAAAGAAAGCATCAGGCAATGACAGACGATGGCGGCACTGAACAGCTGACCTAGGGAAGGCAGAGCGACATGGATGCTGGAACCAATTTTTTCAATAGCAAGGAGAGTGTCTTCAGAAATACTGAGGCAGAGACGAGAATAACAAGGAACCACTCTCAATGCTTCCTACGTGCCAGGCATGGTTCTAAGCACATTACATGCATGAACTCATTGAAACACAGCACTGATGAGGCAGGTGCTGTTATAACAGTTTTAGAAGTGAGAGGCAGAGAACCTATGTAATTTGTTCAGAATGATGCACCTACTAAATGCCTTGCACTGAAGCATCTTTCTCTGGACTCGGTTCTTCTGAGGCTGTTTGATTTGGAATTGAAGCCCATAAAAAGGGACATGTATTAAAAAGAATCTTTAAGGGGCACATAGGTGGCGCATTCTGTTAAGCGACTGACTTCGGCTCAGGTCATGATCTCACAGTTTGTGGGTTAGAGCCCCGTGTCAGGCTCTGTGCTGACAGCTAGCTCAGAGCCGGGAGCCTGTCTTCAGATTCTGTATCTCCCTCTCTCTCTGACCCTCCCCTGCTCACGCTGTCTCCCTCTCTCTCTCTCTCTCTCTCTCTCTCTCTCTCTCAAAAAAAAACAGTTAAAAAAAAAGAATCTTTAGAACAAGTATAGGTCAATAAAACTCAACTGATCACAACACCAAGGACTGAAGGACTGGAGATAAATCCATGCTCTTTGGATATTGGGTATAGTCTGAACTGGGATTCTGCTACCATAGCTCGTTAAGTCTGCTTCGTTCATTCAGCCAACCCAGCTCCGTGAACGTCACTGTGCAGAGAGTTAGGGTGTTAAGGACAAGATGACCCAGTAGATGCCACCCTTGCCCTCCAGAAGTGAGACCTGTCACATAGACAAACAGATGAAGGCCAACTGTAATTCTGTTTGGTGCATCACTTAAAACCACAGAGGGCCCAGAGGAAGCATGGGGAAGCAGATCTAGTGGAGGCTTCACAGAGGACCGCTCTGTTTGGTCCAGGCTTTCCGTGATGAGAGAGAGTCACCCAGTGGGAACTGGAAGGAAATGTCTACTCAGAGTGGATCCAGCACCAGCAGCCACATCTCCCGGAGCTTGGTAGAGATGCAGAGTTTCAGGCGTCCCCCTAGACCTTCCAGATCTGCACTTGAACAAGTTATCTGGGTAATGCACGTGTACACTGATGTTTAGAAAGCGCTGCTGTGGGATAAGTGTGTAATTTCAGCATTGCATGTATCCATAGGTGCTGCAGCTGGGGGAACATCATGCTTCCCAAGTTCGGCTGACTTCACTTCAGGCTGTATGCCAAGGGCAGTGATGACCTGCAGGCACTTTGTACACCTGGTCCTTGTAAGTCGTCAGTCTGCTTATCAACCTGTTCAGAGTTTCCAGAAACAGCATTTCTCCATTGTTTGTAGAGAGTGATATTTCAACATTTGTGATGCTAGGAAATAGATTTAGAATAGAAACAATCTTCTGGGGGCTCTAGGAGGCTCAGTCAGTTGAATATCTGGCTCTTGATTTCTGCTGAGGTCATGATCTCGCAGTTCGTGGGATTGAGCTCCATGTTGGGCTCTTTGGTGACAGTGCAGAACCTGCTTGAGATTCTCTCTCCCTCTCTCTCTGCCCTTCCCCCACTTATATCCTCTCTCTCTCAAAATAAATAAATAAGCTTTAAAAAACCCAACAATCATCTGGCACTCTACTTCACACCTCTCTGAGCCTTAAAATACAGTCAGAGCTGTATAAACCCAAGTTTGACTTCCCTGCCTGGTCTGGATTTCCCTGGCAGAATCAGAAAATGGTCTTTCAGTGAGATGTTCCCAGTAAGGAGTGTTATTTTGTGTTTGGAAAATTCAGGATCTCTCAAGTCTTGGGAAACATTCTGATGAACACTTATTGAGGAAAACTTGTATTATTTTGTTTTTGTTCATCTCTGGCACTGCAGTTTATTCTTAGATTTCCAAATTGTGGAATTTATCTAGTTCTTTGTGTCCAGAAATATCTCTAGGACTGAGCTGGGGCTTCAGACTCAGACAGACCTGGCCTCGAAATTGGGCTCCATGACTTATTGGACCTGTACGGAGCTCCATCTCTCATTATAAAAAATGAAGATAAAAATGCTTATCTTTCAAGTTCTCACAAGCATCAGAATATAATCTATGTAAAGATTGCTAAATCACTGCCTGGAATATGGAAAATGCTTAATGAGCAGTTGCCGCTACGCATAAGAATTTACAGATTCACGTCTGTCGAAGTAGACCAGAACTAAATAGTCGCATACAGAAGCCACGAGCAGAGGAGTTGCTGTGTTGGTGAATTCTGATGTTCTTGGTGCCTCTGCTCAGCTCTTCTGTGCTTGCTGTACCCCTTCCGAGAATCATCATGTCCTAACCGAGACTGAGGGCCTTACTCTAGCATAGTTAGGAAAAGGCTGATTTTCCTTGAATTGTATCTGATGGCGTCATAAAGAACGTTTGTGTCTTAGTGCTTGTCTAGAGTGGGTAGAGGATTGGTGTTGTATCAGTCTGTATTTGTTTCCCGGGCCTCCATAACAAAGTACCACAAACTGGGCGGCTTGAAACAAAAGGCATCTGTGGTGTCACAGTCAGAAATCAAGGTTTCATTCCCTCTGAAACCTTAGGGAAGAATGTTTCCTTGCTCCTTGGTGTTCCTTGGCCATAACCTGTGTCTTCATCACATTGCCTTCTCCTTGTGGGTCTGTGTCTCTTCTCTTCTCTAAGGATTCTGGGCCCCCAGTCCACTTCAGTATGATCTCATCTTAGCTGATTACATCTTCAAGGACCCTGTCTCCAAATAAGGTCACATTCCTAAGTAATGGGGCCTGGGACTTCAACATCCTTTTTGGTGGCCACAGTTCAATCCATAACAGAACCCCTGGGCTAGTCAGCTTCCTTCCCTGTCCTCACTCTTAACCCATAACACCACGCCAAGTGGAGTCGGTGTGGTTTATGATGAGCTGTGTGCAGCCTCTCCTAGAGCTGGAACAGTCAGGCGAGGGAGCTGAGGCTCGCACAGCCGGCACTGGCTGAGGCCCTGTGGCCAATGCCTGCTGATACCCCCAGCACTCAAGGCATGTGAGGCAAACCACCACAGAGCCACCGCATACTCCTGGTATTATTTTCTGTCTGGAACTCCATACTCTGTTTCTCTTGGTTCCCAGCAAATGCACTATATACTAGTGTTTTAGGGACATCTTGAAATGAGTTGGTTCCCCCAAACCTTGGTGTATGGCCACTCTGGAGTGAGGTGCATTCAAGGTGGAGGGTACGTGCAGGATAGAGCCTTCTCCACCTGGTGTCTCTTTCCAGACCCTATAGTCCATTAATTCTCCTCTCCTTCTTCTCTGACCAGGAGCATGAGAGACAGAGAGGCAGGGTGTTTTGGTTGCATGGAAATCCCTTCACAGGGAAGCAGAAGAAATAGTAGGAAGGGTCACTCCTAAGTCGTCACTGCCATCTTAGTTGTGGGGGTTGCATGAGTCACGTGCTTCAACATTAGTCTGTTTGTGCCTGTGGGGGTGTTTCTGAGTGAGATGAACGTTTGTGTTCGTGGACCCAATGAAACAAATGGCCCTTTCCAGTGGGGGCAGGCCTCACCCAATCCGCGAAAGGCCTGAAAAGAAGAAGGGGCCTCAGTAAGAAAGGATTCTCTCTGTGCTTGGCTGTCTTTGAGCTGGGGCGCCAGTCTCCTCCCATCTTTGGACAAGGGCTCAGACTTGAAATTCCAAACATTGGCTCTCCTGGAGCCACAGCACTGCCCTCCTGGGTCTCCTGTTCACCAACTGCAGATCTTGGGATTTCTCAGCCTCTCTAATCATGTGAGCTCATTTTAATAATCAATCTGTCTTTATAATCTTGTTGGTTCTGTTTCTCTGGAGAACCCTGACTTAATACATTAGTTGCAATAATTGGTATTTAAAAAAAATTTTTTTTAAGTTTATATATTTTTGAGAGAGAAAAAGAGTGAGTGTGTGCATGCATGAGAAGGGGAGGGGCAGAGAGAGGAGACAGAGAATCCCAAGCAGGGTCCACACTGTCAGTGCAGAGCCTGATGCAGGGCTTAATCTCACGACCTGCAAGATCAAGACCTGAGCTGAAATCAAGAGTCAAATGCCCGAGCAACTGAGTCACCCCGGTGACCCTAATTGCTATTTTTTTAAGTTAAGAGATCTTAGAGATGTTCTACCCCAACCCTAGCCCAGTGATCTCTTTCCACTTCTCTGAGCTGCTCTTATATCGTGGTTTATGGAAAGATTCACACATGGATGACTTTTTATGTGTTTCTCAAATACTTTCTGTTTGTTACAAAAAGAAAAAAAGAAAATGGTTCCAACCCATTATGTACATTTGTGGCTGGGGTGTGTAATGCAAGGGTGCCACCCACAACTGTTTTTGGTGCTGACAAGCCCCCAAGAGCCACAGATTGCGGGGCTCATGTGCCTGAGTTCCACCCAAAACTCCAGTGAGCAAGTCTTTTCCTTGCACTTGATTTCTGATTCAGAGGAGCTTGGAGTGAGTGGTTGGCATGACCAAGACTCTGCGGCTATTTAGAAAGTGAAAATCAAAGATCTGTGAAACCTGCTCATCCTTCCCTAAACTCAAACCCTCAAGTGGTAGGAGAAATAGCTGAGCCTTTCAGGGGCTTCTACATGCATGGAAATTTGGTTTGTTCTCAACCAAATAGATGTCATAGAGCAAACCAGGCTAACCTTCGTACTCCTGGAGAGAGACAGACCTACACAGGCTTCCATGTGGAAAATGGGGAGGGAGCAGAGGAGGAGACTTGGAATCCATATCAGAATTCTCTGCTGGTATTCATCTAAGGTGGCTCATTCTTCTAGATTCTTATATCCCATAACAACCCCTTGCCGACCTATTTAGTTGACTCTGTGATTTCACTTAAGAGAAAGAACCTTCACATCTCACTTCCCATAAATGAAGTGTAAAACTCTGAGCACTTTTTGCCTTTCTTCTTATGACCAGAGTACCATTTTACTCATCTAAATTACAATTTGTTTTACAGGTTTCTTTTGCTTTTCCCCACTTAATACATGAACCCTTTTATGTGTTTAACTGTTATTTGTTTAAGAAGGTCTGCAATGAATAATTCAGCGAACAGCCAAATTTTTCACGTAATAATTTTTTATGAACCATACAAAGACAGCTTGGGTTTTTATAAATCTAAATGAACTCTCTCGCAGCGAGGGTCCCCATCTTCAGGCTGCCTCATGGAGATGCTTCTCTTTCTATATGTTTGAATTATTGGTCTAGCCAACCTCATCTTTCCTTCTTGCTGCAAGGAACCCCTCCCAAGAAAGGAACGAGCTACATCTAGCTAGAGATTGCATGAGTTCTGATTTTCAAGAGCCAACAGATTCAGCCAAGAATCACCCATCTTCTGTACCCTACTTGTAATTGTAGGTTAGAACCTCAATGCAATGCCTGTAAAAAATGCATCCTGGCTTCTCACTTGAAAGACAGATGTGTGGAAAGATTTGGGATGGAGCAGCTGGTTTGGGCAGAATGACAAGCAGAAACCCTCATTGTCTTTTTACTTTCTTGACGCCTGGCATGGTGGCCAAGGTTGGAAAGCGGGGGTGGATGAAGGGTTTAACGTCTTTGAAATATTAAATGTGGAACTTTGAACCATGTTTGACTTCCCAGGATCAAGCAAGAATTGGAGGCTGAGCTCAGAGGAAGCGTTTGTTTTTCTACAGTATAAGGTTGATGCAGACGAAGATTGGTTTGGTCAAGGAAGAGGAAATAGTTCTTGCATGAGCAGTTGGTGTCATGTGCTTTGAGTGTCTGTTGATTGGAAACAGTGATCATCTGTGAGTGGATAATCTGGCTGTAGAGGTGACTCCTTGGGTTTGATCTGAGGCCCTGTCCGGGTCTAGCAAACAGAGAGAGGAGTTTTGTCCAAATTAGTGCTTGGATGTTTGTCTGACTCAGTGTTTTCCTCCATTATAAAACCAAAAGAAATGATTTTTGAATTAAACATTGTTTTGACAATTTATACTTGAATTCATTCAAAGGAATGGTGAATTCGTCAGGCCACAATAAGCTGCCTGGAGTTTTCCTTTTCAAATCCATCCTCATTGATATTTTGCTATTTATGCTGATGCTTTGGAGTGAGGAGTTAAAGAACAGTCTTATTATTGCCCTTATGTGGGAAATGATATAGCTCTATGTTAAATGGTAATGACTCCTCCTTCCTTCCATACTGAGAGAGAGAGAGAGAGAGAGAGAGAGAGAGAGAGTTTATCCGACAGTTTTGTGTAGAGTACTGCTTCATGTCTTTCTTTTCTTAAATTTTTTGAAATGTTTATTTATTTTTGAGATAGAGAGAGACAGAATGTGAGTGGGGAGGGGCAGAGAGAGAGGGAGATGCAGAATCCAAAACAGGATCCAGCCTTTGAGCTATCAGCACAGAGCCTGATGTAAGCTCAAAGCCACGAACTGTGAAATCATGACCTGAGCCGAAGTTGGACGCCTAACCAACTGAGCCACCCAGGTGCCACAGTAATGCTTCATTTCTAAGGAAACATGTTGTCAGTCTCTACATGACTCCAGTTTGACATTTGCTTTAGGGGCCTGGATTTTAGCATATCAGAGATGCGGGAGAAGCTGAACCCTTACCAAGACATGCTGCTCTAATGGAATTAATGGTACCTTTGAGATGCTCCGTAGTTGATGGTTTTTAGATCTAGAGAATCTAGTGTTCTCATGAGGAAATAAATCCCCTCCCCAACTTCCCCTGAAAAAGGAGACAAATGAAACCCAGGTGTGCTCTGGTTGCATTAATAGAGCATCTGGTCACAGTGCCCTTACCTCTGGATGGACCTAGAACAACGGCAGCGCGAAAGACCCTGGAAGCCAACAAACTCAATGTCTATCTTGGCACCTCTGGGACTTTATTTGCTTGTTCCTATCCCAGCTGGGGTGTTGACCCACTCTGATAATCAGCAATTTTCATGGACAAAGAGAGCTACAAAACTAATATGGGTCAGACAATTTGACCACAATCTGGACAAGTTTCCTTAGGTGGACATTCAATTTTGGAAAGTAATTTTCCATTTCTGCTGTTGTTGTTTTCATTAAGCCAACATGTGTATTCACACTTACACCTTTACATCAATTGATGCCTTCATTTGGTATTGAGCTCCGTGGCATGAAAGTTATCTCATGTTTTCTTAGAATTTTTTTGCCTCTCTCTTTTTTAAATTGAGCCTAATGGATATGTAACATTATGTTAGTTTCAGATGTAAAACATAATGATTTGATATTTGTATATATTATGAACTGTTCACCAGAATAATTCTAGTTAATATCTGCCACCAAATAGTTATGAAAACTTAGTTTTCTTGGGCCTGGGACTGCGAATGTGTAAGACTACATTGGTAGCAGCTTTCAATTCTGCAATACTGTCTTATTAACTATAGTCACTATGTTGTACATTTCATCCCCAAGACTTATTTTATAACTGGAAGTCTATCTTTTGACCCCTTTCACCCATTTCCCCATTGTTAGCTTGTTTTTAAAAGTATCTTTATCACTGTTTGTCTTCTTTAGAACAGGCTTACTTGAGTCAATTCTATATGAAACTTTACAGATTGAAAGTTCTGTCCAATAACAAAATAACTTGGCTGCATTGTTCACTTGCAAATGACAACATAATTGCTTAGCCTTCCTCTCAAACATGGAATTTTGGCTTGTATAGAGCTTCTTCTCTGTTCTAACAATCACCCACAGCGATTACTTCATTCATTTGTGTTTCTAAGAAACTTTAAAACTCTTGGAGGCATTGAGGTTTAATGGGTGTGAGTAGAGGTGGGAGGGGGAGAAACGTTAGAAACCATGATTAGCCCACTTGCTTGTTGGATAATGTTGGAAATTCAACCTCCCAAACATTCAGTCTCTTGGTTTACAAAATGAGGGTAATAGTACATGCCTCGCATCTTATACAATTGAAGGCATCAGTCTGGTACACGATAAAGGACATTATTTCTTCTTGAGCATTTACATACTACTTAACGATATTAATAGTAAATACTTCGTGAGTAACTCGTTTGTGTCTGGAATTATTTTAGTTACTTCCAGTTTAGTCCTTGCCATACCCGAACGAGGTAGCTTTATTTTGACCCCCATTTTACAGATGAAGAAACTGAGACACAAGATTAAGGAACTCACCTGAGGTTATACTGCTGGTAAATGGTCAACTTATGAATTGAACCCAGACAGTCTGGCTCCAGAATGAGGACCTTGAAACAATGCCAGGAAATGATTTTCACCAAGTGTAGCTGGAACCAGGCTTGAAAACTGTCTAAAATGCTGCTTCTATGGCTGGGGCAGGAGCTGAATAGATACTCCTACATTAATGGAAATTAGGCATTCTCCTTGGCGGATCGTATCCCTCAAATCATTTTCAGCTGTTTCAGAGCCTTGGAATTGCTGGAAACGTTTAAACACCACATTGTGGATTTAACTTTTTTGGGTGTTTTGCAATAGCCCCCTCCCCCACCCCATTTTCTCCCTGTCTGAATGTTAATGGTGTGTTACCATGTGATACTAATGGACAACTGTTACCCCCACACGCAGAGACATTATGGACTATGAGTGTCAGAGGTTTAGATTGTGTTATGATGAGCCCAGCTGATAGTCCCCTGGGGAGTATATAACCCCCGTGATATTCCCAGAAAACTCAGGAGCCTGGAATGGCCTGGTTGGTTATAGAATTTACTGATGGTTCAGATCATATTTTGTGGAATTGGACTGACCAGAGACAATGTGTGCTCACTATGTGTGCTGGTCCAAATCCTAAACGGCCCCAAATTCAGTTTGTGGTCTTCAAATAGTAAGTGGTACCAGTTAAACTCTGATGCCAGCTCAGAGTATGTGGAAGTCCTGTATTAAATGGGACTGGACTGCCTTCAGGATGGGAGCAAGATGACTGTGTGAAGAAAAGAATTCCAATCTATGTGACCTTCTAATGACATGAATAGTGTCAGTTATTAAAATTTATTTAGCAGGTATAAAGAAATGCCACAAATAATTGCACTTGAGCTCTACAGATTCTTCTGGTCTAGATAGATTAACCACTATTATTCACATTTCCATTGTGGGATGTAAGACTCATAAAAATCAAGACAATAAGTGCCCTGTTGTGGACTTAACCACAAGCCTCAGACTCCAAGACTTCATACTGCCCTATGATGCGGCATCTCTTTTATTCCTTGTTATCTCTCAATACTTAGAGGCAACTGCCACTTGTTCATACTGTCACAAAGTATGTTACCTCCCAAATCCAAGTGGTAGACCACAGCAAACTCTAAACTCCCGAAAGTGGAGAGGCTAAATATTGTAAAGGGAGTATGAAAGAAGAATCCAGGGATGAAGGTAGTGAGTGAACATAGTTTACCTTTTCATGCTTATTCCTTCTCAGTTTTATTTAGTTTGCAACAATAAGAGTCCCCAAAAGAAGAACACTTTTAATCAAATATATTTTGTACTAGGGATAGTGGAAGAGGGACCGGAAGAGCACTGACATTTAATGGAGTATTTTGGCATCCCCTGACTGCTGTATTAAGGTTGTATTTCTTCTTGCCACAACCCAGATGGATAGCCATACCTCCATTTTGCAGATAAATAACTTCTGCAATGTTAGAAACCATGATCCTGATCCACTTAGGATCAGAAGTGGGAGTACTTTACCCGAGCTCACACAGCTGGGAGTGCCTGGATCTGAATTTGAAATCAGAATGTCTATAGTTTTCACTTTCTCAGGCTGCCTCTTTAAAGCCTGGAAGTGAGAGCAAATGCTGAAAATATGAAAATACCAGCATTCAGTGACACTTTATAAATGCTTGCCCCCAGTACATATTGTAAATGAAAACCTTAACGAAGGAAACATGAACTTGAAGTGGATAGAATGAATGGCCACTTTTCAAATGCATATTCAATCAGAATACATACTTCTGGCTGCTGAATTTAGTTTGCCTTGAACGTATCAACTATCAATGTGACTACAATGTACACTGAAGTGTGTTTTCACTAGTATTTCAGTCTCCCAAGAATTGATGTTGTTTCTGTAGGATCCTCTGTGGTTTCTTCTTTTTTAAATTTTTTAAATGTTTTATTTCTTTTTTGAGAGAGAGAGAGAGAGAGACAGACAGACAGATAGACACCAGGGGAGGGACAGAGAGAGGAGAGACAGAATACAAAGACAGGCTCTAGGCTCTGAACTAGCTGTCAGCACAAAGCCCAATGCAGGGCTCAAACCCACGAACCGTGAGATCATGACTTGAGCCGAAGTTGGACGCTCAGCCAACTGAGCCACCCAGGCAACCCCTTGTGGTTTCTTCTTAAACATAGTGCCTTGTGGGTTCTTTTGTGTGTGTGTGTGTGTGAGCTTTTTGGTGTTTTTTTTGTTTTGTTTTGTTTTGTTTGTTTGTTTACATCTGAATTGGGAATTCAGGCACCTGCTTGTCACTGAAGCTCACATGTTTAATGCAGGTGAAAGGACATGTATAAAACATTTCAAGATGTGGAGCATGAAGAGATCTATGACTAGACATACGTGAGAAGGCACCAAACTCTGGCTTTAGGCTCTCTGTAAAGGATTTTCTCCTCTAGGAAAATGGCTATTTCTGCATTTTAAAATCTCTGGAACATTCCTGTGGTGATCGTTTGTATCCTGTCTGAACTAAAGCTCCGTTCAGCTGTTCAGTTTTCACAGAGCCAAGTGGGTCAAGCCCCAAGACGGCTCGAACCCGGCCAACTGAAGTGGCCACGTTCCTGCAAGATAAGGTCTCTGTTACCAACTTCCACATGCGTTTGTGTGAAGCTTATTTTTCCATTCGGGTTCTCTTAGCCACAGTAATTTTCCATGTCTCCATCCTCTAGCTGTGTGCCCTGTTGAAGACTTCTGCTGAATGATGAACTCCAGCTGAAATGATCTTCCCCCGGAAACCATGGAGAAATGACCACTTGAACTCAGACTCTGTAACTGTTTTATTGTCTCAGACTGTGCTCATCAGAGTCCCAGCCAAGTCAATTTCAACTTTTTCAGGGCCAGATTTGTTTTTATGCTTTTAGGAAAATTGCCATATTCTCCTTTCCTTTCTTGATATACTTATTTTTGGTTGTTGATGCAGTTGACATTGGAAATCTATCAGGTCTTTCTTATTGGTTGCTCAGTTAACATATTAGTGGTTTGAGTTATTGATGTGGACAAATTTTGTAGTATAAAAGCTACGGCGTGACCTAAGAACAGTAGAATAGCTGAAGAAAGTTTATGTTATGAGGTCCTGAGAATGAAAAGGAAGAAATGAACCTGTTACATTTTGGCAAGTTAACTCTAAATCATCTGATTAATCTTGTCTCAGCTCTCCTAAAAGGATTTTCATGCTTGGCTTTTTAGATATTTGTCTCACAAAGATATAACTATAGCACACTGCTCATGTGTCATCATTGAGGGACGACTGAATGAGAACAAAAAAAGATGCTAAATTGACTCTTCCAACAGGTCAAGTGTTATAGGTCCTACTTGGTCCTTTGTAAACTTCTCTCTGTTGCTTCCTCTTTATGGTTGGACTGCTTTGTTCCTTCCTGCGACATTAGTTTTACTTGGTCTCCGAGGCCAGTCCTGACTTTGGCAGGAGAGATAGAAGAGCTCCAGTAGAGTTCACTGGGCCTCTTCACCCAGTGACACTTATTTTTATCTGGTTCTGACCTTGTACCCAGTCCTTAGAAGTGGAGTGCTACCTGATCCCAAGACTATAAAGCTACAGGAAACATGACAGTGTGTATTAATACAAAGACAGACAAATAATAGATCAGTAGAAAAGGACAGAACCCGGAAATAGACTTATAGAATTGATTTTCGACAAATGTGCCAAGCCAATTCAATGGGGAAAGCATAATCTTTGCAACAAATGGTGCTGGAACAATTGGATTGTATGTGCGAGAAACATTTTCCCAATCCATACTTTGTACTATGTACAAAAAAATAACTCAGAATGGATTGTAGACCAAAAGTGTAAGAATTATGACTAATGACAACAAACAAATAAACAAAACTTCTACAGGAGAACATAGGAGAAAATCTTAGTGACTGGGTTTGCCAAGACTTATTAAGTAAGACATTAAAAGTCCAAATGATAAAAGAAAAAAGATCAATGAATTGAACTTTATTATAAAACATTTTGCTTTTCAAAAGGTACTTTTAAGGAAAAGGGAGGGGGAGGCAGGCCACAGGCTAGAAAAAGATATTTGCGATGTATCGATATGATTCGAACTGGGTTCCAGAATATGTGAAGAATTCTTATAATTCAATAATAAAAAGACCAATAGCCCAATAAAAAACGGGCAAAATATGTGAACAGAGACTTCATGGAAGAAGATATATGAGTGCCAAAAAGATAAATGAGGAAAGGCTCAAAATAATTAGTCATGGGGGATATACTAGTTAAAGCCACCATGAGACATTACTACAGATCAATTGGAATGGCTATAATGAAAATGATGAAAAAGATCGAACATATGAAGTAAGGTGAGGATGTGGAGTAAGCAGAACTCTCATTAACAGCTGGAGGGAATGTAAAATGCTAAATACTCAATTGAAAAATAATTCAGCAGTTTGTACAAAAGATAAACTTATATCAGCCATACGATCCAGTCATACCACTCTTAAATGCTTATCTCAAAGAAACAAAGTACGTGTTCCATACAAAGATTTGTACACAGATGTTCATAGTAACTTTATTTATAATATGATAGAACTGGAAATAACTGACATGTTCATCAGAAGTTCACTGGGCAAACAAACTGAAATAGGCATACCATGGAATATTATTCAGGAGTAAAGAAAATGTTTTCTGTTGATACTTGCAACAATGTAGATGTGTCTTAAAATAATCATGCTCGGAGAAAGAACCCAGAGAAAAGCATACAATATGACTCTATAAAGGTCTGGAGAATGCAAACTAATCTTAGCAACCAAAAGCAGATCGTTGATTACTGAGGGACATTGAGGGGCAGGGAGAGGAGAGAATTACACAGGGGCACAAGGAAACATCTGGCAGGTGATGGTTATGTCCATTTACTTGATTGTGGAAATGGTTTACCTGATGTATACCTATGTTAAATCCTATTACACTATACATGTTAATATGTGCTTTTTATTGTATATTAGTTATACTGCAATAAAGGTAAATAAAAGCTCATTTAACCACAAAAGAGGTGTTCATGTATTGTACTAATGAACAATGTGGACTTTGATTTTCTTTCTACCTGGCCTCTTATTTCTAGGAAATAGGCTCCTTAGGCGTGAGACCCTATCTCAGCATTATATCCGGTACCTGAAACTATAGGGCCTGCTTCAGCCTGTCCCCCAGTTTAATGGTCTGATACATTCTCACCCATTTTGCTCCTACTGTTCGTTTCTGAGTATTGCCTAGCCCTAGATTCTCCCTCGCTGGGCTTTCTTCCTTCATTGGGTTGCCCAGATAGTTCACATCTTGCCCTTGTCAGTGATGACAACACACCTGACGCACAGTGGACTTTGACCTTGTTCTCTAAATGAGTGTTTACCAGACTGCATGTTATTTCTTTGGTTGAACCTGATGCTCTCATTGCTTAACCAATCTCCAGATGTGCTCCTCCTCAGTAGCTAAAGCTTTACCTGACACTGACCTCTGAAAGTCGACCAGTACTTGTCTATAACATGACTGTGGGCAAAATTTAAGAATATGTTTCCATAATACACCTTTTGGCCAATTCATGCTGAAACACAATAGATCTTTAAATAGGGGAAGGTGACAGTCTCTACAACTTAAATTTTCTTTGGTATTTGATACTGAAGACCTAACATAGACCTGGATTTTTATATTATGATTTATTAGGAATGAAGCTCTGTATTTGCTTTATTTTCCTTTGTTGTTTCTAAGCTACTTTTGCCTCAGTGTTTCCTCCCCGGTCTGCATGTGTTCTTTCTCTTCTATCAATCTGAAATATAAATGCCAGTGCATCTTCTTTTCACATCTGACTTATCTACAAAGCTTTTGTTTGTTTTCACACCTGGCTCTGTCCATCTCAGGCCCCATACCTGCACCTGCATTTCTGTTTCAACTCGTTCATTTCCTGTTGGTACGTCTCTCGCCTCTCTCACTTTGGACTTTCTCTGATATTGTTTGTTAGGATAGAAACAACTCTTGCATCAGCATGTGTTTGAGTAGAAAGCGTTAACTCATCCCCTTCTGGTGGGAAGTTTCTCCTCCATGATGTAACTGTAGGACTGTGTCTATGAAGCAGTGACTGCCTTGATGGCTAAGGGATCTTGCGTCTCTCCGATCTGCGTTTTTCCAGGTATGGACACAGCCATACTTGGGAGACCAGATCTAACTGTACAAATGCCACTCGGGTGGCTTCTGCCTCCCTCTGGGTTCATCTTTTCTCCTTCTGTCCATCCTCCTTCCTGGAGTGGAAAGAACTTGACTCGAGACACAGGCCAACGCCTCAGTCTCCTACGTCATGGACAATTTGATAAGCCTACTTCATTCTCTATCTGGAAGTTTGTATTATTACCCACAGGAAAGAAATGCCTTAAGATTTCATTTAAGTTCCAGCTTATCTGGAGTTGCTGATAACCTTTATTCAGACTCAGTTGTTAAAGGGCTTGTGGGTGACCTACGGTCCTGATTTCCCTGATAGGGATTATATTCCCGGATGGAAAAGTTATCAAAATTTACTAAGTAACTGTGCCTTTCATCCCTCAGGTACAGTGCGTTGTAAGACTACTCAAGTGCTTGAGGAGCAGTGTTAAAACTAAAGAAGATATGCTGTAAAAACTCTTGGCCAATAAAAAGAGCAAGATGGAATGTGAAGCAATTTCCACTTCCCCAAAATGTCACCTGTAATGGAAAAAGTTAATGGGATAAAAAAGCCTTGCTTTATCCATTCACCCTCACTGTATTAATCTGCAGTGATATCATCATTTCGTTTTGGGGAGTTCTGCACAGAAGCTACCAGAAATTACATATTCCTTTAGTTTTTCTGATGCATGACCGAACTGATTTCAGTTTTCCTCGGCGTGGTATTTATTTACAGGAACTTGCCCATTTATTGAAAACATGAATGACTTTGACTCAAACTTGCAGAACCAATAAACATCATTGAGCAGCAATGAACCTGTCAGCACATGGAAATGAGGTTTATGGTCATGCAAATGTCTTGTACTTCATTTGGGTCAAATACACCAAACAGTGAACTAATTAGCCTTAAGTAAACTGACTTTCATTTCCACAGACAGTGGAACCAATTATTTCTTAGAGAAAGGTTTAGTTTTACTCTAGGGCAAGGGTATGTAACTCCTTGGAATACCCCTGAATGATTCTCCAAATCAGGCCAGATGAAATTAGCAAGTCACAGGTGGGTACCTTGGTGTATAAATTGTAGGGTCCTTAATTAGGCTTATTGATATCACTGAGAATGGAGCCTGGAAATCCGTTTGTGCAAGGATGAGATGAAAAGAGGATCACCCACCACTTAATTTTGTTTATGAGGGAAATTTATAAAACAGGAATGACGAAATGTTCTTTAGCAATCTACTTAACTTCCAGCCACAGACTCTTTTACAGTCTGAATGCCCGATTCATATTCAGTAGCCACTCTCTATTTTAATATTCTTGATGTCTATTACTTATGGTTCATTTTTGTCTTGAATTTAATACCTGAAGGATTCAAGGTTATTTAAAGGATTCCAGACCTCTAACTATTCCCCAAAGCTTTAATCTCTGAAACAGAAAACTTCCTGATTAGAAAAACAGATGCCTGCTTTGGCCCCTTGAAACACTGAACTACTAGAGACATTGTCCAAGATTTTTGGGTTTTTTTTTCTCTGTGTGTATTGGATAAATTTTGAAAGAGTAGGCATTAACATTTCATCCGAGATTTTTAAAAAATTATGGAATAGAAATCTACCATAAGCCTTACTTTATTTAGATATACACATGTGGGTTCTGTAATTATAAGTCTCTAGAATATAAACTACATGTTGAAAATTGTATATATTCAGTTTTATGTTTGCATACTATTTACATGCTAGGAAATTTCTCAGAATGTGGTTCAAATGGATCTTACTGTAAACTGGGATATGGCTAATTTGTCATGGCATGTATGGAGTGCCTCATTTCAGAAACACTCATGTTCCTGGGGTGGCCATGTTAAGATGGTTACTGATGTCACCACACATTTTCGTCCAAGTTAAATGTAAACATACTGTGTCAGCGAGCCCAAGGTGTGGAAATAAGCAGAAGCTGTATTTCTTTCTGTGGTATCAGAACTGAAATAGAAATATAACATTTGACTAAATTAATCTACACTCTTTTATATGCAGTGGTTTAATCAAACAAAGATCTAGGTTACAGTAAAATGTCTTTTTTAAACAAACTATGGCTGATCAGTTTGCCTGAAAGTTGTGGTCTCAGTGTGCCTGAAATAGTTACGTTTCCACGGATTCCCATGGTCTTGGGGGAGCAAGAGAGTCCACTTTTGAAACTTGGAGTTTGGGAACATAAAAAGTGAGAGAGACCTCAGTGCCTGTTAGATGAATTCACTCGTTTTATAGATGCAGGACCAAGAAGATAAATGACTTACAAGACCTAGTATCTTTGCAAAGCCTTGACCAACACTTGAATCATCTGACCTAGTTCAGTGCTGCAGCCAGGAGTCCTGTCATTGTGTCTGGAGTGCCCTACTCTACGGAGCATGTTCCCATCACAAAACTTAGCACCGTTAGAGCCCCCAACCTTGATCATTTTTGTGCACATGATCAGAATTATTATTAAGTAAATTATTTTGTTCAAATACTATGAGCATTTTATGAGAAAAAAACAAACTTTCTTTGCTTACCCCTTATTTTGCAATCAGTTGGAAATTTTAGCTTTGGATTTACAGTAGGCACTGGAGGTATCGGTTGTATGTAGAGAATGGATAATGTCACAATATTTGCTGAAGGTTTGATTTGTGACACACAGGTTCATGGGAATCAAAGTAATTTATGAACATGTCAAATTGGAAAGTAACACTGGTAAACAGTAAGGACAGACATGCATGCATATAGTTATTATTACAATAAAAAACAAAGAACTATAGACTCTAGACAGTGACTATCTAAAACATGTGTCAGTTTGAAAAATAATAAATCTAGTGTATGAGAGAATTTTAATTAGGAAATTGTTCTGTGTCCCATCAAATGCATTTTCTATGAAGAGATTAAATGATCAATGTAGAGCACTCTGGGAGTTACTTATCTGAAGAGTAGACACTATGTATTAAGTATTGTAGAATCAGATGCAGTTAGGAAAATAGCCTAAATTGACCTTATAAAAGTGGAGATGAGAAAGATCCTATTCATAATCATGTGGGGGGAAAAAGCCCATGAAATACCTAAGAATGAATTTAATGAAAAAGATTCTATGCAGTGAGTGATCTATAAAATTATATTGAAGGGTATAAAACAAAATCCAGATAAATGGAAAGAAAGACCATGGTCTGGATAGGAAGACTTAAAATCATAAAAATGTCACTTCCTTTGAAATTAACATATAAATGTCAGGCAGTTCCAAACAGAATTCATTTTTTTCCTCTTTTGAGCTACGTAAGTGATTCAAAAGTGTATATGGAAGAATAAACATGTAAAAATTGCCATGGAAATTTTGAAATGGAGCAAAAGCAAAGAAGCTGGCCTTACTAGATATGATAACCTAATATAAAGCTATTTTAAAAGTACTGGCCTGCAATAGTTCTATAGAGCACATAAAGATTGCTTAACTTATAATTAAAGATGGCATTAGGAGTCAGCAAATAAGTTATATTATTCAGTTAAGGAAATTGGAAGAATTGGCTGTCCCTTCAGGATAGAATAAAATTTTATTATTTTACTACAAATGACAGATGAACAAAAAATATGAATGCTAAAGAATAAAACCACAGCAGTCTTGAAGACACTCCAAAAGAATATTTCTGTAATCATCATGTGATGATTTTTTTAACCAGAACCTTAAAAATAGAAAAAAAGAACCATCAAAACCTTAAAAATAGGAAGAAAAAAATAACATACTTTATTTCATGAAATTTAAAAACATATAAAAGGCAAGGTCTTCATATAATGGACATTTTAAATGTTCGCTGACTTGCCAACAATTTTTGAATGTCATTCGGATGTTTGGGGAATTATCCTGTTTATAAATTCTGCCTTCCTAAGGTAGAAGCAGAAATCTACCTTCCCAGGCTCCTTTGCAGCTAGTGTTGGGACTTCAGCCTCATGACCAAGATGGACCCATTCATTCTAAATTTTGGTTCCAAAGAGTGTGATGTGAAGAAGGTGGCTCATGGAACTAATTATATTGAGAGTGACAGAGAAACACTTAGCTCTTACAAAAAGCCATAGCAGTGACCTCCTGCATCCTAGGGGTTGGGAAATCGCATAGTACCTAGTGGAACAATGCAGCAGATTACTTGGACATTTCCCATAGCTCTGTGACTTCAGAGGTCAGTTGTTGATTTCTTCTTGGAACTTCTGTGATCCATCTAATACCCTTTAATAAATTCCTTTTCTGCTTAAGCTAGTAGGAGAGAGTTGTGTTTGCAACTAAGAATTCTGAGTGAGTCACCCCCAGAAAAGGTCAAAAAGCCAATGATAGACTTGAAAAGAATAATTGCAACTCAAAAAAGAAGAGGGGGCCACCTGGGTGGCTCAGTCGGTTAAGCGTCCGACTTCGGCTCAGGTCGTGATCTCACGGTTCGTGGGTTCGATCCCTGTGTCGGGCTGTGTGCTGACAGCTAGCTCAGAGCCTGGGGCCTGTCATCAAATTCTGTGCCTCCCTCTCTCTCTGACCCTCCCCCGCTCACGCTGTGTCTCAGATCTCCTCAAAAAAAAATAAAACGTTAAAAAAAAGTTAAAAAAAAACCAGTTGAAAAGGAAGAAATACACAAGTGATATAAACAGGCAATCTATTAAGGAAAAAATGCAAATAAAGAGCTACATAGCCACCTAGATAATTAGGGAAGCAGTAATAAAATCACATGTTTCAACCATCATATTTACTAAGACTTAAAATTAGAATTCAGGGCTCGAATGAATGTAGGAAAATATCTACTCTTATACTCTGTTGGGAGGAATGGCTAGGCTTGTGTCCTGACAATACTTTGTACAATTAAAATATGGACACTAATTGATCTGTTAGTTTCATTCACAAGGATTTATTCAAAAACAGAAACACTTGATTTTTAAGATAAACATAAACACACATATATATAAACAAAGAGGTTTATCACCAGTTTCTTAGGAATAGTAAACATCTGGAAACAAATGAGAGGACCATTGGAAGGAGAATGCTTAATGTAAAGAGGATTGTATTCATAGTTTAGAATTCCATAGCGCCATTAAGACAGGTATGTCTGTATGGGTTCAGAAGACTGTTGATATTTTGTTAAAAGAAAATGTCAAGTTACAATTTTATCTCAGTATAAAAGATTATGTATATAAGTATATTTTAATATTATAAGGGTGCCTGGGTAGCTGAGTCAGTTAAGCGTCTGACTTCAGCTCAAGTCATGATCTCACAGTCCATGGGTTCGAGTTCTGCATCAGGCTCTGTGCTGACAGCTCAGAGCCTGCAGCCTGCTTCAGAGTCTGTCTCCCTTTCTCTCTGCCCCTCCCCCACTCACTCTCTGTCTCTCAAAATTAAAAAATAATAAGACATAAAGCATTTTAAAAAGTTAATATTATAGAAGGTATTAACTACATTGCTAATAGTGCTTATTTTGTGAAGGAGATTCTGGGGGTTTTTTACCTCCCTGAGGAAGGAGCCACTTTTCCACCAGCAAGTGCCAGGAATCTCCATCCTTGCCCAAGCTCTGATAGAAACATTTTAATTCTTCCCATCCCATCACCCTTGAAGAGTAAATTTCCTATTCCTTCATTTTTGCTTTTCAGTGTTTACTTTTCCACAAAGAAACTGAATGATTGCCATTATTACCAGTCACTGAAGCAAATCAAAGTTCAGGGGAAAGTACTTGAACACAGGGACTCGTAGAAGGGAAATTAATTAGGAGGAAAAGGGTACCTGCTCGGACATCTTTGTAGATTTCCTAAGTGAAGCACAGCCATCCAGTTCATCTCTCCAAACTCCTAATAATTATAAGAAGGTAAACAACTTTATTGTTGATTTAATGCTTATGACTGCCCACACATTAGCTTGAAATCAGATTGATGACACAGCCAAGTTGAGTTGTTAGGTGGTACCTGGAACTTGCTGGTGCGTGCAAGGTCTTCACACATCTGTGCAGCGTACATCTGCCCATCCTATAGAACTTGGAGTCCAACCATTTAAAAAATGGTTTCATTTGTTTTATTTTTGCCACATTTCCTGTGACGTATTTTGGCTTTGTAAGGTTGAGGATCCTACATCTCTCTCTTCAGATTTCCTTGATGCAGTTTGCCATGCCAGGGTGGAACACCTATAGTTTTTTAAATCTGCTGGACACTCCATATAAGTTCTCTGTGTGTCTGACTGTTAAGAAGCAATCTTTTATATTGCGAAAGTCATCACTTATTTCTACCCCTCAACTGCTGGTCTTAGGATGACACAAATATAATTTCAAATTCTAGATCTGCATTCCCAACATATAGAAATACAATTGATTTTTATTAATTGATGTGTATTGCTAATGTTACTTACTAGTACCATTTTGGTAGAATCTTAGGGATTTTATATGTAGAAGATCTGCGAATAAGGGCAGTTTCGGTTCTTTCTAGTTTCTGTGTATTCTGTTTGTTTGCCTTGCATCACTGCATCAGCTAGGACTCCTGTACAGTACTGAACAGAAGCGATGACAGCATTCATCTTTGCCAATCTTACGGGGTAAAAGCATTCAGCCTCTCACCGTTAAGTATTGTAGTTTTTTTGATAGACATCCTTTATCAGGTTCAAGAAGTTTCTTTTTGATCCTAGTTTGCTGAGTTTTTATTATAAATACATGTGTGATTTTGTCCAATGCCTTTTTTTTTTTTTTGCCACTATTGATCATCTATTGAGAATAAGTAGGCAAGGCAGAGAGAGAGGGAGAGAAAGAATCCCAAGCAGGCTCTATGCTGTCAGTGCAGAGCCTTATGCGGGTCTTGAACTCACCAACTGTAAGATCCTGACCTAAGCGGAAATCAAGAGTCAGACAGTTAACCAACTGAGCCACCCAGATGCCCCAAAGTAAGCACTGCTTGACTGTTGAGCCCACGTTCCTTTCCAGGGGGAGAAACTGCTTGCTCATGCTGTTATCCAGCTTACATATTGCTGGATTTAATTTGCTCTTTTTGTTAAGGATTTTTTTAATCCATGTTCATGAGGATATTGGTCTGTCATTGTTGCTGTCTTGAAATAGATTTTTCTCATTTTGATTTGAAGGTCATGCTGATCTCCTAACATATATGTTGGGAAGTATTCTTTTATCCTGTATTTTCTGGTAGAGCTTTTGGGGAGTTGGCATTACTTCTTTCTTTAACTGTTAGGTGGGTGTCACTTGTGAAGTATCTGGACCTGCAGTTTTCTTTGTGGAAATATCTTTTAACTGTGAATTTTGTTTAATGAGTAAATGGCTGTTCAGGTTATTTTTTTCTTAAGTGAAATTTGGTAATTCATGTTTCCCAAGGAATTTGTCCATTCACTTATTTTATCAAAATTATTGCCCCAAAGACTTTCAGAATGTCATCTTATTATCCTCTCAGGTCTCTAAGATCTGTAATGATGACTCCTCTTTCATTCCTGGTACTGGTAATTGTTTCATTTCTCTCTCTCTCTCTCTTCTTCTGCCCCCATTTCTTCATAACAGCCTGGCTAAAAGTTTAGTATTTTTTTTTCAAAAGGCCATATTTTGTTATTGTTTTTCATTATTTTTTCCATTTCAAAATGATTTCTGTATTGGCTCTTGCTCTTATCTTTCCACATTCTTCTTTTCTTCTTTTCTTTCTTTCTTTCTTTCTTTCTTTCTTTCTTTCTTTCTTTTCTTCCTTCCTTCCTTCCTTCCTTCCTTCCTTCCTTCCTTCCTTCCTTCCTTCCTTCCTTCTTCTTCCTTGGAGTTTAATTTGCTTTTCTTTTTCTTTTTTAAGCATTTGATGGTATAAACAACTCTCAATTTTTATTTTTTTTGCATCTCATGTTTTGGTTTAAAAATTTGCTTGTGATTTCCCATGTGTTATTTCTAAATATTTCCTTTTTTTTCCTATTTACAAAGATACTGGAATTTTCCACTTTCTTTCAGTTATTGATTTCTAGTTTAATTCCAATGTCATTAGGAAATAAACTTTGTGTGTTTTCAGTCATTTTAAGTTTGTTGAGATTTGTTTTATGACACAGAGTATGTTCTGTGTTGGCAAAAGTTTTGTGTGCGCTTCAATCTATATGTAGTTATTGGATTGCGTGTTCTTTAAATGCCAATTAGGTCAATTGGTAGATTGTATTCAAGTCCTCTGTATCCTTAGTGGTTTTCTATATACTTATTGAGAGTGGAATGTTGACATCCCTATCTAACCTGTGGATTTCTTTATTTCCCCTTGTAGTTCTATTAGATTTGTTTCCTGTGTTTTGAACCTGTGTTGTTCTGTGCACACACACTCAGGATCCTTGCCTTCTTAAGGAAATGGCCCTTCCTAATTATAAAACACTCCTCTGAACTCTAGTTTTCCTTTACCTGAGATCTACTTTGCCTGGTCATGATAGAGTCATTCAAGCTTTCTTTTCATTAGTATTTGCATCCATTTACTTTAATCTAGCTATGCCTTTCTACTTAAAGTGGATTTCTTACATACATTATGCCATTGGATCTTGCTTTTAAAAATCCATTTATTATCTCTTCAATCTACCTTTTGCAATTGGAGTGTTCATGCTACTTACATTTAATGTAATTGCTGATGTGACTGGCTTCATCTCTAGCATCTCACCATCTCTCATCTTGCCTGCTCAGTTTTTCTTTGTTCATCTTTCCCTGCCTTCTTTTCTATTGCTTTGCTTTTATTTTTAGGATTCCACCTTATCTTCACTCTTGTTTCTTCTTGGTTATAATACCTTATGTGGAGGATTCTTAAGGGTTACATTATACATCATTAACTGATTACAGTCCACCTTGAAATAATAGTGTAGGGTGTTACATGCAGTGTGAGAACCCTGCCTTTGTACTCCTGTGGCCCTGTAGTTTACTTCTCTGTGTATGGTATAATCCCTGCAACCCGTGTACTGATTATTTAGACCTTCAGTGGTTTTGAGAAGTGATTAAAAATAAGACTAATTTTCACCTTCATTTGTATCTTTTCTGGAGTTCACTGTTACTTCGTAAAGATTCAGATTTTCATCTGGTATCATACTTTTCTCTTAAGAACTTCTTTTAACATTTTTTACTTTGTCATTGTTGCTTTGGGCTTCAGTAATAAATTATTACAGCTTGTGTTTGTCTAATAAAGTGCTTACTGTGATTTCATTTTTGAGATGTTTTCATGGAGTAAAGGGTTATGGGTTGACAATTTTTTTTCTTTAGTACATTAAAGATGTTACTTTTCTGTCTTCTGGGTTGCATGTTATTTTATCTTTATTCCTAAATATGTTAAGGTACTTTTCTCCCCCTCAGTGGTGTAAGGATTTTATATATATATATCCACACACACACACACACACACACATATACATATATATGTGTGTGTATATATATATATATATATATATTTATTTATTTATTTAATGTTTATTATATATTCTTGAGAGAGAGAGAGAGAGAGAGAGACAGTGCACAAGTGGGAGAGGGCCAGAGATGGAGACACAGAATTCAAAGCAGCATAAAGCCTGACATGGGGCTCACACTCATGAACCATGAGATCATGACCTGAGCCGAAGTTGGATGCTTAACCAACTGAGCCATCCAGACACCCCAGGATTATACTTTTAATAACAGAAAGATTCAAGATCACAGCAGCTGATTATTGCTTGCTCACAAGCACCACCAAGAAAGGTTCTCACTACTTTCCTTTCCTGCTCCCACTTCTTACCAAGAGCCTGGAAATTAATATTGAGCTGTCTTTTGGACTTTCAGCCATTGTATGCCAACCCCCAAGTCCAAGTGTGGTCTTTTAGAATCCAATCAACTTTCAGCGATTTCTTCTTACCTACTTCTATGGAGGCCACCTCTTCCTCCCATGTTGTACCAAAGGTTGTCTCCTGTCTCTCCTTGGAATTCAGTTTAGATTGCCTTATGAACTCAATTCTTATATGAGGATCACAAGTTTCTGGGTTTTTCCCATCGCTGCAATGAGAACAGCATTATCTTGCGACTTTTTGCATCATAATTTGCTATGTGTTTGAAGCTGTTCACCAACCAGGATACACTTTTATGAATGGGTTACAGTTTGTTTATAGCCCACCTACCCTACCCTGAAATAAAGACAATTCTTCAGGTGAACAGAGTAGAGTAGTCTCTATTCACAGCTCTACACTTGTCAGTGCCGATTCAGCTTTTACAGTGCCGTGCATATTGTTGGATCATAATGTGTTTACTATCAAAGCACCTGCCAGGTCTTTTTCATACATCCTGCCATCGCTAAACTGTTTCTTCCCAATCCTGCACTTTTAACTGCCTTTTTGATCCCTGGAGTAAAGGTTTCCAAATTGTCATTTTAAATTATAGTTTGGAGATTAACGTAATCTCTTTATACTACCTGGATTTGGAGAATCCTGATCTTCCATTTAACAGAGTTGCTGTTCCTTCAGTAAGTTACTGATGATACTATCGAATAGATCACAGCTGAGTCCAAAGAAGGATCTGCCAGAAATACCTCCTCCCAAATTTAACACAGATTCACGAATTGGTAACATTCAACCTGATAAAGTCCACTTAAATAATCTTGTTTTTATCTGTTATTGTTCTTGGTCGTAAGATTGATTACATGTTAGTTCTGAGTTGCTGTGTGTGTGTGTGTGTGTGTGTGTGTGTGTGTGTGTGTGGAGAGAGAGAGAGAGAGAGAGAGAGAGAGAGAGAGAGAGAGAGAGAGAGGGAGGGAGAGAAAAGTTTGTTGTACATAGTAAAACCATGCTAGCACTTAATTACCCCTTCCACATATACCCACTTTCCCTCCATCCTTTAATAATCCATAGTAATATCTACAGTTGGAGAATGTCTTGCTTATTTTTTTAAATCATAACATTTCCCATTTATTGTTTTATTCTTCTGGCATCATTTCCATTTTTCATAATTATTCAAATACCCTGTTCACTGGTTCTAGGTGCATGTCTCTTGGTACTCTGGGGCATTTTTAACCCAAGGCAGAAAACAGGAACTCACTTGGATCATATAGCAACTATTCTGTATGCTCCTTTATTCTTTTTTGGATTCATATATATTTAACTATTTTTCCTACCATTTTCAAATGGTAGCTTATGAGCATTATCAGGGAAAACAAAATATTAGGTAGGAGCTCTTATTTTGTTATTTCTTACCATTCATTGGCTTCAAGTAGAGTTTCTGACCCTGACTCTTCATCTTAGTTGATCATTTATTAATTTGACATCAAGTCTTCAATTTTAACCTCAGTCTTCTTTTATAAGTTACATTGTGATCTTGTTTGTGGGATTGCTTTGTGGTGCAATGGAAGCCCTCTTGTATTTTGTTCTAATTTTGTAATGAATAAGACAAATTTTATGGGGATATATTGGTGGGCCATTGTAAATTCTCGTCACTGGCTCGCAATAATGGAAGCTTAGAAAATCGAAGCAGGCATTTTTCTTTCAATTTGGAGTGTGTTCTTTTTTTCCTTTTTTATAGTAAAAATAACTGCCAGTATGTAGATCAGTCAAGCTTAATTTAAATCCATTTTTTGGACCGGTTTCATCTGAAGGAATCAAACAGGTTTACAGTGTGAGATAGGTAGACAGTAGCAAGAAAGAAAACCACATTAAGTGCTAGTAAACTATGTGCAGAGCACTAGTTTATGAAACTTGAGCCTCTTATACCTAGAGAAGAGGACTGTACTTGAGGAACATAAACAGTTTCTTAGAAGTTAGAGTGAGAATCAATTGTTGAATACACATTAGCTACTAATGCTGATAATGATAGTTGCTATACAAATTATCTTAAAATTATATAGAAAAGCAACCTGAATTTATGGTATGAGTAAACTCTGACTTGTGTCAATGATGGGGACTTTTACTTTATCTTCCCTGCCTTTTAGGGAAAGATAAAGCACTGGTCCTTTATTATATATATATGAAACTTTTGAATAAGTCACAGCCAAATTCAAAGATGGATGTGCCAGAAATCCCTCCTTCCAAATTTAACACTGATTCATGAATTGGTAATGTTCAACTTGATAACAAGTCTACATAAATAATTTTGTTTTATCTTTTATTGTCCTTGGTCATAAGATTGATTACATGATAGTTCTGATTTATTCCTACATATATATATGTGTGTGTATAGACATATATAGGTGTATATGTATACATGTATACATTATATAGGTGTATATATATAAACTATATTTATTTGTGTAATAGTTCTGTCCAAGAATAGAGTGACATTTGTTGTAAGTAGCCAACCTATCTATCTATCTAGAATAAAACAAAGATGGTATTTTCAAGACATCTTAATGTTACTAAATAGATTTCTTCTGGAAATTTTAGCAAGTAATGCCTTAAAACTACTTGAAACATATTATTTTAAAGAGCTTTAACTCTTTAAAATTTCCTTAGAGTTTGTTGTACGTGGTTTAAACACCTTTGGCCAGCCTCACATCACTTTTTCCTCCTGTTTAAAATTAGATATATCAACAGTGTGTTCATTTAGTTTCTAAAAATTGTCCTGTTTTCATAGAGAGATTTTATGCTGGAAATAAACATTCTAGGGGATATTTTAAAATCTTAAGTTGTAAAATTCAAAAATGATTTTGTAATTTGTTTTCCTGGATTGAAACATCATCAGTGCTCTACCTGTTTTTTTTTTCTTTCTATTTTTGGAAAAAATATTTGGTTGCTGTTTTCAGGCACTTTCAAAGGTTCCACCATGGTTTTGAGACGATCCAGAGAATGATTTGAGAGATACAAAAAGGATATTGAGTGGAGTTTCTGGACCCTTAAGAGTCCTTGAAGTTAGAGAAAGATGCTAAATAATCAGACTGAAAGTAATACTCTCACCCTTATTAATGGCTTATTGTCCTTCAGAATTATAACCATTTATTACTCACTTAGTTATCACAATAAGTTGTTGGTATGACTCATAGTGACTCTACTGATGGTGAACATTGATCATGAAATGCAGAAACAAAGTTTTAAGCACAAGTCATTCTTCAGAATGGATTTTATCCTTTGGAGTAGCCACATGGTAAGAATGTGGACTTTATTTCAATAGTGTTACCATGGCTTAAACAATTTTGAGTCTCCTTGGAATTGTCTTAAGAATCTATGAGCCACAGAAGAAAATAAATCTTGTACTTTTAGGTACACCTCATTTTTGACCCAAAATAATATCCCAAAGTCTGATCATCCATTTTTTTATACATCTTGGCTCTTTATGATATTTTTTTGTAGTATTCAGTAAACACATCTTTCAAGAACAGAGGTTTGCTGCCATTTGTGTTTAAATGTTTTAAACACTGAAGTTCCAAAAAGAAGTCCAAAAAATATGTGAATCAATGGCAGCATACTAGAAAACACATGCAATTCCCTGAGCAAATTATCTTGCAAGTGAGAACATGCATTTGGAAATGAGTCTGGCATATCAGGGAAATCAGTTACATTGCACTGTAACATTACAGACGGTTTTAAAGAGTCCTGGAGATCGGTTCAAAAATAGCTCAAGTACTTGTTAGCTGTGTGCAGGTGTCTTTCTGAACTACCATTTCTCAGCTTTGAAGTGGACGTGAGAGAAGCAACCTTGAAGACCAGGGTAAGAACTGGTGGTACGCCATTCGCAAGTCCTGGGGTCACTCCAGGCTCAATAATGGCAACATTAATGAGGTTACTCTTATCAGAATATTTGTACACAGTTCATAGAATACTTTATTTAGCGTCTTGCTAGTATAGTTGTATTACTTACATTGTAGAAACAAATAGATATGTGATGAAGGTTCTTGAATAGTTTTTGAGAAGGACCAGACTCAACTATTAACTGCTTAAGAGTTTGTTGCAACAGTGTCAAGGTTATTAAAGAAAAACCCTGAAAACAATGATCAGGGTGAAAGAAGATCTTTAGAGATAGTGGACTTGTACATAGGAAATCCAACTAGTAGGCTTGAATTGTCTGTTCAGAGAGAAAGCTCACACATGGAACCATCTGGTCATTTGAAGAAAGAACACCAGTCCACACAGTTCATAAACATAACTCACATGGTTTGGAATTTCAGTTTACCTTAAGAGTCTTTGGTTTTACACAAAAAGGTAGGGAGGGGTCAAGTATTACATGTGAAAGCTATAACAGAACTCCTCTCTCACTATTGGGCCAGAGGTTAGCCCAATCTCTCTTGACCACAAAAATGCAATTGATCATTTCCTTAGGTAATTTTGATATGTTGCCATGTATGGGAGATTCCAGTGTTACCCTATGTTGCCATCTGAAAGAGTTAAGTTTTCTTAGTTCACAGGAATACTATTATTTGCTCTGACAGTATCATAACATTTCCTTCAAATAGATGATGAAGATTCCAGGACTGACCCCTGGAAGGATTCCTGGAATTCACAGCACTGCATCCATATCTGTTCAGTCTTTGCTAAATAAATGAACCTGATACCAACATGCTTCCCTCCCAAGACCTCCTCGAACTGCAGCAGGCTGGGTCAGATAGACAATCTGCATTTATTTTGGAACACAAAATGAATCCGGAATCTGATGAATAATTCATCAGTTGAAGTGGCTGGCATGAGATGTAAATTCCCTTAACAAAAAAAGCAATTGGGTCAAAATACACTTTATATTCACAATGTTAAGTTTTATATTACTCACATACTAATTGAAAGGATTTTTGCTATCGTTGAACTTTAAAAAGAATTCTTATGCTATTTGTTTGTAATGTCTGTTAAAAATATTTTACATGCAAGGTTTTCTTCTGAATTTAGACATTATCTCAACTAAGTAATAGAAGCATACTACTCATTATCTGGGAAACTTTAACAAATAAATAATCTCATATCATCTCAATTTTCTGGATATTTTGGATCAAAGTGTTGGCCTTTAAGGCTTGAGAAGTCTGTTTAATTGCTTCCATTCATCATTTCAGTTACCTTATGTAACTGCTCCAAGAAACCTATTTACTTACTGAGCTGAGGTGTAAGGTTTTCTTCTGTATGCGTTCTCCATTTGGAGGAAACATGCAGCAGAAAAGCATTTCCATTGCTCAGAGCTTAGTGCCTCGTGCTCCCGCTTCTTTCAGTGGGTTTACATTCCCACTGTTGCTCGTGGATCTGTTGGGGTAAATACCTACCAACGTTCCCATTCTGTAGGTCCTGAGCAGTCTGTCATCTTGTTAAGAGCACTTGTTGGGGGTGCCTGGGTGGCTCAGTCGGTTCAGCATCAGGCTTCACCACAGGTCATGATCTCATGGTTCGTGGGTTTGAGCCCCGCGTCAGTCTGTGTGCTGACAGCTCAGAGCCTGGAGCCTGCTTCGGATTCTGTGTCTCCCTCTCTCTCTGACCCTCCCCTGCTCGTGCAGTCTCTCTCTGTCTCTCAAATAAATAACAAACATTAAAAAAAACAAGAGCACTCTTTGAAGGCTTTTGATCGCTTTTAATAGGACCATTGATGTAATCATGTGAATGTTCACTCCCTTGCCTGGGTTAGATTTTTTTTTTTTTTGCATAAAACAAAAGTATATGATTGTATTATTCTTTTATTACTTGTTGTGCCTTTTGGGTGATAGTACTTGGCCACTAGAACGGCGTCAGAATGGTAGCAGCATCACAAGACTAAGAACACAAGGGGGGAAACACTAAGAGTTCTAAGAATTTGTGCTGCTTCTCCTGGGGGTTTGGAGTCTCTATAAATCCTGTATTCCATATTATTGATTACCCCTAAGTTTCATTGCTTCTTGGATATCCCCTTGTTATCTGGAATTAAGTGGCTCCACTTAGGCCTCGTTCTTAAGTCTTAATTGCTCTATGTTGTTTATGTGTATGTTTGACCCGATTTGTCCTCAGTGATTTTCTGTCACATACAGTGACTTTTTCCAAACTGTGTCTCATGGAGCTGTTATCTACCAAGCAAATATTACTCACATTTTCACTCAAATATTACTAAAAAAGGTAAAATCAAAGTGGAGAATGAGTCTTTTTGCTTGATATTTGAAACTATACTAGTAAGAGTTGTGACCTTTCGGGGGTGTGAGATTGTAGTTGTTTTTTTTTTTTTTTTTTAACATAGACCATCTTCTTAGACTGATGCTCTATGACACATTGGGAAATGATGGGCTTTATGATGAAGCATGTGATTTAAGGTCATTGCCTAGCTTTTGAAATTTGCCTTCTACCATTCTCATCCTTTGTATGATGCATACTGGCCATAGCTATCTGCTTCTCCTGGACACCACCCTGCTGATTGACCACGGGTTCTTTTCATCTTGCTGGATTCTTCTTCTCTCTAACACCCAAGCAAACTTGTGTTCATCCTTTAAGACACAACTCAAGGTGTCCCTGCCTCGGAGAAATCTACTCTCACGACACCAAATAGCACTCACACTCAGCCTCCTTGGTGCATGGAATAATCACATACTGAGCATAAAGGCAGTTTTAAGTCCTGTTATCTGGCAGCTCCTTACCCTGTGGTTTGGTCATTCTTTGCTTCCATGGCTCTCTACTCTACGTGACCTTAACTTTTCATGATATTTGCCTACCTAGTGCACACCACAGTGGGCTGCACAGAGTAGGGAACAGTATGCAGCAGCCAGTTGCACAGCCCTTGGATGTCTATAATGTGTTGTGCTGTGATCCTTGAGGTTACCTTTTCATACTTAAAAATTTTTTTATTTATTTTTGAGAAAGAGAGAGTGAGCATGTGAGCCAGGGAGGGGCAGAGAGAGATGAGGACAGAGGATCTGAAGCAGACTCTAGACTGACAGCAGTGAGCCTCGTTTGGGGCTCAAACTCATGAATGGTGAGATCATGACCTGAGCCAAAGTTGGATGCTCAACCAAATGAGCCATCCAGCCGCCTCACATTTTTATACTTTTAACTCTATTATTGCCCACCCCCCAATATTTCATAGAGGGAAAGCAGGAAGTCATGAGATCGAAGACTTCTCATTTTTCTGATTAATTTAGAACATGCATCTAACTTCCTTGAGTCTCAGGTTGCTTATCCATAAAATAAGGTTGAACGATCTTTGCAGATGTTCATTAAATAATGAGTTGATCTACAAGTGAAGTAGGGGAGAGTTGGAGATAATTTTCTTCTTCACATTTCTGTTCTTATATCTGATTGGTCAAAACTTGTTTCTTGACCCCACCTTTTGATCCTTAAAATATAGTGGGATATTGATGCCACAGTTTTCACCAGGTTTTGTAATTTGAGAAGCAGAAAAAAATGGTTATATTTTTAGTAAACCATCCTCAAAGATTTCTGACTTTGTATTTTTTTTTTAATTTTACTCAGGCTTTTAAAAACAATATTTTTTCTGGTTCTTTGTGTCTACCTCAGACAGTTTTATTGGAGATGTTTCTGATGATGGAGATGGAAAAAACTCTCCTACCTAGTGAAATGTTTCATCCTCTGTGATTTGCCCTGCAAGCACTCATGTCTGTGTTAAGAAGGCTTGTTGCTTGAGGCTCCAATTACAGGAGTCCGACCACAGGTCACTGTGCTGCCGGGCACTGCCGTTCACCAGGGGTCAGCCAAGAAAGACACTTGTGTGAGCACTGTGAGGCAAAGATCGAATGAATGCTTTTCAAGTAGGAAAGAGCTCGTGACCTGGCCTCAAGCAAATGTCCCACATGATAAATCCTCTCATTGCATGGGAAGCAGCTGAACGCTGTGTGTGCTCCCTGGGAAACATCTAGTCTAGCTCTCCTCACCTGCCATTTTATATTCTCTTGTTGCAATGTCACCAATGAAATCCGGTCCTCAAATATAAAAGCAGAATTTGTTAATGCAGGTGTTAAGTTCTTGTGATGAATATGAAAATACAAAAGATGCTGTTTTCATGTTGGCAGAATCATTGGCCTTTTTATGATTGTCATCAGTAGGTAAGATTCTGGCTCATTGGGATCATGCTGTCGTTTTTGAGGTAGAAATGATTATGAAAAATAGTTGCTGTCCTCAAGGAGTTTCTGGAAGTGACAGAGACTGAATGTATCAGTAGACATTTCAGTAGGCGTGAGCTTTAATTCTCATCTGTTTCTCAGTGAACATGTTTTAGTTTGGAGAGGTGTGTGTGTATGTGTGTGTGTGTGTGTGTGTGTGTGTTTATGTGTTAAGAACACTTAGCATGGGAACTACCTTCTTAACAAAATTTTGCGTGTACAATGAATATAGTATAATTAACTGTAGGTGCTATATTATAGAGCAGATCTTTAGAACTTAATCATACTGCATAGTTGAAATGTTATGTTCTTTGGATAGCAACTCCCCATCCCCCCTCTCCTTACCCCTACAACTATCATTCTACTCTCTGCTCCCACGTGTTAGATTATTCTATATACCTCATGTAAGTGCAGTCTTACAATATTTGTCCTTCTGCAACAGGCTTATTTCATTTAGTATAATATCCACAAGGTTCATCCTGGTTATCACATAGGGCAAGATTTTCTTCTTTTTCAAGGCTGGGTAATATTCTGTTACACATGTACACCACATTTTCTTTGTCAGCTTATCTGAGAAATACAAATTAAAACCACAATGAGATATCACTTCATACCCATTAGGATGGCTTCATAAAATAAAACAAAAATTAGAATCCTTGTGAACTGTTGATGCAAGTGTAAAATGGAAAACTGTATGGAAGTTCCTCAAAAAATGAAAAATAGAACTAACCTATGATCAAGAAAGTCCACTTCTGGTTATTTATCCAAAAGAGTTGAAATCAGAATCTCGAAGAGATATTTATACTCCCATGTTCATTGTGGCATTATTCACCATGGCCAAGATATGGAAACAACTTCATTTAGGGAGAATTTTATGTAAAGATGTCAAAGTCAGAAAGAAAATACTAAAGTATAACATCATGTCTTGGGACATATATGTAGGTCTTCCATGTGGATTTAGTTTCTGAACTACTACCTTGACCAACCTGTTTTTTTTTAAGTTTTATTTATTTATTTTGAGAGAGAGAAAGAGGGAGAGAATGAGTGGGGGAGGGGCAGAGAGAGCTGGAGAAGAGAGAATCCCAAACAGGCTCCACACCAGCAGTGCAGAGCCTGATGAAGGCTCCATCCCACAAACCATGATGAGACCATGACCTGAGCCAAAACCAAAAGTTGTATGCTTAACAGAGTGAGTCACCCAGGTACTACCAACTTTTATATTTAATACCAACACCAGGAGGGAAACAAGGGCAGTGGCAAATCTTGAACTTTGACTCCTCTTCCAGTCTGATTATGGCCTGGAGATCCCCTTTCCCTTTAGCTTCGTGTCCTAAGAAAGGATAGGATGGAGGGTGCCATGTACCTGCAATGTAAAATGTTACAAGCTCTCTACAATGTTGTAGTGAAAAACACAATACCTCAACTTTCTCCCTTTCCAGTCTTCTGCCTCCTGATGGGAAATGAAGTTGTCCTCCTTCCTCCATTGACAGCCTCGCCAAGTTGGCTGAAGGATGCTGAAGGGGATATACATCACATTACAGCCTCCTCACTGCCAAGTTCTAGTTAGTTTCAGCAATGTATGTGAAAACCTCCAAAGCAAACACGGAGAGAGGAAATCAAAATTAGATTAATCCTTTCCAAGGATAAATAACACATGGATACATTGCTCTTGAGCTTACAGGATGGAAATCAGAAAGACTTTGCTTGGGTTTCAATGATATCGGTGTTTTGATTCTTGATTCGGATAGAGGAGAGCTACAGACTTATAGATATTGAGGTTCCTTATTAATGTCTGTGTGTGTAAGAAAATACGCCTCCATAGTTAATATTTATAGACCTCTTCAAGACCGTGGATGTGACTTAGCCACAGAAAATCATCCTTAAAACTAGCCAGCGTGTCCTAAGAGAGAAATCACACTCTTTCTTTGAGCATATTAATGTCAGAGAACAAAAGGACATTTGGATATCTCGTAATTTCAGACAGATACAAATGACTTTGAACTTCTAGTTCTTAATTTTATGAATTGAGAGAATGCGGGTGGGGCAGGGTCCTCTACTTTTCTCCAGACTCTGTGTTACTAGACAGCTGAAACTTCTATTGCCTTTTCAATTTCTTTGACCACGCAAAATGATTTTGACTAAATTCTCAACTCTAGCCCTCTGACCAACATCTGAAAGGCAGCTATAGAAAAAATATATAACCATCTACTAATCTGCTTACAAACACTGAGTGAATTTGGATGAGTTGAATTGAAAATTTTGGTTATTTTTTCATTAATACATACTGGATGACAACGCCAAAGGAAAACCCTACTTGTTTTTTTTTTTTTCTCAATGCTGATAAAATACCCTCTGTATTGAAACCTAACTTAACGGTTGAATGGACTATTATGGATTGTGCTTCAGCTAGCCTACTGCAATGCTTCTTAACATCCCTATTTTAGATGTGTTGATAGTTCTTTAAAATTTTTTTAATGTTTATTTATTTTTGAGAGAGAAACAGGGTGCAAGTGGGGGAGGGACAGAGAGAGACGGAGATACAGAATTCAAAGCAGGCTCCAGGCTCTGAGCTGTCAGCACAGGGCCCCATGTGGGGCTTGAACTCATGAGCTATGAGCTCATGACCTGATCTGAAGTTGGACACTTCGAAGTTGGACTGAGTTACCCAGGCACCCTGATGTGATTACAGTTTTTAATTATGGTTTTCCAGTTCAGTATTTGAATAGGTTGCATGCAATTTTGGCGGATTTACTGGGAACCTGCCTACATGTTAATTAAGATTGGAAAATATAAGCTCCTCTAGGATACTGCATGAATCTTACTTTTCCCCCCAGAATACTGTCCCTCTCATACTCAAGCACAAAAGTTAAACTGGATTTCATGAATATAGTTGTATAAAATTACATCTTTTTCTTAAAAAGAACAGTAAATACTAGAGTGCTAATATCTGTTGGACACCTGACCACTGAATGAATGTTTAGTTGGTAAAGGCTTTCTGGCTGCCCTGTTTCGAAGGAAGTCTTGGAGGACTGTGCACTATTCCATAGAATGAGAATTAATTAGCCATGTCTAACAATTCAGTCATGAGAAAAAAAAATGAAATGATGATAACACTGAAAATGGAATATAGACATTTATACTAACTACAGGATTGAGAGACAAAGGAAAAAGTGTTATTTTTGTATAATAAACATATCACCCAAACTCCTCATTAATGATTGGAAGAACAGAAGGGTAAATTATCTCTTCAATATGGATTTCTAATAGGTGACACAGACACGCTTTTTATTTTTTATTTTTTTTAATGTTTATTTATACTTGAGGGTGGTGAGGAGAGGCAGAGAGAGAGAGAGAGAGGGAGACACAGAATCGGAAGCAGGCTCCCAACTCTGAGCTGTCAGCACAAGTCTGTTGCAGGGCTCAAACTCATGGACTGCGAGATCATGATCTGAACCAAAGTTGGACGCATAATCGACTGAGCCACCCCGTTGCCCCCAGACAAGTTATATTTGAGCTTTTGTTTGTGGTACAAGTATCCACATTCACAATTGAATGTAATTTTGTTTGATGCTTTGTCTGATCACTTCTGCAAACTACTAAAGCCACTGAGGAGAAAGCTACTGCTACCTGGTGGCTTCCTATGCTTTTGAAAAAGGTAATTCTTCCTTAGACATTTTTTCCCCAATTGTTGGAAAATTATTCTGTTAAGTTAATTAGAAAAAGAATTCACTGCCATTTTTTGGAAAATTGTCTCATAAATTCTTATCTCTGGAGGTGATAAAGTCAGAGTAAAGGAAACAGAGAGCTAGATGTGAATTATAACCTATTAGATATGTTCCCTTTGTACAGTTCACAACCTGAACAACTGCACTATGCAGCTATTTCAGGGGATAAATTAATCCAAGAGTCAGAAATGTATCTAGTGTTATATTCCTGTCCTATAGTCAAATAGAGAAAAAAGAACCAGGCTTAGATAGGTCACATGGTCTTTTGTTGGGTTGTGTTTGAATTTAAGTAGACTTCCAATTAATGTATCTAAAGTAGGGGAAAACAGTTGTAAAGATGAGATGTCAATTAGGAATTACTAGGCAGATAAGTAGTGCTGAATAAATGCTAGCTAAAGCCCACTGACATCATAAGTGTGACCAAGCTTCAATCTGTCAGTGACATTCATCTAAATGTGTAGATTTCTGAAAATATATTTGATGCTCTGTTAGTGTATCTTTTTTTTTTTTTTTTTTTTGGAGAGAGAGAGAGTGAGAGAAAGCAGGGGAGAGACAGAAAGAGAAGAAGACAGAGGATCTGAAGCAGGCTCTGTGCTGAGAGCAAAGAGCCCAATGTGGGTCTCGAACTCATGAGCCATGAGATTATGACCTGAGCTGAAACCAAGAGTGACACTTAACCAACTGAGCCATTCAGGCCTCCTTGCTAGTGTATTATTTTACTGAATTGCATTAATTGCTTATCTGATATTTTGATATTGTGCTAAATGCATTCTATGTAAGATCTTACTGAGTGGTTGTAATAATTCATTGAGAGTTGTTGTTTTAGTTATTTCTATCATCTAAATGAGGAAATTAATGCTTAGAGTAAAGTCAACACCCTACCCTCTGGGAACCCCAAAGTCCATGCTGTTAATTACAATGGAAATGAAAAGGCAATGATTAGTAGTCTTTTTATATGCCACAAAGGATCATCAGGGACAATGCAATTATTAAAAAGATGCAAATAAACAGGCACACATAGCATTTGGGCATACATCTGTTGAGAAATATAGGAATCAACATGAAGAATATGACATCCTGGTAAGGAATATAAATTGGTACAGCCTTTCTAGAGGAATAGTGTGGCAATTTGTGTCAAAACCTTTACAGAAGATCATATTCTCAAATTCATCAATTTCAGCCTGAGGAATTCATTCAAAAAATGCAATTAACAAGATGACAAAGATTTCTCTACAGGTTTATTCAATTTACCATTGCTTCTGCTAAGGACAACATTTGAAATAATATAAATATTCATAGTAAGAGATTTTGTAAACAAAGTATATTCATATGCAGCTTTACAAATGATGTTGTGGAAGAAACATTCTAACCCATTGAAACCATTTTAAGGGGATTATTGAAAGTGTATGATTACAAATTTGTAAAATTAAATATGTATTTATACACTTACATGCATACACAGAGAAAAGACCAGGATGGCTTGTACAAACCTGTGAATAGTAGCTACTAATGGTTGGTATGATGATGGGTGATTTTTAGTTCTTCCTTTCCATTTTTGTGTATTTCTTCTTTTTTCTACAAAAAACTGCATTGCTTTTGTAATCAGAGAAAGACTTTTAACATATGGTTTTAATATAGTCACTTATCTTCTGATTACATTTGAACCAAGTATAAAGGTGACTTATGGGCTTATCTTATGTTTACATTTTCTTGTTGCCTTTGTTAGGAAACACAGGAACAACTAGAATAAGAACACAAGGAAAATGAATTTTATTTTATTGTTTTGAAGGTAGGATATAATTGTGCTGCCTGGGCATGATGATTTCTCTCAAGAAATAAGAAATCCTGGGTTTGTTTTAGTTAGACTAGGTTTATGTAAACACGGTGTACCAATAACCCAAATAACTCAGGTCTGGGTTATTCAGAGTATGCTGACTGTTTTAATGAGAACACCTAAAATATAAGTAAAAGCTTATTGCTTCATTACATCATAGACCAATGTGGTCAGAGGCAGGGGAAGGGAAGGGAATTCAGCTCCATTATGTCATTTAGACATTTGGGAACCCAGGCTTTGTTCATCATGGTCAACATGTGACTTCCAAAATTGTCACAAAATAAGAAGAGATAGCACTGAGGCTGTGAGGGAGTTTATTGACGTATATGAAGTGCCCCTGTCACTTCTGTCTATATTCCATTGTCCAGATTCGATCACATGACCTTACTCAAGGTTAACTCAAAGGAGGGTTGGAAATGTACCTTACTGCATATTCGGAAGGGAAACTAGACAGGTTGAGTGAACATATAACGTGTGTCATTACCACTTACGCCTAACATAGACCATTCAAAATTGATCTTTATCTTTAATGGCAGAGAATGGCACTTTAATCCTCCATTTTACTTTGGCATATAAATAAAATATTGCTTTTAAATTATCTGTTAAGGAGCTTGTTTAGTACTTTTCCTTTTATAGTCCATTGTTGCACAACCTTTCTATCCAGCTGAGAAAATCCAATTGTATTTACCAGGGTGTAATTGATGCCCAAGAAGATGATAACATATTTCCTGGACAGAATCCCCAAATGGCTCTTGGTTAAGAGGAAAGCTATTTAATAACAACATGTTTGTGTAGGCTACAACTTAACTGATGGATACAGTCTGTTACCCCTGCCTCCCGGCTTCAAAAGTGTTTATGTCTGATTGGAAAGCCTTCAGCTTGTATCAGACACTGGAAAAACACTTGACTGTCTGAGATTTTCTATTTGTTGAAGATGGCAGTAAATGAAATTTGGAGCATATGGAATCACCTGGTTTCATTTCTCAGATCTGAAGCTTTAGGCAATGTCCGGTCGTGGTAAGTAAACTGTAGCCCTAATTATCTTTCTTGTGATGCTTACAGAAGCTAAGGACAGGTTGTAAATAGAATAGGAGAGCAAAATAAAAGGTGAATGTGTTATTGCTGATACTGCTTACTCATTTAAAATGCAAGAAATTTCTTTTTCAACTGTAGAATAAACCACTGTTCCAGGAGCACCTAGAAGTAGACTTTGGAGCCCTTAAGTTTGTCTTTTATTTTTCTTGAAGCCCTCATCTCACAGGTAATGCTTTGTTGTTATTTTTAATTAATCATCTGAAAATGTGTGTATGTATGGAATTGTACTGAGGCCCTTTGGGTCTCCTGGCTTTATACCAGAATTGTACCAACTTCAGGGAACCACCTAGCCCTGCTAGGGCCTCTGTCGCCCTTGGACTCTGTAGGACTTCCCACGAGAGAGCCCCCCACCTTTAAGAAGATATAAACCACATGTTCTGGGACACCATAAAGAGGGTGGAAATTTTACTGTATTTCAGAAGGAAAGAAACTTCACAGCAAAGGCCCTTCTTGAAGCATATTTACAAAAGGGCAGCCAGAACAATGACATGGAATGTACCCCATAAAAGCATAGGCAGTGGGAGGCATGGCTTTTAAGAGAGTTAAGGAATGTTAGACCTAGAAAAATTATCCTTCTCTTCAATAATAATCCAACTCAGAGCAGAAACTGTAGGCAATAATCTTACTAAAATCCTCACTTCTAATCATTTTCTTCTATAAGTGTAAAGATGGGGTGGTTGAAGTTCATGACTTATGCCCACTTCCTCCCCAATGTTTGGAACCCTTAACTTGCTTAAACTGCCATTTCCTTGTATGGAAAACATATAAGGGCTTCCCCGTAGTGCTTCCCATGGGCTATATACACAGTCAAACTTAAGAACACAAAGCCCCATTAAAGTTTGAAGTAATGGAAAGTTAATAAGAATATTTTAATCATTCTCTCACATTGAGGTAATTTTGATAATTTTCAATATAGTCTACATTTTAAAAATTGAGATATAATTGATAGGTAACATATTAGTTTCAGACCCACAACATAATAATTCTCAATATATGCATATAGATACACTTTAAATCACTACATGCCACCATTAGTCCATGCTGTCTATCCCCTCACCCATCCCTTCTTTCTTCCATCTCTTCATTACCTGCATAGTTGTTGAGATAGTCCTTATAAATCTGTACACTAATTTATGGGGCTGCAGCATGAATACAAGGGCCTAAGAACCTTTTCCCATTGAATTTACGGTCTGGTAAGGGGTAGAAGCCAATGATACTATAATATAATACATGCTATGACAAAGATATATTCAAAGTAGTAGAGAGAAGAGATAAGCAGTTCAGAATCTCCCCGGGTGGGTGTGGGTCAGGTAATGGTGGCTGATCTGGGGGGCTGAGGCTAAATAGGAGTATTCAAGCAGACAGAGAAAGATTTTCAGAAAAATAATCAATGATGGGCAGACATGCCAGCCAGAATAATGACCCCAAAGATGTCCACATCCTATTCCCCAAAACCCTCGATGTGTTATCTTAGATGGCCAAAGAGACTTACGAGGTGTGGTTAAGGATCTTCAGATGACGAGATTATCCTGAATTATCTGAGCAGGTCTGATATAATCATATGGGTTCTGATAAGAGGGTGACAGAGGTTGGCAGTCAGAGAAAGAGATTTAACAAAGGAGCAGTTGTCAGAATTAGAGATGAGACTAGAAGGGGCAATGCTGCTGTCTTTGAAGATGGAGGAAAGAGCCATGAGCCAGTGCATACCAGTGAGCATGTCAAGGAAGTGGGTTTGGCTCTAGAGTCTCCACCAAGAGCTTGGCGCTGTCAGCGCCTTGATGTCTGCCTTGTAAGACCCACTTTGGACTTCAGACCCCTGGAACTAGAGCATAATAGTTTGTGTTGTTTTAAGCCACAAAGTTTATGGTTATTTGTTACATCAGCAATGGGAAACAAATATATTTCCATCGGAGCTCTGCCTACGCAAGAACTGTCTCTTCCTGGTGTCTCACAGCTAGCATGCCACTTACATGGGGTTTGTATCTGACAAGCAAACTGTGTGGAAAGAGTGAGACAACATGGCCTTTTTGGGAAATTGCAGGTGGCTATAGACTAAATGGGACTGCTCAGCAGGAAAATAGAAAAGTAGGCAGAGGCCTGATCACACAAAGGTGGATAGAAGTTATGCGGCAGCTGGAGGGAATCTGGAAGGATTTCACATTTCTCTTCCTCAGCACATGAATGTGTTTCAAAAGATTATTATTTTTTATTTCATGGAGTGAAGAAAATAATATGGGTTGAAAGAAATAAGCCAGCCACGGAAAAAGGACGCTTGGTTGGAAGGACTGGACTGTAGTTTTCAGCTCAGTGTACTCATTGGGCAGATAAGGATGCTGTGCAGGAGGAACTCAGATCCTCCCCAGCCCCAACATTTTGTCGTTTAGTGTTATGTCATGCTGTCTGTGAAGATCACTAGCCTCTGTGTATAGAAGTCACAAAGCTGTAAACTGGGTGGACATGGATGACTTGTTCACCATAGTATCTGAGTAACTTGGCTCACAGCATGGTGCCTGCAGGAGTGAGTGAGGGAAAGAGAATGACTTACATGGTTCATAAGAAGTTAAAAAGAAAGAAGACCCTTCCTTTTCTCTGACACATTACATGGACAACCTAATAAATGTGTTAAATTTATAATCATATTACAATGTGATGTCAACAGATATGTGATGGTGAAGACAGAAATGGCCACTACAATGTTGTTGGAGAGAAAATTGACAAATTCTTTTCTATTTGTAGGGCTAAATATGTCTCTGAATAAAGAGACTTTTTTTTCCTGGTTGTGATATTTTGTAGGATCCTCCTTTATTCAACACTTTGCCCGGTAGCCAGACAGAGATATAGCTTCCACAGCAAGAAATAAAAGCCTTCCTCTTGGGCATGAACAAATAATAAAGATCAAGAATGCACTTGGGAAAATCATTTTCAAAATTTTAATTATGTTCATAGTGTGAATATCATAAGTTGGGATGCAGCTTTGCATGTGACGTGAAGTCCCTAAAATGTACAAACGCATCTTGCATATGCTTTCCGGATTTGTGTACAGGGAAGATAAATAATTATTTGGGAGCAGCTGTTGTCCACTGCAGCTGAATGGTGGTGGTAGGAGAGGGTGGTTCTCACGATTAATTTTGGGAGGACAAAATCATAGATAGCAACTCCACACTCACGATGAGAACAACTTTACCTTGAAGGCCTGGGGTCAATATTTCAGAAGTAAGGATTGGTATCTAGTGTAGTTTAAATGTCAGGACAAAATGTATGTCAGGGAGAGTAGAATATTCCATTCATTTCTAAACCACCGACAAAGTGTAGGCTGGATGTTTTGGAAGGCTACCGATCAAACTGGTCTCTTGACTATCATACTAGGGTTCAAATCCCAACCTTGCTATGATCTTATGACCCTGGCCACCATTTTACGACTCTGTGCCTTGGTGTCCTCATCTGTAAACTGGGGTGACAATGTGTTCTTTGCATGCTGTTACCAAGATTCAATGAAAGAAAATGTGTATAAAACTTAGCAATATGCCTGGCACAGAGGAACACTCAATACGTGTAGTTACTATCACGGTGTATTCTGCATTAGACCTTAATGGCTTTTTCATGATCTAATCTTAAATCTGAAGTCACCAACCTGGTATTCAAATTAGGTAGCTGAGGGCAGAGCAGATGTGAAAATACACAAAACCACACCAGGAAAAAAAAAAGGTTTCTTAACAATGGTCCTCTTGGTCTCTTTGCTAGAGAACAGTGACCAGATGGTGTGTGGTTTTCTAGGAATGTCCTTATGAGTGGGCTAGGGACTCAGTGTAACAAAACAGTATTGGACACTAGTTCCAAATGCATCCAGTTAGCTGTCTGAATGGTTTTGTTGACTGGGTCACTCCAAATACTTTAAAACCTGGTCAATTTCACACAGACCTCTTGTTCTGCACTTGATGTGCAGGTGAGATCAACTCTCCATTGAGGTCCGTCCAGATCATGAAGAACCAAGTTTGTCTTTTTACTATGTTGTTTATTGCACACTCATACACAGATGACACATTTACACAACAAACTTTTGTTTGATAAATTTGTCAGTATTTAAGTTATCTTCCGAGCACACAGTGAACAGGTTCGATATCAAACCAAAGGAAACTCCCATGGCTCCTCTATCTACACCACCTCATCTGGACTGGGGGCTCTATTATCTGAGCTGGGGGCCTTGTTCCTGCTTTACTTGTGTTCTTTTTCTCTCTTGACGTCTCCCCATGTAGCAGTGAACAAACTATATTGACCTCTGGGGACATTATTTTAATTGCTGCATTTTATCCAAGACTTAAACATACAGAATTGCAAAAACCTCAACTTATGTCATTTTCAGTGTAATTTAGAAGGTGAAATTGACTTTTTTGGACCTGTATCTTTAGTTATTGGAGTTTTAATAGCTTGGAAATGCAGTGATGCTTGAAAATGTAAATTTTTGGAAGGAAAAACTTTCGGAAATTGTGACCTACTTAACTTTGAATGGATTGGACCATTGAGCCAAGAAGCATGGTGGCCACCCACTGGGCTTCAAGCACGGTGTCCTGATTGTCAAACTCAAGGCCAAAGATAGTTCTAATTAAATGGAGACGGTCTCTATTTGGGCCAGAGAAATTCTAGAATCATCACATGGATTTAGTAACGATGTAGTGTATCAAGTGAGCCTGTCCTTCCCTCTGAACTCAAGGTCTGGCAAGTTATGGAGCTCACATGTTTGTTGAATGAACCTGAATACCACACTATCTACTTCCATGATAAAATTCTCTCCAGCCCCCATTAAAAGCAGACAAGTAAAAGCATGAGACAGAATCACACTCTAAGGCCACCCTGGATTAGCATAGGTGGCTATAATAATAGCAAAACCCCTTTAGAGGAAACCCTATATTTGGAAAATCATCAGAAATAAATCCACATGGCTGATTAGAAGTCAGAAGCCCTGGAATATACTGCTGCCTTTTCCTCTCCAGTCTTCTGAGCTTAACTCCCGCTGTCCTGTATCAGTCTTAGTGGCTTCAAATTGTGGCAGCAGAAAAAGACATTCAGAGACCAGGCCAGCAGCTCATTCCCCACTTAGAGTTGCTCCTTATTCTTCTCGAACCTTCAGTCTCCATGAGAGAGGCCCCATGGGTTTGTTTTTACTAATTAGTCTAATTAGTGCTAATTCTAAATGCATTTAATGCAGGGTGATGGGTGATCATTTCATAGAACTGTAGGACATTGTGTGTGTGGGGGGGGAGAGATAGTGAGATAGCAAGATAGCATCACTGACCTGATGTAATGCTTCCTAACTGGTGTGACACAATTCTCAAGGCACTATTGGGGTCAAAGTTGTGAACATGCATTTGGTTATCATAACGACTGGCGGAGAGCTCCCGGAATTCAGGTTGAGAAGGGCGGGCACGCCAGGGACCCGCAGTGCGTGGAGGAGTCCTGCACACCAAAGACAATGAAGAAACGTTTGTGAGTTTACTGGACCTCATGGAGGTTAAAGAATCTAGGATCTAACTCCAATGTGTTTGTAAACATAAAGCTTTTTGTTTTTTGGTGTGTGTGTTTGGGTGTGTGTGTGTGTGTGTGTGTGTGTGTGTGTGTGTAGAATGAGTATGTATCATATTTTCCAATGACAGCCCGGCCCTGTACATTGAGGGATGGCAGGACTCTGAGTCAGAACTTTCCCAGGAGCTGCTCACTGTTTCCGTGCGGCTTGAGGCATGACAGGCACACCCTTGTGTTCGCATTTGCAGCGGGGGGGCCTGCAACTAGCTTCACACCATTTCCCTGGTGAAAAAGCCCGACTGACACAAACTTAAAGACATAGTATTTTATGGTAATTTACTTGCTTCCATTTCTCCTTTGTTATGTACTTAGAGCATTCTACCATTTCTTTGGCATCTGTGTGGGGGGGGTTAATATCTGTCCCCTGACTGGAGGCAGACTGTGTTGCGAGCCTGGTGTGCGTTACCAGACCCCACAAATTTGAATGCCGGCTCCTGATAGCAAGCACATTCCTGACTCTCATTCAGCAAGCCTCAGTCTTCTGTCTGTAAATTGGGACTATACTGCCTAGCACCTATGCTGGCTGGGCATAACTGTAGTACCTTTATCTTAGTACCTGGGACATGATGAGGGACACTAGATCAATGGTTGATCCCAACAATCCTGGGACAAATGTGTGGTTATGTCCCCTTCACTGCCCCAAAGTGAGATTCAGAGATAGGAGCCCATAGATATTGCCCAAGGGCTGTCCACGTGGGTCAGCCACCATCTATCTACAAATGTCCTACTTGAGCAAATGTGCACAGTGAACTTGGGGGACAGTGAAGTGTCCCTAGGCTAAAGGTTTCCTGCCATCAGCAAGGCCAGAACACACGTGGTTTCCACTCCTAATAATATTCAGTATCAGATGACAGTGGGCTGACTTCATAACCAAGTATGTTTACGTATGTGAAGCAGTAATGGAGCTGACGAGGCCCAAAAAGAAGGCTACACAGAACTTGGGGGAGGAACATTCTAGAACCTGCTTGGGTAAGTGGTCCTGAAAGGAAGGTCCTCTCCATATCCTACTGTCAGGGACAGAGCCAGTGAATCAGGTCTCCTTCTCTGTCCCCCGAGTGGCAAAGCCATGCACATGGAGGACGTCACATGTTTTACTTGCCTTTGCCTGGGCTCCTGGCAGGAACCCCAGGGCTGACAGTGACCAGTGCCATTGCCCCTAGTGGGGTGGTTTGCTCCACAATGATATTGGGGAGTCCTCTCTCTCTATTTCTCTCTCTCTCTCTGTACTCCAACTCTTTTCTCTGTTGTCCTAAATATTATTGCTTGTCCTCAGGGTGAATGTTTTCAATTGTTTTATTTTTATAAAAACTCATAAGGCAGTGTACGAGAAGAGGAACAAATGGGAAAAAAATCCCTGACTTGATGAGGGATTTCTGCCTCCTTTGATCTACAGGTCTTGATGCAGAGATGCTAGGCGATGTCCTTCTTCACTGTCTTTTAAGTATTTGCGTCAGCATCTAAGATCAGTAGCAGCGACACGGCCTCTGATAATCTGCATGTCATTTTCCAGGCACTGTTCTTCCACCAACTCTTACCCTGGGCAAGATCCTCCTCCCTTTCCTGCCTTGGTTTCCCACCTGTAAAATGGAGAGATAAGACTGCCTCGTAAGGTATACCGATGAACTGAAATAAAAACAGAGAACAGCACCTACCACTTAAGTGCTTAAGACAGTGGGCTAGTAGGCGTGGTAGTCGCAGTGGAGGTGGTAGTAGTAGTTGGTATAAAATTAGATTCGTCACGGTCATTCATAACCACCTCTCAGAATTTTGAGGATGAGACAGTGTCTCAGAGAATTTAAGTGACTGGACCATGAAGAAGCATTCAGCTACCAGTGCATAGAACCTGGGTGTGTCTACACCAGGTGCTTATCCTTGGCACTGCTGACTATGTAGTTCATCACTGTGGGGCTGTTCTGTGCACTGTACGGTGTTTCACAGCATCCCCGGTCTCTGCCCTGTAGATGCCAGTGATGCATCTCACGTGTCACAACCCAGAACGTGTCAGGACATTGCCAGATCTCCCCGGCGATGGGGACAATGTGCAGAATTGCCTCTGGCTGAGATCCACCGGTGGGAACCAATCATTTTCTGCCCTTTTCACTATCCTCCTCATGAAGGAAAATCATTTTTTTAAAAATATTTTTTAAACAGATGAGCTAAGTGAGGAGGCATTTCTTTAGAAAAGAAGTTTTGCTTTCCAGCTTTCAAATTATAGAATTACTGTAAATAATCAGCTTTGTATGCTAATCAAAACCCAGTTCAATTAAAATAAATTCAGTAATAACACACAGCTAAGAAAGTGTCCCTCTGGTCAGCGATTAGAGTAAACATACTTTGTTCTTCAAATTGGACCGGGTGACACTGCGGGGGGTGATGGCCATCCTGAGGAGGTTCTCCTGGGTCCCTTTAGCATGGAGGCTGCAGGACTCAGAACAGAGCTGTGACCACAGGAAGAGAACAGTTGGGAGTGGGTTTTCTGGTCATGGAATGTTAGCAGAGGGTCTGTGGTTAGTGGCCCCCTTCTAGAACTTAAGGGAAAGGATGCCTCTTCATCTTCATTTAGAATATTCTATTTTAGGGGCGCCTGGGTGGCTCAGTCACTTAAGTGTCCGACTTTGGCTCAGGTCATGATCTCGCAGTTCATGGGTTTGAGCCCCACATTGGGCTCTGTGCTGACAGCTAGCTCAGAGCCTGGAGCCTGCTTCAGATTCTGTGTCTCCCTCTCTCTCTGATCCTCCCCTGCTGATGCTGTCTCACTCTCTCTCAAAAATAAATAAACATTAAAAAATGTTTGGAAGATTCTATTTTAATTTTCAAAAGTGGGACATTTTCCATAGGCAACATGGCCTTCTCGTCCTTCTCCTTACCAGACTTTCCAAGCTAATCATGTCACGCTTGCCTGCGCTGGGTCTTCAGGATGGTGTTATAGGGGGGTAACTGGCTTCTGCTACTGATGTCTGGAGCCACTGGAATGCACACCCCCCTTTAGGTAGGGGTTTTCCCACCCGTCTTCCTTCAAGACATCGTAGAGCAAACACACCAAGGGTTAGCCCAGCGTCAGGTGGAATGACCCACTGGGAAGCATTATCAACTGGCATTATTTGTTTCTACAGGGAAATTCATAAGCCCATCTGATGTATTTTGGTTAACACACAGGGCAATATTGGTTTCAGAAGTAGAATTCAGTCATTCATCACATACAAGACCCAGTACTCATCCCAACAAGTGCCCTCCTTAAGACCTATCACCCATCTGGCCCATCCCCGACCCACCTCCCTCCATCAACCCTCAGCTTGTTCTTATCATTAAGAGTCTCTTGTGCAATACAGCAGTTGTGCTACTGGGTATTTTCGAAACCAAAGGATATAAAAATATAGATTCAAAGATGTACACACACCCTGCTGTTTATAGCAGCATTATCAACCATAGTCAAACTATGAAAAGAGCGCAATGTTCGCTGACTGATGAATAAAGAAGATGTGCTATATATACACAATGTAATATTACTCAGCAATCAAAAAGAATGGAATCCTGCCATTTGCAAAGATGTAAATGGAGCTAGAGACTTTTATGCTAAACAAAATAAGTCAATCAGAGAAAGACAAATACCATATGATTTCACTCATATGTGGAATTTAAGAAACAAAACTGATGAACAAGTGGTGGGGGGGAGAAAGAGAAAAGGGAGGGAAACAAGCCATAAGAAACCCACCTGATGTTTTATGTAATTGTAACCAACAACAAGGACTAATTTCCACATTCTGGCCTTTTATGCCTAGAGCCCTAAGCATGCTTATTCCAGTTGCTTCTGCAAGGCCAGTGAGTTGGGCATCTGTTAAGTGCTAACTGGTGTTTGGTTCCCTCTCCAGTCATCCTGTTCTGTCTTAGGCAGCCAATAGCCATCAGTATCCTCTGGGGGTTTCCCTGCTCGCTGGCGGTTCCTTCAACCCTGGGAAGCACCAGGAGGCCCCAGATGCTGCTCATTAAGCTTTAGTGGTGAAGGTCCCCTCCTCCCACTTTCTTCCTTTGAGCATATTTGAACTCCAAGCACTGACAAGGGAAATCTGGGAGGTCAAGGGCAGCTTCAAGGAGAAAACAAATTCAGTGGGATCCCCACACTGCTGAGCTTAGGAACCTTCGTTTCTGGCAAAGAGCTGTGAGGAGATGAGGCTGATGCGTGATTGGGCAGGACTTCTGTTCTGGAAGTGTCTGCAGCAGCTCAGGGCAGGTTGAGGGGAGACCCAGGGCAGGAGAAGGCCAGAGAGAGCATGGGCCCTCATGTTAGGTCGCCTGGATTGGAATCTAGGTTTTCTTCCCTTTCTTACATGAAAGGCCCTACAAATACACCTCCCTCTTACCTCAGCTTCCACATCCATAGAATGAAGACAATACAAGTACTTCCTCCATAGAGATGAGAATTAACTGGGTTAGAACAGTTAAAGTCCTTAGAACCGTGTCTGGTGCCCAATCATTGTAAATGCTGCCCATGTTATTAGCAAGAAATGTTGAGCCTCCAAGGAGTGGATCTCCCCAGTCAAGTTGACTGCCATTCTCCCCACTTCTATACCAACCTTTGCAAAGGACCTCAGCCCAATCTTTATCTCCCTGTGCTCTTTTTAGAGAGCCATCCATTCAATATTTTTCCTTACCTCTCAATGTCTCTTTCCTAGGTAAATATTCTGGCATCGTTAAATCTGTTCTTCCCTACCCTTGAAGTTGACTCTCTGATGCTTGCCTCCTTCCGGTGGCAGACCTGTACTCCTGGCCATAGAACTGGAGACCAGATCCAGGCGTGACCAAAAAGGACTGTCTACTGTAAAGAGAGATATTCAGGGTCTGTGTGCATGACCTTACCTGGTCCGAGCTCTATCTAGTGGTTGCGGTCCATAAGTTAGGCAAAACACGTTTTCTCTTTCTGCTGGAGCTGCTAAGCTCCTGGTGGCAACCTCAAAGTTCCTGGCCATTGGAAGAGCAAGTGAGGCTGAAAGCAGGCTTGAGAACCGGCAAAGAATGAGACAGGGGGCCGGGGGGCACCCAGCCCCTCCTTCATTCGGTCACTCACCACCCACAGCCAGGACTTCCCTTCTGCAGTCTTGTTTGAGCTGCTCCTCAGTCCCCTGAACAAATTGGAGTGCTAAAACTCAGAAACAAAAACAAAAGCCAACAGAGAAAAGCTAACAAGGCCTCGAGGACCAGGGCAATGACGATGTCTTACTATCTAGATGACACCAGGGCCTTGAGAGCACCTGGCCCGGGGAAGGGGAACCGCCCAGGTCCCTGAGAGAAGCAGAACTCCACGTGGCAGAGCCGAGACTGCCTTCTCGTGGGGCTCACCTTCGTGAGTCGTTGGGGCCAGGCTAGGGTCTCCTTGTCCCAGTGGGCAGGGTCTCCTGGGATTTTCACCCGGAACCGGAAACCGTGGATGCCACCATGTGTGGGATTTCCTGGAGGCCCAAAGCCATCTGGTCATTGCCCCTTCTCTGACTCCCACAGACACAAATTCCCCTGGTGTCTGTGAGGGTCTTTCCTTTGGGGAGTATTGTCTGGGATACACATCCCCTTACTCCCCAGCTTCCTTTTAACTTGCTGTTTGACAAAACTCCTCCCCTTGGGGTGCCGGGGTGGCTCAGTCAGGTAAGCGTCTGACTCCTGATTTCAGCTGAGGTCGTGATCTTGCAGTTTGTGAGACCCAGTCCCAAATTAGGCTTAGCACTGACAGCATGGAGCCTGCTTGGGATTCTCTGTCTCCCTGTGTCTCTGTCCCTCCCCCACCCATGTGCCTGCCCTCCCTCTCTTTGTCAAAATAGATGAATATACATTAAAAACGTACCCCTCCCCTTGGTTATGTCTAAGCCTTCTTTTTTAAAATGTATTTATTTATTTTGAGGGGAACAGAGTGCGAGTGGGGGCGGAGTAGAGAGAGAGGGAGAATGCCAAGCAGGCTCTTCGTGGTCAGCTTGCCGAGCCCAACACGGGGCTGGAACTCACAAAACTGTGACATCATGACCTGCCCATAAGCCTTCACACCTTTCTTTTGTTTTAGCCTTGCCATAACTCGAAACGTAGTGGGACAACTTTTAACCCTGGTGCTAACATAGATGAGACACTGATGCCCAGAGTCCCTCAGCGGGGCGACCCTTGGTTAAATGTCTGGCCCCCCCTTCGTCCCCAGCCTGACACAGACATGGACATAAGGACAATGCAGAGCTACGAGTGGCCTAAGAAGACAGCATGCATTTAAATGTCCTGTCTGCTTTATATATTTTACTAGAAAGTGTTTCAATACTTTAAATAGACTTTATAGGTCAGCTTTCAGGAGCCCAAGGGATCATCTTCTCCCAAATAGCTGCAGCCTGCCCTCGAGGAATAGATCTGGGACAAAGGAACGTAAGCCAAGCATCCTCTGTCATTTTGACACCTTTATTAACGTACCGTGGTAAGGAATGAAATAATCTATTCATACATGTTTTAGCTGAGCCTGGAATATACATTTCTAAGGCAGAAGGAAGGGAGGGGGTTGAGTGGGGGGAAAAAAAGCCAAAAGCTAAAGGGAACCAAAGGAAAAATCTGGATGGACTTTACGACCATAAATGGTAAAACTAACCCTGTTCCACTACCAGCTACGAGAACAGCCGGGTACGGTTTTGATTTACAGGAACAGCTCAGCAAGGGCCTTGTAGAGAGCTTCATGCCTGCCATAAAAATGTGATTAGCTATAAAACAGGGAGATTTAACAAGAAACTTTAAGCATAGGCAACAGACCTGCTCAAAAATAAACAAAAACAGAAATTGCTGCCTGCGTGTCTAGCCCAACCCCACAAAGACCAGGATTAGGAGAATTCTTTTTCAGGCTTGTCATATAATTAATAACTTTTTACTTTTAGAGTCAAAAGAAAGAAAGAGGAAAGATGACCTTGAACGTTACTTGCAGTGGCTTCAATCTGCCTTTCATCGGCTGCTCTTTTCATTTGACGCTCACAGAGTCTCGAAGCATGAACAGGGGTCCTTCCCCAGAGCACCTCCCCGCGCAGAGCCCCCCTGACACCCAGGGTGGGAGGCAATAGAAGTCAGCGAGAGTATTCTGGACCTTGGGAGGGGACAGCGTTTAAAGCCACTAGGACTTTTTGCTGCCTTTCCCTTGCTTTGTGGCGAGTCTGCAGTGCTCTGCTGTGAAGGTCTTTGGCCAGAGGCCAAATCAGTTCCTAGTGTTGTTGTTGTTTTTTTGTTGTTTTGTTTTTTTTTAGTTTTTATTTATTTCAAGAGAGACAGAGCCGGAGCAGGGAAGGGGCAGAGGGAGAGAGAGAGAGAAAGAAAGAGAGAGAGAACCCCAAGCAGGCACTGCAGGGTCAGTGCAGAGCCTGACACAGGGCTTGAACCAAGGAACTGGGAGATCATGACCTGAGCCGAAACCAAGAGTTGGAATCTTAACCAACTGAGCCACCCAGGCGCCCCCACCATGATGGGTTTTTGTGTGTGTGTGTGTGTGTGTGTTTTGTTTTTGCTTTGTTTTGTTTAGGTTTGAGAACAAGTGGTCCTCCTAAGTTACTCTGAAGGGGAGAGCAGGGATGGGAATATTTAGTCAAAATACTGGCACATCTAGGTCAGGCACTGGGGTGATTTCTTCTTAGTAATTAATCACAACAGCTGTGATCTGTGGATTTCTCACTGTGCATCCATCACCGTGCAAAGTACTTTATGTGGATTATCTCCATATCTCCCAAGAAACACTCAGAAGTAGGTTTGATTTATCTCCATTGCACAGATGTGGAAACCATATTCAGAGAGATTATCACACGATACATAAAAGTTGGAGCTGGGGTTCCACCCCGGCCTGTCTGAAGCCAGAAATCAAGCTGCTAACCCCTGCTCCAGAAAAGTGATGGTGTTAATGAAGGGCTCTGTTCTGCGGGCTCCTGACGGCAGTCGATTTCTCTTTCCTGAGAAATACCTCATCTGCTTCCAGTCTCTGCCGACGCCTGGGCACCGGCCATGCAGAAAGTCTGGAAGATCTGTTCCTTTGCCTCAAGACGCATGCCTGCGAAGTCCTCAGGCCACACGTGGGGCCTCCTGGGCTTCGTTTTTCCACCCCCTGGTCTTGCTTATCCTTGTACTGAGTGCACTTAGCCTCGAACCATTGCAGTCTGGGACTGAAGCACTGCTCTCCTGGAATGCGTGTGGCGTGCGCTGTGGTTAATTGCATTTTCAGGTTCTTCTGTCATTCCACTACTACATTTTACTGCCCCCCAAATAATGGAAGCCTAATTTAATATTCTTTAAACATTAAAGGATCATTGTTGTGCAGTAAAGTTGTAGTCGTTTTTAAAGACACCAATTTTCTCTCCATAGTATTTTTTTAAGTTTATGTATTTAAATTCAAGTTAGGTAACATACAGAGTACTCCTGGTTTCAGGGGTAGAACCCAATGATTAATCTTTTACAGAGAACACCCGGTGCTCGTCCCCGCAAGTGCCCTCGTTAATGCCCGGTAACCGTTTAGCCCAGCCTTCCACCCACCTCCCGTCCCGCAACCCTCAGTTTTTTCTCTGTATTTAAGAGTCTCTTGTGGTTTGCCTCCCTCTCTGTTTCTATCTTATTTTCCCTCCAGAGTATTATACATGAGACTTGAACAAAAGGAAAGGGATTATTTGAAAATTGAAGGGTATCCAGACACATCCTAGAATTTAAAATAAATAAAAGCATGAGGCGACCTGGTTTTGTTTTCAATTACTCCTTAGACTGTAAGTTGAACCCCCACCTGAATTCTCATTTAGACTGTCCTGCGCGGGCTGAGGTATACGAACTCCATCTTATCTTAAAATCATACTTTGCAGCTATCTCCAGCTTCATTAGAGCATTGCTTATTGTAAGTTTTCACCACTATTGACATATAAAAGGAAGCTTCTATTTTATGGATGCTCTATCCACCTTGTCAATATAGCTTTATAACTAGAGCAGATGTTTCCCCTCAAAATGGCTTCAGTGCTAATTTCCACCAGAATAAGACCTGGATTCATTACAACTGGGGCATTGAGAACCTGTGGAAAGATCTTTTCTTCCCGGAAGCACATCCTCCTCTCAGGGCTGTTCTGGGACAGATGCCAATTTTAGCCCAGGAGTTCCTTCTTTGGAGGGCTTGTCACATCCTGTGTGACGTAAGTGCCTTACCTAGCCTGTTTCTTTTCTTTTTTTTATTTAATAGTTTATTGTCAAATTGGTTTCCATATAACACCCAGTGCTTCTCCCCACAAGTGCCCCCGACCATGACCATCACCCCCTTCCCTCCGTTCCCCTCCCTCTTCAGTCCACTCTTTGTTTTCAGTATTCAGTAGTCTCTTATGATTTGTGTCCCTCTCTCTCTCCAACTCTCTTTTTCTAATAGAACCTCTGTAAGGTGATCATAACTTCATCATGACAAGGTCACCCCCATCATGTAAAGTGCTTAGGTTTCTTTTTAATATTTTAAAAATTTAAAAAGTTGAGTATGGTTGACACGCAATTTTACACTAGTTTTGGGTGTGCAACTTAGTGATTTATATCACCATCATTTAGTAGGTGATCAATAAATATTTCTGTTGAGTGACTGAATGAAGGAATATGCTTTTACAAAAACTCAGGGCAGATAAGAAAAGGTCACTGGTAACCCAACACTGGGCAGATTATGGGAAGTTCTATGAGTTACAGGCACCATGTTATCAAGGTCCATGTGAATGTGAGATCACATCCTCTTGGGGACCAACATGACTTCCAGGGGAGTTTATTATTTCTGTTGGGACTTGAGAATGAGATCTTCTGTGGCTAGGTGCAGATCGACAGAGAAAGAATGCCAGGATGGAGGGATGATAAAATCACAAGGTCTAGAAAGTCTAAAAGCACAATGCATGTTCAAGGAGAGAATGTGACTGGATGTTAGAGACTCCAAGAAGAAGAATACATTTTGGTGACCTATTTTGAAGGGTCTTAAATATCCGACCAAGGACTTTTACATACTTAATTTTAAAGACAAGTGGAAAGCAAATGTAGGTCTTTGAGCCAAAGAATGATAAGATTGAAAAAGTGCTGAGATTAATATGACCAGAGAATGTAGTACATCTAAGGATGATAAGAAGTTCAACAGGCAGAAAAATCTCCTAACAGTCTATTTTAACATTCTAAGATTGAGGTAAGGAGGCATAAATCGAGACTGGTGGGGTGGAGACAGAATGCTGGAGGTGACAGAGACATTTTTCTTAGGAATTGGCAGAGTGTCTGTGCACACAAGACTTCATTAAGCTATCAAAGGAGCTCATTTGCTTCTCTCTCTTGTACATTTTAAAGACTTGCCTGAAAAGCAAAATTGTGAAGTTCTGCCTCTTTCTTCTCCCTGTCATGTGTTTAAATACAAGCAAAGAAGCCAGCTCTCAACTTTTTGAATTTTACCAAAACCAACCAGCATCCCAGAGCAAGGAACTAAAGGAATACTCTTTTCCAAAATTAATAAAGACTTCAAACTTGTTCCTAGGGTAAAATAGCAATATTATCTTGAGATGTACCCAATCAGTTCACTTTCAGTATTTAATAGTCTCTCATGATTTATGTCCCTCTCTCTTCCCAACTCTCTTTCCCCCTTCCCCTCCCGATGGTCCTCTGTTAGGTTTCTCCTGTTAGACCTATGGGTTACTTTTTAAGTGGTTATCAAAGATTTGTGTGAAAGCATAGCAGCTTCTGGAACATGGTGGAGTAAGTGCACATTGTAACCCAATAGCTGTCATCTAAATCCAAGTCATGTCTTCAGTCTCAGGTACTGAGTCATATGTAGATGCTGAGTACGTACATGTGCTCTTGGAGAGCACATTGACCCAAACTTCATTAGTTTATCCAATGAGTCATGGTGCCTGAAAGAATTAAGAACTGCAGACTAGAGTCATGATTTCTAGAGCTAATCTCTTTTATCTTTACCAGTAAATAGTGAAATGAACAAAGTGAAAATGGTATGCTATGTTTTCTTTTAAATGCAGAAGCCTATATTTTATTCCTGATTTTTATTTGGAAGAGTAATGATAAATTCTAGTTGGCATCTTTCTTTTTAAATTTATTTATTTATTTATTTATTTATTTATTTATTTATTTATTTATTCATCATTCATTCATTTAGAGAGAGAACAGGGGAATAGGAGAGAGGAGAGAGAGAGAGAGAGAGAGAGAGAGAGAGAGAGAGAGAGAGAGAGAGAGAATACCCCAAGCAGGCTCCATGCTCTCAGCATCGAGCTCAATGTGGGGCTCAATCTCACAAACCTTGAGATCACTACGGAAATGAAGAATCAGATGTTTAATCCCCTGAGTCACCCAGGTGCCCCCTCTAGTTGGCATCTTAAGTCACCTTCAGTTAAAGATTTTATTTCCCTTCCTTCCTTTCTTCCTTCTTTCCTTCCTTCCTTCTGTTTCTTTCTGTCTGTCTATCTCTGTCTTTCCTTCTTCCTTCATCCCTCCATCTAGCTTGCTTGCTTGCTTTTTTCTCTCTTCCTTTCTCTTTCTTTCCTTCTTTCTTCCTTCTTCCCTCTCTTCCTTATTCCTTTCTCCTTTCCTTCCTTCCTCTCTCCATCTCGCTTGTTTTTTCTCTTTTCTTCCTTCCTCCCTTCCTCCCTCCCTCCTTCCCTCCCTCCCTCCTTTCCTTCCTTCCTTCCTTCTTTCCTTCCTTCCTTCCTTCCTTCCTTCCTTCCTTCCTTTAAGATCCATGGAGTTCAAGTGTGTTTGTTATACAGTGACTCACAAATAACATTATTGAGTTCAGTTACTTCAGCAAGAATTTGAACTTGAAAGTGAATGAAAGATTTTCCATAGCAGTGGTTAAAATCAAAGCATTGCTTGAATAATGCTCAATTAATTCTAAATTAAATTAATCAGGAAACCCTATTTTTTTCAGACAGAGTTTGCAAACTAATTACAATCGTTGGAGTAGCCTGGCCTTCTCTTAAGAAGGCAGATTCTTGCACTCTACTTGCAAGAGACTCTAACACACCAGGTCCCAGATGGGACTCAGGAAAGTGCAGTTTTTTATTAAGTGCTTTTCAGATAGTTCTGAGGTAGGTGTTCTCCGAGCACACCTTGATCATTACTAGGTGAAAAGCTTAAGGTAGTAATTCAGGTGAGAGAAAACAAACATCCATGTTTATGTGCAGTTTGTTAAGGACGGTCTAGAAAAAGGTAGACCATCCTGGTTGAAGGTCTTCTATCACTTTACCTTTGAGTTTTTCCCTGTTGTGAAATTGGGAGCTCTGATCATTTCCTGGGGCTGCCAAAACAAAGGACCGTAAACAAAGTGGCCTTAAACAACAGCAGTTTATTGTCTTACAGTTCTGGAGACTGGAAGTCCAAAATTAAGGTGTTAGCAGAGCGATTTCCCCTCTGAGCCTGGCTAGAATACTTCTTTGTCTTTTCCTAGCATCTGGTGGTGCCTTTCAATCCTTGCTTGTCATTCCTTGACTTGTAGGGCCAATCACTCCAATCTCTGCCTTTGTTCCCTAAGGTGTTCTCCCTGTGTCTCTTTCCTCTTCCTAGAAGGACACTGGACATATTGGATTAAGAGCTCATTCTACTCTGGTATGGCCTCAACCTTACTGAGTTAATTACATCTGCAGCAATTCTATTGCCCAATAATTGGTCATATTCTGAGGTCCTGGAGGCTAGGACTTCAGCATACCTGTTTTGGAAGGCATGATTTAAGCCATAAAACAGGGAAAAAGGACACATGGCTAGAATAGGTCTGAGATTCACAAATCAGAGTCATAAATTGGTCCAGCACGACTGTCTGGTCTCTTAGGAAATAAGCCAGAATCACAGGTGCCTTTCATTTGAGCTCCAGATTCCGACTTAGTAAGTATGAAATTTTGCCTTAGAACCTGTGTTACTGCTCTGTAGGGAAGTTCCACTCTGAGGAACCCCACCGGAAGCATCTGCTTAATTATGTTTTGCCGAATGTGCTGTGTAAGTGATAAATTATGACTACGTAAAACTTAGGTAATAGCCTCACGTAACACCTATGTATAACATCTCCCAGTGCACCGCTACCCTGTGTTTGTCTGTCTCCGCAGGAGCAGGGAGGGAGGCAGTGTTCACAGATTATGCTTGTTTAATTGATCATTCCATGCTTTTAAGGAAAATGATAGCTCCTCTTAAGAGCGATCTTTTATAAAATTAAGCACGGTTTCAATGTTTCTGTTTCTCCACTATTTTAATTATCAATGGGATCATGAAAATTGGGCCATTAACCCCATTATGACTGCTTTCTTTTCATTAATAGTGGCGCAGGCTCTTTTTAAAGTGAAATCAACATGTAGTATGAGTTCACCCAAGCCTCTCGGGACTTCAGGAGGCCATGCATTTGATCAAAATGGCATGTTTAACAGTCCTCCTTTCAAGATAGAACACAGATAAAATACAGAGAATCTGAAGCCAAAAGTACTTTTGTCGAAGCCGCACTCAATAATACATACATTGTTAATCCCTGGTCGTTTCAAAGTAATTGCAGCCTTCTTCGTGGAACCAATTTTCTGATTTTGGAGACTAAGATAATTCAAATTGCATGTCCGTAAGTATGATAATAGGAGGAGTCTGCCAGTGGCTGCTTGTAGGAGCTGATCTTGCTGGAGGGAAGAATTGGACCTTCGTGGGCCTTACAGACTGGAGTTTTGCAGTTAGCCGGTTCCTTGGCCAGAGGAGCCATGCCGCTCTCAGAATGAACAAGTGTGTCTCGGAATCAGAGAGTTGCATGTCGAGGGGAATATATAATTTTAATTATGCAGTTTGCTGTTTCAAATAGCACATTTTGGAAAAAAAAGCAAATGTGGTTTATTCTTGAATAATTTGTAGTCAGTTCATAGTTTCCTTTGAGTATTTTTAGTTACATTTATGTTCCAATGGGACATTTTTTTTTCTACAGTGCCATTGTTACTGATCTGCACTTAGTTGCAAAATTGCTTCCAGTATATCTGCCTCCCTGGTCGTGTTGCATGTAAAGCGAGGTACACAGTTTTGATGATTCCTTGCATAAATCTGGTACATAAAATATTTTGCCAAAATTACCATTTCATAGAAAGTGTTAATATAGTATGAACGAGCCAAATATTTCCATCAGTTTCCATATGCCGTAGGTAGATCAAGATTGAGGGAAGAGTGTGACTGAACGCAGATAATACTTGTAAACTTTTCTCAGGGCCGAGCTGGGGATACAGTTAGACAAAGACTATTTCAATTCGCAATACTTTCTTGGTTTCATCTAGTCTCTATAGAGACTGAGGCCTTGATTTCCAGATTCTTTGAGAAGGGTTGCATTCTCTTCATGTATCTACTCTTCTTTGGGTCTCAGAGTCAAAAGTTATCAAAGAGAAGCAGAAAACTCCAAGCTGAAATAACACTCTGAATATTCAGAAGGGTATCTATGACATTCCCCATAAATATTCAGACCTTCATTAGAAAACAGTAGCTTTAGGCAAAGAGAGGTGCATATAGTTCAGTGTCGGCATTTCATAACTGCTCATCGCCATATCATTGGGCTTTCTTCCCTTTGGCCACAGTGTGTCTTCATCATTAGGCTTCAGATTTTTTATCTGTGTATTAATTAATTAATTCATTCATAATCAATATTTTTCAAATATTGACTCCTTGCACTTGCATTAAACAACTTAAGAGAAACTCTCAGTTTAATTGAGAAGATTAATCTATGGGGAAAAGTTTCCAGGGTTGCAACAGACATGATAAATGATATACTGTAATACAAGACCAAAATGTATGAAAAATGCATCGTGGAAGAAAGTATCAAGAAATCCACAGGTAGTAAGATACTCTTGGTGGAATGGACACACTTGGTCTTTACAATATTCATTTGCCATATATTTAACTCAGCATTTCTGTGTATTGAGTATTGACAATGACTAGAACATGGTTTTTGCCCTAAAAACTCACAAGTGGAGGGGAAGACAGCTAAGGGACAGAAGAATCTCCACTCTGTGGAAGTGCTGCCTCAGAGGACTGATGGCTGTGGTCTGGGGCAGGGAGGATGGGGTTCCAGAGAAGGAAATACTGTCAGGTTCTTTGGTTTGCGGATTCAGTCCACTCAAGTGAGCTCAAATGAAGTGAAGTCATTGAAAGACCTGAGGGATTCTCACAGAAACAAAATGCAGGGGGCATGTGGCCTCTAGAGAACTAGGCATCAGGCAGGCACTCTGTATCTGTCTGTCTTTGAGTTTCTCAGTGGTCCAGGTTCATTATGCTGCTTTCTATGTGTGCTTTCTCTAACACGGAATCGCTGGTGTTTTACTGAAGGATTTATGTTTCAACAGATCTCCTCCTCCTCTTTCTCCTCCTCCTCCTCCTCCTTCCCCTCCTCTACTTCCTCCTCCTTCTCCTCTTCCTCCTCCTTTTTCTCTTCCTCCTTCTCCTCTTCCTCCTCTTCATCATCATCATCCTTCTTCTCCTCCATCTCTTTATCATCCTCTTCCCCCTCCTCTTCCTCCTCCTCTTTCTCCTTCTCCACTTTCATTTTAAGAAAATTTCCTGCAGTCTTTCTTCAAGGTTGCATTTTATGGCCAACAGATTGGAAATCACTGACATTTCCAATTGACATTTGTCTGTAGATTCTTGTAATGGAAAAAATACTCTTTACAGTTGCTTAGGTGCCTACTAAGTCTGGAGCGAATTCTGCCGGTTAGAGCTTATTTTTAATTCTAACTTTTAGTATTTCACTATGTAATTATTTCAGCTCAGATATGTTCACATTTTATTTGTAATGTTAACATTTTATTTTATTTTGTAAAGTTTATTTCTTTATCCGAGATAGAGAACACAAGCAGGGAGGGGCAGAGAGAGAGGGAAAGGGAATCCCAAGCAGGCCCCTCACTGTCAGCACAGTGCCTGATGTGGAGCTTGAACCCACAAACCATGAGATCATGACCTACACTGAAACTGAGTCAGATACTTAACTGACTGAGCCACCCAAGCACCCCTATAATGTTAAAATTTTAAACTAAGTTTACAGTGGTCATCTACAATAATGTCAGATGTTCCATCTTCAAAAGAATGAATTTCCAAAAACTTTCTTTGATTCCATGAATTGAATGATGAAAATCAAATTATTGTTAAAATTAACTTTATGGTGCATGTGAAGCACCTACTAATATTGACATGAAATTAGCACCATTCAGGTTTGTGGGAGTTTTTCTGTTAATGGAGCCATTATATTGGCAGTTACTGCTTTATGTTTTGTGTATGCATAATGCAACTTGGAGTTGAAAACAAGCAAAATTAATATAGCAAAGCTTTGATTGATCTAAATGGAAAGTGATGGATCATGGACTAATTTGTAAATTCACCTTTCATAGCTTCACATGTTAAATTGTCAATTCTAGGCATAGTCTTCCTAAAATAACTTATGATTTTTGACAGCAGTTTCTAACCCTTCTTCAACAGAACATGTGTCTGGTGGATTTTGTGAGGTCAGAATCATTTTGGTAAGTGGTGAAGCCAGAATCTAGATGACAATAAGGAGATGCTAAATTTGAAAGGTGTGGCCCAGTTGATTCAAAAGTGGAGTATTGAACTTTTATTTTTAAGAATATAATTTTAAAAGTAATATAATGTCCAGTTCAGTCTCCTACATGAAAATGACCTCACTGTAACTGAAAAAGTGCACAGTATTAAGAAGAAGAGAAAATAACAAACACAATCATATTTCCCACATGACACAGGGATACCTCCAGGCTGTAACATACAGAGCAGACAACCAGGGTCACATGCAGGCAGCGGCGGGTCCTGCAGTCTGTGCTTCAGCTTTGAGTCACAGGCTGGCATAGCACTAAACCTGACTCCTCCATGAGCCCTCCATGGATTTCTGCTTGTTCTTCTGCCACTGGTGATTCCAGCAAAATGTGATCTGAGAGCGCTGACAACCAGCCAGACAAGAAGACAGTAGCTCTTCCTGGAAAAGTGAAGAGGTCACTCTTCAAGTCACCAAATTTAAATTGTGCCTGGGCTGCTCATCAGCATGATGACTTGGGGAAATCCTTTGGTCTCGCAAGATCCCAATTCTCTCATTTATAAAATAAGGAACTGGCACAATGGCCCCTCTAACTGTGATATCCAAAGACCTTGGGTTCTGTAATTCAAGACAGAGTTCTTCCCTTCCCTTCTTCCCTTCCCTTCCCTTCCCTTCCCTTCCCTTCCCTTCCCTTCCCCTTCTCTTCTTTCTTCTCTTTCTTTTTTTTTCATGTGTGTTAATTATGGAATATACGGTCTATTTATTTTAACCTTTGACTATAAGGTAATTCGTTGAGGTAAAAAAAAAAAAAAGCTTTCTAAGATTATTCAGGTAGAACCTTAGCTTTTGACCTGGGGCTTCTGAAAGACCATTATAGAAAAGGACTATGATGCAGAGCCCCAAGTATTGATGGCACATCCAAGAATTTATTTCAAATTCTGTGACTTCCCCTGCTCCTGTCACTAGTGTCCCAGTCAAGACCTACAGTGTGTCTTCTGTTTCATCTCTCAGTCAGAGATAAATTCTCCTGGAGCCTCGGATGCATGTTTTTATTTATTTTTTAAATCCAGAATGCCCTTTGTCATTTGACAGGGCAACATATTAACTATTTAACATACCTTGCGAGTGAGATCACGGGGCGGAGACGCGCGTGCTGCTAGAGCACGGGAAGCGCTGGGCTCGCGCCGGGCAGGCCCCTTCGTCTGGCCTCCTCTCTTGACTCCGGCCTGCCTTTTTTCCCTCTCTCTCTCATCCTGGTGATTATGGCAGACATAAAGCAGATTCCAATGCATAGACAATTCATTCAGATTGGCGGGTTGGATTATGTAAAAAAAAATGATTTGGGCAAGTTTTACCTGGTTTAAGTGGGTTAAAGAATGACAGCACTCAGAATTCAGGGCGGCCCCATGCTCGGACTTGGTCTTCTGCCACTTCTCTGTGGTCTCAAGAAGCCCTGCGCTGAACTTCCGTAAGTTCGTCCATCTTACTCTTCCCAACTTCACATTGTTTTGAGGTCCATCCAGGGATGTGTACTGAGGACCTCAGTGTCAGAGACCGAGTATTGTAACTTAGGTGCATAAGAATGTGAGCTCACAGGGACACGGATTTCTCTTTCTTGACCATTATATCTTTTTTGCCTTGGTGTAAAAGATGGCAATTTAGAGTAAATTAATGAACGTGAGAGTGACCCATGCTCTCTTGTGGTGGAGAATCATGCCTTATCTTGTATGACTCTGTTTGCAGCCCCTGGAAGAGTGTCTGCCTTTCATTTATTGAGTGAATGAATGAACTTAAAGATATGGTCATTGCCATTAAGGAGTTTACAGTCTGGAGGCAGATTAATGAAATATTGGTGAGCAGTAATAATTTGGGATCACAATGGAAAATTATCTCAGGATAGTCATATTTTAATTGTTCAAATAATGACATAAAAATTGTCCTCGATATTCAAAGTAGGATAATAATGTAAACACTAATCTTCCCCCAACAGACTTTGATATCCTTGGATTATTTATTTATGTATGCAATAAGTCTTTGGGTGTCTCTATGTTCTAGGCAGCATATCTAGGCAGCATATGGAGAGTCAATAGTGAATAAAATAGGTGGAGGTCTTGCCCAAATTAAACTTATAATCTAGTAGAGGAAACAGTAAAAAAAAACAAGTAATTAACAATGTTATGTTTTTAAAAAGAAAAGGCACATGGAGATAGAGAATAACAGAGAATAGCTACTCAGAAAAGGGTGAACTAGAAAAATGGAACATTTAAGCTGAACTTGAAGGATGAGAAAGAACCAGCTCCGTGAAGAATATTACAGTCAGAAGAAAATGTGGGTACAAAGGCCCTGGGACCCAAAGGCATTATGGACCTCAGTCAAAAAGAGGTGAAGAAAGAGGCAGGTACTGAAGGGTATGGATCAAGGTGACATGGTACACGAGTGTAGCATGAGGCACATAATACAATGACATTTTAAAACATTCATTCTTGGGGCGCCTGGGTGGCTCAGTTGGTTAAGTGTCTAACTCTTGATTTCGGCTCAGATCATGATCTCCTGGTTCTTGAGTTTGGGCTCTGCATCAGGGTCTGTACTGATAGTTCAGGCCTGCTTGGGATTCTCTCTCTCCCTCTCGGCCCCTCTCCCCTCTTTAAAACAACAAACATTCATTTTTGCTCAGATGTGGAGGATGGATTATGGCGTACAACAATGGGGCAGGCATTTACTTTAATAGTTGATCAAAAAAAAAATGATGGCGATCTTGCTATCAAGGTCACAGCAGTGAAGAACACCAGGTATGGAGGGATATGAGGTAGAGCGAAAGAATTTACTTTGGAGAAAAGTGGAAGCGGGTACTCCTAGGTTTCTGATTGAAATAGTGGGTAGATAGGGGGCTCTTTACTGAGAGGGGCAATACTCATGCAAAGAGACAAATCCAGGTGAGGAAGCATGGGGTGAGTGGTGGGCAGGTTAAGTTTGAGATATCTGCCCAACAAACTCAGAGATATCAGGTAAGTAGGGAACCAGGTATGAGTATGGATCTCAGAGGAAAAGTCTGAGCTAATAATATAAACATGAGAATCCTCAACACAGTGAGGGCACAGTGATGGAAAACCAGCTGGGCATTCTGAATTCAAGCCTTTAGTTTACATGACATGGACCCGGATCAGAGAACTATGCAAATGCTTCTCTCATCCCTCATTATTTACCCACCCTGACATTCTCAGCCTGGTCCTATACTTTCTTTACTTGGCACAGGACCCTTGTGTACACTGTTTGCCCTTTCTGACCATGACTCCCTTCTTTGTTCTCTCTCACACCTGCCCTACTTTATCCTGTCACCTCTCATGTCTGCACTGCGGCTCCCATCATCCTTTCAACCTCCCAGTCTGGTACCTCCATCAGCTGCTTCTCAATCCCTGGACCCTTACTGTCTGCAGGGTGCAGTGGCCCACAAATTGTGCCACAAATTGTGGTGATATGTGTGTAGTTAATGGCGGTATTCCAAGTTCTATTGGTGATAGGGCAAATGTAAATCAGGTTGTAATTTGTGTGGGAATCAGCCAATAAAATTTGTTTTCATGAGGCGCCTGGGTGGCTCAGTCAGTTAAGCATCTGACTCGGCTCAGGTCATGATCTCATGGTTCAAGAATTTGAGGCCCCTCCTCCCCCATCACTGCTTGGGTTTGTCTCTCTTCCTGTCTGCCCCTCCCTCACCAGTGCACACTCTCTCTACTCCTCTCCTCTCCTCTTCTCTTCTCTCCTCCCCCCGTCCACTGTCTCTTTCAAAATAAAGAAACTTAAAAAAATACCCAAATGAGAGTGTAGTACTCGGTCCACTCTCTCTGCTTTACGTCTCAGCAGGTGCAGAGGGGTACCCATACCTCAAGCTCACTGCTAGGCAACCCCAGCATTCCATTACTTAAGAAACTGGTGATCCAAATAAACTTTCAGTTACTGTAGCTAGAAACTGCAGTCTCCAGTATTCAAGGAACTTAACTGAAGTGCTGACAGTTGCTGATGCCAAATATCATGTTGCCTGACATCTCAATGCTGAAGAATTCTCTTTGCCAGTTAATTTTTGCTTAAGGGAATGAGCAATCAGTTATCAGATCCGCTGACCATTTGTATACATCTCTGAGACATTATTTTCAGAAGGAAAGAATCTATTTTTTCTTCTTTCCCTGAAAGCAACCCAAGCCAATAATGTAAAGTGCTTTTGTTCTCAGTTCTATTTCGTGAATTCTCCAAGTCATGTCTTTTTCTTTAGGGTTTAATTTGTTTTCAAATCCAAAGATCACTTCAGGTAGAGTGTACTGAATTAAGAAATTGCCTGGTGCTCATTATTGGAATATTTGCATATAGTTAAGTTTACAGCAATAAACTTTATGTGCTGTAGGGTGAAGCCGGGGATGCAGGTTGGGGATTGTCTCAGGAAACGTTGTGTCACATAGTTGGTCATTGACTCAAACGGCAAGTACTCCTGTAACCACACTTGCATGGGGGCTCTGGACATGGCTAGTTCCTTAGTGAAGGAATCTGAATACGAATGTGTTCAAATTGCAGCTCCTGCTCTGTGTAAGAGGAAATCCCTGGGGTCACCCATGACTAAAGCCTGCCCACAGGGAGCTTTACCGTCTTGTTGAACAGTTAAGACATGACGTTGTGGTCCCAAAGCCATCATTACAAACTCAGACCCTGTGAGCTCTACCTTCGCAACATTATGCAGTCTCTGCTGCCACCTACGCCAAGCCCCTCCTCTCACTGCCATTATTGCCCTAATCTTCCACATGCATCTCTGTGTCTGCTGCTGCCCTCTTTAGCGTCTTCTCAATATTGCAGCCGGGGTGATCTGGTCAGGTAAGAACCCCGAGCTTCTCTATGCCGGGGTGATGGAGCCTGGGGGAGACAGGAAGGTCCGTCACCCCTAGTGACACTGGCACCCTGTGTCCCCTCCTCCACAAGCTGCCCTGCATCCCAGAGGCGCCAATGTCTGTGGCAGGCTGTGGGTCTCCTGGAACTCTTACCCAGAGAAAAGTGGATCTAAGACTGTCCTCTGCCTTCAAGAAACAGATTGTTAAAGGACCAGTAGAATGTGAGGGAGGAGGGGAGTGCCAATTTTCATTGTGACAAAATAACACATCAGCCGCACATTTAAAATCCTCCTGCTTTCTTCATATTACCGAGAATTTCTCTCAAAAGTGCCACTTATGCTTTGTATTTCTGTAAGAAACACTGTGAATATTGTGTCTAGTGAGCAGAGACATTAATTGTCCTGTCCCTTTAAGCTTAATTAATTGATTTATTCATTCGTTTATTTATTTATTTGCTTATTTATTTATTTATTTTTGTTTATGTAATTTTGAGAGAAAAAAGACAGAGTGAGAGCTGGGGAGGGCCAGAGAGAGGAGGAGACATGAAAACCGAAACAGCTCCAGGCTCTGAGCTGTCAGCACAGAGCCCAACATGGGGCTCGAACTCATGGACCGTGTGTTCATGACCCTGAGCCAAAGTTGGTCACCTAACCCAACTGAGCCCCCAGGTTCCCCAGTGGTTATTATAAAAGCTTAGGGGCACCTGGGTGGCTCAGTTGGTTCAGCGTCCAACTTCAGCTCAGGCCATGATCTCATGGCTTGTGAGTTCAAGCCCCACCTCAGGCTCTGTGCTGACAAACAGCTCAGAGCTTGGAGCCTGCTTCAGATTCTCTATCTCCCTCTCTCTCTGCCCCTTCCCTGCTCATGCTTTGCCACTCTCTGTCTCTCAAAATAAATAAATGTTAAAAAATTAAAAACAAGCTTAATTTTGCATTATCATACATAATATATATTTGTAGTCTTTGTTCATTGAGATACCTATTCTCTCCCTCTGTTCACATTATCTCTGTTTCACATTCTATGCTATTCTGTTTTTCTTCATGCAGTAGTGATCTTTGAAGTTTGGAATAAGCTTGGAAACAGAAGTATTTAAATGCAGATACCTTTTTGAAAGTCCTTTAGTCACCACCAGGCCAGCCGAATGGAATGGCAAATGAACAGTGCACATACTCGTGTAAGTTCAGAGTCCACCATCAAATGCCTGTCAGGAGTCGCCATGGAATCCTCCAGACCATTGGAGAAGCAGAGTCCTCAGAAGAAGGGCTACACTGGGGAAATTCTGAGGTTTGCCCTGCCTCTTCTGTGGCCAGAAATACAGCCCTCAGGGATTCTGGCTTGTTATTTACGCTTTTATTAGTTCTTCCATTAAATCCATTCTTAGGAGAAATCTTCCTAGCTTCTTCTACTTTCTTCTGCCCCATAAGATAGATAGATAGACAAACCGGCAGACATAGATACAGATATGGATAGATACAATGAAATACTCCATTCTTGACAATGTATATATGCATATCTTGAATGAGTTGACTTTTGTGATTCATGAAATTACCTGTTGTATGACTTGTGTGTGGCTTTTTTCATGTCTTTTTTGTGAGAAGGTCACACACAGAATATGTGTTGTTTAAATCATTTTATCAGGTTGTGTACATATATATGTATGTATATATACACATGCATATACACACACATATATATTATGTTTATTTGTATCAGGTTGTATATATACACACGTGTATATTGTGTGTATTTTTGAGAAAGGGAGAGAGAGAGAGAGAGAGAGAGAGAGAGAGAGAGAATGAGCAGGGACAGGGTTGAGAGAGAGGGAGGAGGGAGAGAGAGAGAATCCCAAGCAGGCTTCACACTGTCAGTGCAGAGCCCCACAAAGGGCTTGGTCTGAACCTAAATCAAGAGTTGGACACTTAACCGACTTAAGCCACCCAGATGCCCCTCACATCACTTGTCTTTTAAAAGAATATTTGCCCCTTATGACAGGGACATCTGTCAGCAGGTGAGCCACTGACTCAGCAACTGACTGAGCCACCCATGCACCCCAGTTATTATATTTTAAATCAGGTTTTTTTAAAAAAAAATAATGTTTATTTGAGGGAGAGAGAGAGAGAAGGCAAGGGGCAGAGAGAGAGAGGGAGAGGAGATACAGAATCTGAAGCAGGCTCCAGGCTCTGAGCTGTCAGCACACAGTCTGACGCAGGGCTGGAATTCACCAACCATGAGATCATGGCCTGAGCTGAAGTTGGACGCTTAAGCCACTGAGCCACCCAGGTGCACTTTATATCAGGTTTTGAAAGAAAATCCCCAAAAAGCCAAGAGGCCATGCATTGGTAGCTATAGCAACTAAAAGAGAGAGGGATGGCAGGAAACAAAAGAAGGAAAGAAGGATGAAGAGAAGGAAGGGATGGAAGGAAAAGATATTCCCTTTGTATGTTACCTCACCTCCATTTTTCCTATAAATTAAAAAAAATTTTTTGAATGTTTCTTTATTTTTGAAGGAGAGAGAGACCGAGTGTGAGCAGGGTGGAGCAGAGAGAAGGAGAGACACAGAATCCCAAGCAGACTCCAGGCTCCAAGTTGTAAGCACAGAGCCCGATGCCAGGCTTGAACTCACCAAGCGTGAGATCATGACCAGAGCCAAAGTCAGATGCTTAACTGACGGAGCCACTCAGGCATCCTTTCCTATAAATTTAGTTAGACTAAAAATATCACATCAGCACAGCTCTGGTCCAGCATCTACTCAGACAGAAAACTTGAGCATCTATACCTTGTCTAAAGTCTCTCGAATTTGAGGCTTTCCATGTTTGTTTGCCATCCACCGTCACATAACTTGTGACCCATCTAACTTGTAGGGTTTGCTACCTGTAGGTACCCCTTGCTGCATCCCTGCACATGCTTCTTCTTACGCTTTTCCTTCAGCCCTTATCACATGCAGCCACTACTTATGACCTTCCCGGCCATCTTCCTCCCTATGTCCGGCTTCCTCATCTTCAAATGCAAGTTTGCCCCTAACATTTTGGTGGCATTCATTATTTCCTACCCTGCCTTTTAGGTGTCTGTGAATCAAGTTTTTGTCTCTCCTAAATTAGGATCATTAAGCATACCAAGAGTGTGATTCTTTGTGTTTTTTCTTCCGGAAGTTTGTAGATCTGAATTTTGATTAAATTTGTGTTGTTCTGAACAAAAAATATGTGAATATTCACATGTTGTTCTGAGACAGCAAAACACAATGATGGAAAGAGGTTAGGATTCAGAGAGGAAGGTCTGATAAGAATTAAGAAATGTGGAGAAGGGTTGGTGGATGTTAAAAAGTTTGCTGGGTATACTTAGCCACCTTTGGTTTTGTTCTTCAAGCACCCATGCTCTTTTTGAAAATAAATTGTTTTGTATATTGTGGTAGATCAAATAATGTCCCCTTGAAGATGATGACATCCTAACTCCTTGAATCTATGAATATTGTAAATTGCATGGGAAAAGGGACTTTGTAGATACAGTTAAGGGTCTTGAGATGTGGAGATTATTCTAGATTATCTGGCTTTGTTCAGTGTAGTAACAAAGATCGTTACTAAGAAAGAGACAAGAGGGTCAGACTTTGAGAAGGAGATACAACGATTAAAGCAGAGAGGGGGAAAAAAGGCATCATGACAATGGAGCAGAGACTGAACTGCTGGCCTTGACAGTGGAGGCTGGGGCCACAGACCAAAGGATGCAGTTAGCTTCTAGAAGCTCGAAAAGGCAAAGAAATGAAGTCTCCCCTGGGGCCTCCAGAAGGAACGCAGACTTGACACCTAGATTTTAGAACTTATGACCTTCAAAACTGTATGATAATAAATTTCTGTTGTTTTAAGTCAATTGACTTGTGATAATATATTACAGTGGCAAAAGGAAATTAACACACATATTTTAAGGAAGAGAAACTAAGTACCTGACAATTAAAAGCAGACCCCAGGACTTGGCAATCTTTTCTGCGAAGGACCAGATATTAAATACTCTATGCTTTGTGGGCCATATTGTCTTTGTCACAACTACTCAACTCTGCCATGTAGCAAGAAAGCAGCCAGAGACAGTATGTAAATAAGTGGAGATGGCTGTGTTCCAATAAAACTTTATTTAAAAAAATAAGTAATAAACTGGATTTGGCCCCTGGGCTGTAGCTTTGCTGATACATGTCTCCTCACTATTTATTCTTTTAATTTATATTTCATCATATTCTGGAATCTGTTCCTATTTAAGTGTGTCACCTCACCCACTGAACTAACTCTAGAACATTCACCAATGGCCTATGGTTTGTTCCCCAGCCAGCAACATGAAGATTTAATTTGTAAGTATTAAGTTCATTATTAAGACTCTACAGTTATCTTTAATTCCTCAGTATTTGCCCATTGCGAAACCTGTGCTTTGGTCGTATAAATAGCAGTGATCGATTACTCAGCCTAGATTTGCTCAAGTGAGAAGATCGCACTGCATTTTCACAAAGCAGCCAGCATTTCTAATACTAAGAATATGCACATCTCATCAAAATGTATTTCATCAAGCACTGTCTACAGAGGATTAAACTAAACCATAAAACCATGTTTTTGTGTACAGCTTTCAGAATTGCTAATGCTCTTTTGTTTATCATTTCTCCCTGGGGCATCTCTCTTGAGGCAAATGTTCCCTCGGCAGAGAACTGTACAGACAGTGTGATTTTTAGCCAAGGAAGTTGCTGCACACAGGGATTCTTATTGGGCTCATGTCCTACATGACTGCTTTGTGCTCATGTGAACCTGACCCCAAACATCTGTATATATGCGGCAAGGCAAAGCAGCCAGCTTATACCTGGCTTACCAGAGACAGTTTTGTCCTCATCCTATTTATATTAGAATTATGTGACAATGACCCTTCCTGTGTCTGTTGGCTTCCTTCTCCCTTCCTCCATGCCTGTCGTGCTGACTCAAACCTTAACAGCTTAGATCTAATTCTGCCCACTCTCTGGTCGGGCATGCATTGCTATTTCCTCCCTCTACACCTTCTCCTAACATCCTCTGGTCTGTATGTTGGTTAGTTAATTAATGTCACATGAAGCTCTCCTGTTTACCTGATTTTTGCACACGTCCTACTAAATCATAGGTGCTCATATTCAGAAACTAGCTTACAATTTATTTATAGCTCATAATATGTAAGTATAGTATTCAACAACTATTTCTGGCTTATTTGATTGCTAAATTTTTTGGCTTAATTTGAGCCTTCTCTGGATTTTTCAGAAAGACTTTATTTTTCTTTAGAACATTTTTAGGTTTATAACAACACTGAGGAAAATGTAGAGTTACCCCACCCCAACAATTATCAACATCACTCATCATGTACCTTTTTTTATCTGAGATAAACCTATATTGACAAATCAGAATCACCCAAAGTTCATAGTTCGCTTGGGTATTGTACATTTTATGGCTTTAGACAAATTCACTATTATAATATCATACAGAGTATTTTTGCTGCCCTAAAAATTCTTTGTGTTCTTCCTATTCATCTCTTCCCCCTCATACACACTCCTGGCAATCCCTTGTCTTTTTTCTCACCTCCATACCTCTGCCTTTTCCAGGATGTCAGATAGGTGGAATTATATAGTGTGTAACCTTTTCAGGTCGGCTTTTTTTCACTTAGTAATGTATATTAAAGGTTCCTCCATGTCTTTTCATGGCTTGATAGCTCATTTTTTAAAGCCCTGAATAATATCCCATTGTCTGGGTAGATCACAGACCAGAGTTCATTTGTCTGTTGACCTCCTAAAGGATAACTTGGTTGCTTCAGAGTTCTGGCAATTATGGATAAAGCTGTTATAAACACCTGTTGGGGAATTACCGACGAGCTCTGATTGTATGATAAAAGTATGTTTAGTTTTGTAAGAAACTACCAAACTCTATTCCAAAATGACTGTACCGTTTTGCATTCCTATTGCCAGTATATGAGCATTCTTGTTGCTCCACAATCCTTGTCAGCATTTCGTGCTGTTTGTTTACTGGATTTGGCCATTATAATGGTTGTATGGTGCAATCTCATTGTTGTTTTAATTTGTATTTCTCTGATGACAAAAGCTTTCATGTGTTTTTTTGCCATCTGTATATCTTGCTGATTTTTAAGTGTTCTTTGAATATTTGGATAACAGTCTTTGTCAAGTGCACCTTTTACAGATATTTTCTCTGAGTCTGTAACTTGTCTTGTCATTCTCTTGATATTGTCTTTCAAAGAGGAGATTTTTTCAACCTAAGCAAAATTCATCTTATTAATTATTTTGTCATGGATTGTGCGTTTGGTGTTGTATCTAAAAAGGCATTGCATTTCCCAAAATCAATTCAGGTTTCCTCCTATGTTATCTTCTAGGAGTTTCACAGTTGTGTTTTTACATTTAGGTTCATGATCCACTTTGAGTTAATTTTTGTGAACGATGTAAGGTCTGTGTCTAGATTCTTTTTTTTTTTAATGTGGTTATCAGTTGTTCTAGCACTGTCGTTTGAAGAGACTATCTTTATTCCATTGTCTCATTGTCTTTACTCCTTTGGCAAGGATCAGTTGACTGTGTTTATGTGGATCATTTTCTAGGCTCTCTGTTCTGTTCCATTGATCGATTTGTCTACTCTTTCACCCATACCACACTGTCTTGATTACTATAGCTTTATATTAAGTCTTCAAGTGAGTGAGTGTCATTGTTCCAATTTTGTTTTTACTTTATTTTTGTATTGGCTGTCTGGATTATAAACTTTAGAATGAGTCTGTTGATATCATAAAATAACTTCCTGTATTTATTTATTGTGATTGCATTGAACTTATATACCGAGTTGAGAAGAACTGACATCTTGGCAATATTGAGTCTTTCCTTCTGTGAACACAGAATATCTCCATTTATGTAGCCATCTTTGGTTTCATTCATCAGAGTTCTGTAGTTTTCCTAACATGTTTTGTTAGATTTATTCCTAAGTATTTCATTGGGGGGGGGGGGCTAATGTAAATGGCATTGTTGTTTTTTTTTTTATTTCAATTCCCTTTGTTCATTGTTGGTATATAGGAAAGCAATTGACTTTCATATATTAACCTTGTATCTTGCAACCTTGCTGTAATTATTTATTCCAAGAGATTTCTGTCAATATTTTTGGATTTTCTTTTTTTATTTTCCCCAAGTTTTTATTTAAATTTCAGCTAGGTAACAGACAGTGAAATATTAGTTTCAGGAGCAGAATTTCACCACTTACCTCTAACTCCTGTGCTCATCACAAGCGCCCTCCTTACTACTCATCACCTATTTATCCCATCCCCTATGCCCAGCTCCCCTCCAGTAACCATCACTTTGTTCTCTATAGTTAAGATCCTGTTTCTTGGTATGCCTTTTTCCTTCCCCTTATGTTCATTTTTTTCTTAAATTCCACATACAAGTGAAATCATGTGGTATTTGTCTTTTTCTGACTGACTTATTTCACTTAGCATAATACTCTCTTGCTCCATTCATGTCTTTGCAAGTGGCAAGATTTCATTCTTTTTTTAAAGCTGAGTAGATTCCATTGTTTTATGTATAACTGCATCTTCTTTATCTATTCATCAGTCATTGGACATAGGGGCTTTTTCCATAATTTGGCTATTGTTGATAACGCTGCTATAAACATCGGTTGCATGTATCTCTTTGAATCAGTATTTTTGTATCCTTTGAGTAAATACTTAGGAGAGCATTTTCTGGATGATAGGGTATTTTTTTATACTTTTTTTTTTAACTTTCTGAGGAAACTTCATGCTGTTTTGAGAGTGGCTGTACCAGTTTACATTCCCAACAGTGTAAGAGGGTTCCCCTTTTCCCTGCATTCTCATCAGCACCTGCTGTTTCCTGGGTTATTAATTTTAGCCATTCTGACTGATGTGAGATGATATCTCATTGTAATTTTGATATATATTTCCCTGATGAGTGATACTGGTGTCTTTTCATGTCTGTTGCCCATCTGTATGTCTTCTTTGGAAAAAATGTCAATTCATGTCTTCTGTCCACTGTTTAACTGGATTATTTGTTTTTTGGGTGTTCAGTTTTATAAATTCTTTACGGATTTTGGATACTAACCCTTTATCCAATATGTCATTTGCAAATATCTTCTTCCATTCCACAGGCTGCCTTTTAGTTTTGTTGATTGTTTCCTTCACTGTCCAGAAGCTTTTTATTTTGATGAAGTCTCAATAGTTTATTTTTGCTTTTGTTTCCTGATATTTTTGAATTTTCCATGTAAGCAATCATGTCCTCTGTGAACAAAGACACTTTTAAGTTTTCCTTCACAATATATATACCGTTTGTTTCTTTTCCTTGCCTTCTTGCATTAGACACATCCAGTACGATGTTGAAAATGAGGGTAAAAGGGACATTTCTTGTTTTGTACTTGTTCTTAATGGGAAAGTTTAGAGTTTCATACCATTAAATATGATGTTAGCTATAGACTTTTTGTGGATAGCCCTTATCAAGTTGAGAAAGTTTCCCTTCTTTCCTAATTTACTGAGAGTTTTTATCATGAATAGGAGTTAGATTTTGCCAAATCCTTGTCCTATTCTATTGATATGCTCATATGATTTTTCTTTTTTAGTCTGTTGATATGGTGGATTATATTAATTGAATTTTGATTATTGAACCAGTTATCCATACCTGGAATAAATCCCACTTGGTCATAGTGTGTATTTCTTTTTATACTCTTTTGGATTCAGTTTGGTAATATTCTGTTGAGGATTTCTGCATCTATGTTCATGAGAGGCATTATTCTGTAGTTCCTTTTTCTTGTTCTATCTTTGTCTAGTTTTGATATTAGGGTAATGCTGGTCTCATAAAATGAGTTAGGAAGTATTCCCTCTGCTTCTATCCTCTGAAAGAGATTGTAGACTTGATATAATTTCTTCCTTAAATGTTTGGTAGAATTCATCAGTAAACTCATTTGGGCTGAGTGCTTTGGGTTTTAGAAGATTATTAATCATTAATTCAATTTATTTAATAAATATAGACTTACTCAGATCATCTGTTTCTTCTCGTGTGAGTTTTGGTAGATTGTGTCTTTCAAGGAATTGGTCCATTTCATCTAGGTTATCAAATTTGTGGGGATAGAGTTGTTCATAATATTCTCTTATTAGACTTTTAGTTGAGATATCCCCCCTTTTTGAATATTATTCATTTGTGTCTCTCTCTTTTCTCTTAGTTACCTTGGCTAGATGCTTATGAATTCTACTGATATTTTTGAAGAACCAGCTTTTGGTTTTGTGATTTTCTCTATTGATTTCCTGATTTCAATTCCATTGATTTCTGCTCTAATGCTTATTATTTCTTTTTTCTGCTTACTTTGGATTTATTTTATTTTGATTTATTTCTGCACACACTGGATTTAATTTCCTCTTCTTTTTATAGTTTTTAAGGTGGAAACTTTGATTATCGATTTTAGATCTTCTTTTCTAATCTGTGCATTCAATACTATACATTTCCCTCTAAGCATTGTTTTTACTACATCCCACAGATTGTGATAAATTGTGTTTTTATTGTCATCTAGTTAAAAGTATTTTTAAATTGCTCTTGAGGTTTCTTCTTTCACCCATGTATTCTTTAAAAGTATACTGTTTAATCTATGCATATTTGGGAATTTTCCTGTTATTTCTCTTTTATTGATTTCTAGTTTAAATCTATTGTGGCCTGAGGGCAGATGTTGTATAGTTCTATTCTTTTATAGTTGTCAAGATGTGTTATGGCCCAGAATGTGATCCACCTTGGTGAATATCCCATGTGAGTTTGAGAAAAATACATATTCTGCTGTTGTTGGATGAAGTAGCCTATAGATGTCAATTATATCTAGTTGATTTGGTGTTATTCAGTTCAGCTATTTCCTCATTTTTGCCCACTGGACTTGCCCACTTCTGACAAAAGACCCTTTGGATTTTACTATAGGCATATGACATTATATTGTGAAATGTGCTAGGGGCTTTCAACAGAATCCTTATTTTAATTTTACCATTTAAGTTAGAGCAAGTGTTACCCCCTCCCTTCATATTTCTTTTTTATTTAATTTTTTTCCTTTCCTTAATATCTTAGAGAAAGCAATCTACTCTCATTTCCAGATTTCTTAGGGGCTACCATGTATGTTTTAAAACATCATATTTGATAATAACACTGATTTAATGTCTTGGAAGCAGGGTGTACTTGGACTGTGTTCCTGAGCAGTTTTGACTCTGGCTTGACCTCACCTAAGTATTTCAGATAATGAAGTGTTTTTATTATCTTCAAAGACTTATGTAGAAAGCAAACCTAGGGTCTCCTGACATGGATTGGTTCTAGTTTAAATAATCTGCCGTGGAAGACTATACGCATTGGCCAGACCTCCATGAATATACTACTTGGTCTCAGTGTGCTTCTGTTTTCTTTCCAGTTTTCAGAATACCTGCTCCTTGTATTCCGATGTCTTGTAGGTATGATGACTGCATCATTGGCCCGGTTTGACAGACTTGCATCCACCCAGCAAATAGACAAAGTAGAATTCCACTGAGACTTGATCACAGACTCTTCTAAAGATGTTTAAATGAATAAGTGCTGGGGAGCCTGGGTGGCTTAGTTGGTTAAGCATTCAACTTCAACTCAGGTCATGATCTCATGGTTCATGGGTTCGTGCCCCTTATCGGGCTCTGTGCTGACAGTTCAGAACCTGGAGCCTGCTTTCTCTCTCTGCCCCTTACCCGCTCATGCTCTGTCTCTCTTTCTTTCAAAAATAAATAAACATTAACAAAAATGCTTTTAAAGGAATGAGTGCTTAGTACCTAAACCATTCTTTTTTAAATTCTCTCGATACCAACTCCACTGAAAAAGTTATGATTTAGTAGATCCTCAGATGTGTCAAGGTATTCCAGACCAGACAGGACATGAGGGTAGTGAGGAGCTAAATGAAAGGTGCTTGCTTCTCCCCTTGCAGTTGTAATTTGGCTGAGTGAGAAAAGGGGAGTGAAAAGTTGAGATCAACTAATTACATAAAAAGAAACACAAGACATTGCTCCTCAACATCACCTCTGATGTACACCTGCCAGAGATGTGTGACCTGAAACTAGGTGTAAGAAGAGATGGACCCAAATGGAGGCTCGTTGTATGAAACAATGCCACGGGCTCTTGAAAAAAAAGCCAGTGTCCTGAAAGCCAAAGAGCCTCTGGAAATATTCTAGAATAAAGGATCTCTGACCAGATCCTGGATTCAAAAATAAAATTTCTCAGTTTTAGAGGGCATTACTGCATCCATGGGAGAAAAAATTAAATATAGAGTGTATGCTACGAGTATCAGATTATTATTAAATTTTCTGTGTGTGATAATTCTATTGATGTGGTATGGGTTAATATCTTTCATGGAAGGTATGTGCTGGAATATTTTAGGGATTCAGAGTAAGAAGATTTGCCACTAACTCTCAAGTAATTGAGAATAAGAGAATCTGTACCTGTGTGTGTACTTATGCAGACATATATAACATATATATGCACATACACTCATATGTATACGTCTGTAGGCAAATGTGAATGAAAGAGAGAAAGAATGTAGTAAATGTTAACAATTGGTAACTCTTGGTATATAGACATTTGTTATACTATTCTTCCAGTTCTTATAGATTTGACATTTTTCAAAACAAAATGTTGGGGAGAAAAAGGCAGCAAATCCCAAAGTGTCTTTTTCCCTGGCTTTGGATTGGTTATTAGTTAAGGTTCAGATAAACTGAAGTGGAAAATCCCCAAGCTACTAAAATAAATAATCTGTCCTAATCCTTTATAAGATTTGGATATTTTGGTGATTATAAACAAGGGCAGTCGTAGGCTCGCTAAATAAATACGTCTTCATATACATTTGACCCTTTAAGGGGCGCCTGTTAAATATACAAACAAATAAAACAACACAGCCAGGCATCCACGCATGGTGACAATCACACGTTTTTGATTTGGAAATGTTTCCCAGTTTGAAAGTTATTGCTTTCAGCTGTAATAATAATGGGATTTTCCATTAAGGGAAAAACACATCGTGTTTAAAATAAATATATATCATCAGTGCAATTTTGCAGTGTTGAGGAAACAGAAATGACCTTTTTCTTTTTCTTAAACATTAAGATCATTTGAAGTTCTCATTGATGTGTGTTGGGGAGACAGAATTCTGATCGACTGAAGGTGATAAAACGACTGGTCACAAAAGGGCTTCCCCATCATTTTAAACAACGCTAAGCCATTTCCGTTTGTGGCCTTTACCCAGGGAGAAGCCCAGAATTTTGTCCAAGCATGTTGGCTACACTTCTCTACTGAAATCTGGATTTTTTTTTCCTGTTGAACCCAAGTCAGAATGGAATTGTGAGCTCAGGGGAGAGCAGTACTTACTTCCTAGGAATTGACTCAAACCTGTGTTGTTCTGAGCACCGCAGCTGTCTTTACAGTCACCCCAGGACCTGTTTTAAACAGATCCACACGCAGCTCCACACGCAGCTCCAAGGAACAGCAAAAGATGTGAAGGTGTTTTCTTGGTGTGATCTCACCCCCCTCCCCGCCTTTTTTTCCTTATGTAAAAGAAGTAACCCGTTCGGGCCTCCCTCAATCTGACATGATACATCTTTTAGCAAGAAGGTGAAATAGTCAATTATTGCTCTCAATTCTATTTCTAATTTTTTTTCTTTAACTGCCAAAATCAGGATCTCTGATGAATACCATTTATCGAGTAGATGTGATGTTTCTGACAGGTGAACTGCCTACAGATTTTCTGGTACAATCACCACAAGAGCCATGTAGCAGGTTCTCTTATTTTGCAGAAAAGGGAAATTTTATACCTACATTAATAGGTGGTGGTTGGTGTGATAATAAAGTCTTGCTACATTATATTCCTTCCTGCAAGTGAAGGACATTTATTATTTTTTTTATTCCATCCTGCAATTCAGAATGTGACAGATAACATCCAGAAGCACAACCAAATGGATTGAAACAAATCCTTTTCGGGTGACAATTTTATTACTTTCCCCCACCAGCTGAGCAGTTAGGTCTCTATGAGTGTGTTTATCTTCCGAAAGTCTTAACAAGGATGGACATTGATTTGTCAGTTAAAATCTACACCACCAACTCCAGGAAATATCAGACATTGTGCCGGAATGATTCATGTCAAGGTCACTTGCCTTGATCTAGACCAACGATCATGGAAGAATTCAGTAGAATTCTCAAGGACCATCGCTGGAAGGGAGGGAGAACCGCAGTGGGAGAATCTGAAGCAAGAAGGCTACTCAACTGATGTCCATCCACCAGCTGGGAAAGATTTGGCAGGTGGGAAGTTGAGCACATCGTCAACATCTAGTAGCTACTGCTGCTTGTTGGTCCAGCAAACATGATCACGACTTCTGTACCAGTCACTGGGCTGTTACTGAAGTCACTCTGAGGAATTTCCCCAGTTTTCTCATCTAAATTCACAATCTCTGTTGAATTACAATGCAAAAACTAGGATGTTAGCAATAAATGATGATACTGACAATAAACCGGTCATTTATAACCAACCGTGACTATTAGCATTATCTTTAAAATACAGTAATAAAGAGCTCCCATTATGGATGCCCATAGGACATTTGCCTTATGGTCTTCCTTGAATCTTTTTCTGAAAACGTTCAAGAATCAGATGAGAGACAGCCAATTAGAAATTTCTATGTTGTAAACATTAAGCTTTGATTATATTTACCTTGGATGGGTGAGTAAATTACCTGACTTTTCTCCGTGCCTATAATGGTGTTATAAAACCACACTGTGCCTCATTACATGATCCATTTCTATTGTGAACCCTTGGAAACATTCATATAGTTGTACATATTGGGAAACCATTTAATAACTCATTAAAACTTAATATGTTTTAAATTGGAAGCCTGATTTTGCATTTATACCTGGATAATTTTATTTTTCTCTCCCATTTAATAAATTCAGAAATCCTTGTTCTCTGAAATGTGTTAGTCAACAATTATTTTTTCTAATATAACCAATCATTATGAACATTGAGCCATTGGCTTTAGCAATAATGTCATCAGCTACCGTCTGTTTTTACCTATTGTCTTTCAAACTGGCTTATTGGAAGGAGCATAATGTTATGCATTCATGCAATGATTATTATAACAGGTTAATAGGAGTTTTTTTCACTTGAATTGATAGTTACCCCTGCTTCTTTGAAAAAAGCATCTGGAAGGAAAATGCCAACGTTCTAAGACCTCGTATAATATGCTTAGAGAATAAGCTTGTTCTGTAACATAATGGGTGTTTTTACAGTGCAAATTATTTGTTAAATGAAGGCAACAGTGAGTCAAGTGAGAAATGTGATTGAAAATCAATTTCAAGTGTCGAATTTTTTCTTCCTCTATTAAGTTATATTCCTGGTGTAACTTCCCCTGTAGTAAAGTGATGCCTGTTTTAAATTCTTGAGTATTTTACTTTTACAATGATCCCATCTCAAATTTCAAAATTCCATATTTGCTTTTATGATTGAATATTTATGACAGTTATAACTATTTGACAGAGGCTTGTGTGATGCTCATTCACACGCATCTCTGGAGCCCCATATTTTATTATATCATAGGGACTAGAGGAATTTTCATTTCATTTTCTGCTTATGGACCTTATCTTGGATTTTCAAAGGCTTGGTTTTCAGTGTGAAATCTATGCTATCAAACAAAACAGTTTCCTTCTAAATTCTTTTAGGCATGTGATTTCAAGAGACTCATGAGCATTTAAAGTGATTTAAAAAATTTTTTTACTGTTTTTATTTATTTTAGAGAGAAAGAGAGAGAGATAGCATGAGCAGGGAAACACAGAATCTGAAGACAGCCTCCAGGCTCTGAGCTATCTGTCAGCACAGAGCCTGATGCAGGACTCAAACCTATGAACTGCGAGATGATGACCTGAGCCGAGGTCGGATGTTTAACTGACTGAGCCACCCAGGCGCCCCCCTAAAGTGATTTTTTAAAAAGTTGCAAGCTTGTGAGTTTAGCTATAAGATGTGCCATTAATATCACACAAATTCTCCAAAATCTCTGCCTAAATTACTGGCAAACAAACAAAAAATATAAAAGAAAAATTACTCCTTGTTGGTCCTACCTTGTTATTTGTGATATAAATGAGATTATTTATATTCTCTTTTTCCCTCCTTTTCTTCCTTCCCCTTTCTCATCTCTCTGCACTGCCTTCAGTTCTTCTGATAATACAAAAACATCCCCCAACTTAAAAAAAGACAGAGAAAATCTATTTTGACTCTCAGAGCCTTCCACCTGAGCCATTCCTCAGTTCTCCATCACGGTTAATATCAATTTTCATATTGCTTTTATTTCCTCACCCCCTCCCCCATTTTTTGTATCCGTTTTTTTTTTTTCAGTTTTTAGCACAACAGTGATACTTTCCCAGGTGCATTTCTGCCAGATAAGGATGCTTTTTAGGTAGGATTGCATGATGCACTATTTTTTGCCTAGCTAGATCATTAAAAAATAGATCATAAACTTGTTAAGAGTGGATGTTTTGCTATTATAAAAATTACTAGTATTCCCTGAGAATCACTATGCATTTAGCATATCTTTTTTCTAAGAAATATTTTATTATGAAATATTTCAGTACCTCCAATAGCCAGCCTATAGAGCCCATACCAAGACTACAAATGGAAGCCTACCTACCATTTGATAAATATTTAACAGATATATGTCATGCTAATAAGGAAGTATGTCCTGGAAACTTGATAAATACATCTTCAAAACCACCTGGGAGGCCAGGTCTTGAGTTTAGAATTCCAGGATGCTTGGTGTCTCGTTCATATGCACACATCCTGCAACTTGTTCTGAACTGATGGGAAATTTACACAAGTCCAGCACACCCTGCATATCCAGACTCCACTCCTACCCTTCTCCAATGGTTGCCTTCAGCTATCCAGCAAGCTTGGGTGTGTACGTAGTAAAGGCACAGTCTGCTGCTAATGCCAGGGAATAGAAAGCCCCAGGGAATAGAAAGACACAGTCCCTGCAATTGGGCTCGGGCCATTTGGGCAGGGTCTGGGACATCTGTGGGCTGGAGCAAGGTGCAGGTATACCTGGTTTGACCCAGGTGTCACCAAGGATATGTTTCCTTGGATGGCTGATTTATTGCACATATGTGCTAGGAAGCTTTCTTCGAAATAGTCATATGAGCATTGCTTAAAAAAGTCTGGAAACAACTCAGTTACTGGTTAACAGGAAATTGGATAGTTTGTGTTACATAATGGAATACTATAAAGCATGTATTATAAATATTTATACAATAGTCTGTAGGTAAATTTATGAAACTGATTATTACAGAATGCTTTCACTAATGTATTATTGGCAGCCATTGTATGACTGCAACTGACAAATGAGTGTAGTACAGGATAATGGATAACATTCTTACTTAGGTTAACAAGTAATACAAAAGTGAAACAATAAGATGTTTTGAAAATTCACCATTTGTCAGCAACATTAACAACTTCCTTGTTAAATCAGATAATGACATTTGAATACTGGAAAATATTTTCTGAAGTTTTTGTACTACTCACAGTGTAATGACTATACACACGATACACTTTTCAGCTTAATCTGTATTATTAACACTTTTGCCATGCTGCTCAAGTCCGGACAGCACAAAAAATAACAAATCAAGCTCTGGTTTGTAACACTGAAAATTTCCGTGGTATAAATACTCCCCAAATTGGGAATGTCAAGCTACTACTATGGCATTGCTGAACACAGAGTTAGGCCGAGACATGCAAAGGTCCATATCTTCGTGTTTCCACTGTACACATCAAAGGACAGAGAGAAAATGCAGTCAGAATAAAGAAATGATGAGTTTTGAGTAGTTATTTTGTTATTAATTTGATTTACTTCACTTTAAGTTTGTATAATTTACTTTTTAATAATGGCCGTATTAACAATGGCTTGGAAAGTTTGAAGTTTAACCGTTGGCTATTGAGAGCTGGTCTAGAGCAGTTCAAGTACAGTGTTGCCCATCACTGTTGGATGGATAGTCAATTTGGAAAGTTCCCGGGGTTGCTGTTCCATTCTGTCATCCTGGTTATTTATTTCTGCCCCAAAACAACACTACTAATTAATTCAGTTTTAAAATTCAACTTGATATCTGGAAGGGCAATCCTTTCACAATTTTCTTCAGAATCTCTTGGCCATTCTTGAAAAAGGATATCTTGAGACTTCTCTGTTCATTATATATTTTGTAATTATTTTGTGAATTTCACAAAGAAATCATGCAATTTTCAGTGAAATCCCATTAAATAATAGGTCGATTTGGTGAGAACAGACATCTATAGGATACTGGGCTTTCTTATGCATTAATACTGTATCGTTCTCCTTTCTAGGTGTCTTTCATATTTAATAAAATCTTAAAATGTTGAAAACTGTTTTTTCTTTATTCCTAAATATTTTATATTTTTGGTTGCTGATGTTTTTAATCACTGTTTTGCTTAAGTCACCTTCATTGAAATCTAATGTATATGTAATGGAATCCATGAACTTAGATATGGTTTGATAAATTTTGACAAATGTGTATACTCATGTAACTACCTCCACAATCAGAAGATAAAACTTTCCTGTCATTCCAGAAAGTTCCTTACTGCCCCATTTCAGTCAATCCTCCCTCCTTTCCAGCCCCAGGAAGTCATTGATTCACTTTTTGTCACTACAGATTAATTTTCCCTGTCTTGGAACTTTATAAAAATGGAATTATACAGTATATGCATCATTGTGTGTGGCTCTTTTTGCTAAACGATATTCTTTTCCAAACATTTTATGTATACATTAGCTGCTATATGGAAATGAAAGTTGTGTTTTGTGAAAATTGATCTTATTTACAGTTATTTTGTTACACTTTTAAATTAAACCCAATAATTTATCTGAGAATATTTTGGTTTATTAATGTGAATAATTATAGAACCTAGAGATAATGACATTTTGTTTTCTTCCTTTCCAACATTTATACTCTTTATTTTTCTCATGCTAGCCAGAACATTCATGCTAAATTAAGGTTTTAATAGTAGGCATTATCATATATCTCTTATTTTCTAAAAGAATGTTTCTCCATATTTCACTGTTAAGTTTAATCATTGCTATTGGTGTTATATAAACAGATTTTATTAAGCTAAGGAGCTTTCTCTCCATTTTCAGTTTGCTAACCTTTTGAAAGTACTGATAGATATTGGATTTATTGACTTCTTTTTATACTAGCTATTGATCATCAACTTTTTCCTTTAATGTCCTATTTGCATATATTCTCATGAGTGAGCTTGGGTTTAAAGTCCAGGATTTGGCAAACTGTTTCTTCAAGTCAGTTGGTAAATATTTTCAGCTTGTAGGCCATCCAGTCCATCACGGGTACTCATCTCTGCTGTTACAGTACAAAAGCAGCCATAGGTAGTATGTAAACAAATGTTTATGTCTGTGTTTCAATAAAATTTTATATGAAAATCTAGGCGGCCAGCCTGTAGGCTATATTTTCCTGGCTCCTTTCAGTAAAATAGATACAAATACCTTTATGATACTAGGGCGATTTTTATTTTCTGTGTCTTCTTGAATCAGTTTTGTTAAGTTACATTTTCTAATATTTTCTCCATTTCATCTGAATTTTATTGATCAGTTGAGAGAGTGTATGTGTGCACATGGAAGGGTGGAGGGAGAAGGAGAGAGATGGGCTCCATCCCACAACCATGAGATCATGACCTGACCTGAGCTGAGATCAACCAACTGAGCCACCCAGGTGCCCCCATTTCATCTGAGTTTTAAAGTTTATTTTACAACTGTGTTATTTGTAGTTCTCCTTTTTTTTTTTTACTTCATCCTACTTTCTTGCAGGCTGTTTTAATTTCAGACTTCTGTCTATTTTCTTGATCAGTCTTGGAATGTTTGTCTTATTGTTTTTTTTTTAAATAAAACTTTAAGCACAGCCACAGAAGTGGTGACATCATGTTTGTCATCCACTCAGCCCACAAATAGTTCAACTTATCTACAGATGGTAGATCACTCCTTAGTATGGTTCATCCATTCCTGCTCTATGTTGCATTCTTTCTTAAACTACATGCTCAAATGAAGGGGTCACTTTTCATATGTAGAGGAAGACCACACTTCATTCAGTAGTGGAGGATCTTGGTCCCCTGTTAATAGATAATGAAAGCAAGCACCCTTTAAACACATAGCATATGCCAAGCCCTCCACTACATGTTTCATGTATGTCATCTCAGTCTTTTTTTTCAAAGTTTTTATTTAAATTCCAGTTAGTTAACATGCAGTGTGTTATTAGTTTTAGGGGTACAATTTAGCGATTTAACACTTCCATATAACACCCAGTGCTCATCACAAGTGCCCTCCTTCAACCCTATTACCTACTGAACCCATCCCCCCACACCTCTCCCCTCTGGGAAGCATCAGTTTGTTCTCTATAGTTAAGTCTGTTTCTTGGTTTGCCTCCCTCTTCTGTTTCCCTTATGATCATTTGTTTTATTAAATTCCACACATAACATCTCACTTAGTCTTCACAATTATTTTACTACATTTTATCAATACCTCCATCTATTCAGAAAAAAGGAAGCGAGGCTTGGAGAAATTATCAACCAGAAAAATAGTAGTGGACTAGGATTCCAAACTCAAGCTGTTGGATTCTAGAGTTTTGTCCTTAGGTTCAGGAAAAACTGTCTGCTACCTTGTCCCTAATTCTGTGCTCATAAAACAAATGTTGAGTGCATAACTTAGTGTCTGAAGAGGCTATGGGCATTATGAAGAAAGCCTGGACCAATTTTGTCCTATAACTTAAGTTTAAATTCGTTCGTAATTAATTCTCTTGTGAGATTGATTCTTGCCTGAAACACTAGGATTGTATTTACATTTTTTTACTGTTTATTTTTGAGAGAGAGAGAGAGAGAAAGAGACAGAACATGAGCAGGGGAGGGGCAGAGACAGAGAGGGAGACACAGAATCTGAATTAGGCTCCAGGCTCTGAGCTGCCAGCATAGAGCTCGACATGGGGCTCAAACCCAGAAGCGGTGAGATCGTGACCTGAGATGAAGTCGGACTGAGCCGCCCACATGCTCCTAGGAGAGTATTTTTGATCTTACTGAGGGTCAGATCATAAACAACGGTTCTATTTCTGAATAATATTTTCTAATTTTCAAAGGCTTTTTACAAAAATCACATGTTACCCTCACAATATGTCTTTGAAAAAACAGTTTCTGGTCCTGGACTCCACACTCCGTGCCATGTGTTATACCGCCATTTGATGTTTAGTTAGAGAAGAAAGGAGTCAAGTCTGCATGAGGAATGCACACGTGCCTCACAAAACAAATGCAGAGCCTGAAACCATTAGCTTGTCTTGTTATCAAGGCAACAAGCTCAGTGGCCTGGGAGATATAGGTATGAAGAATTCTCTTGAATCACAAGACCTAGAAATAGAATAAATTATGAAGTCACTTTTTCTATTTCACATCATCTCCACTTTATCAGGACAGAAAAAGTTAGAAGACATCTCTCTCAGATGTTCGTGTATTTTTCTCTCAAATAGATAGTATGAGTCTTGTAACTGACCAGGCTTGTCTATTGTCTTTGGGTGCTAAGAAGTTCAGAACCAAATGTGCAACCTACCTCTAGTAATTGTATAGGATTTGGGGATGCCCTGACACTAATCACATGCATGACTTTTTATTATTTCTCTATCCCTGTATTCATGGGCCCCATTTTCTTGAGCTGTTTACTCTCTAGTCTGTTGTGTGGTAAAGGCATCTCAAAATCTTACTGAGGTCGGGACATCAAAAATAAGATAGGTAAGGAGCACCTGGGTGGCTCAGTCAGTTAAACATCCAACTTCAGCTCGGGTCATACTCTCATTGTTTGTGAGTTTGAGCCCCACGACGGGCTCTGTGCTGGCAGCTCAGAGCCTGGAGCCTGCTTCGGATTCTGTCTTCCTCTTCCCATCCGCCACTCACTCTCTGTCTCTGTCTCTCCCTCAAAAATAAACAAAATAAATAAAGAAAGAAATCATGTAATAAGTAAGATAAAAAAATCAAAATAAGTTGATTTATATAAAGTCATAAACTTGTCATAAACATGGACCAGTGAGATTTTCTGTTAAATAAAAGAGGGACTTAGTTTCATTTGGTTTGGTTTCAAGAACAGAGCACAGATACAATTACATGATTACATTATTACATGAAATCCTGTATCATGTATCCTACTGTAAAAATAAGTTTTGTCCTATTTTGGAGAAACTATTTCTAAAGCATACTTTTCTACTCACAATCATTTGTGTGACACACAGAGACAGTTTTCTGGTGCTTGCTAAAAACGTGAAAGGTGCATCACTGCAGAACATTGTGTAACTGATTAAAATAGTGTTATTTTGGATGACCTCGTAACCACTCTTAACTCCCGCAATGGGTCAGTGACCTCACTATTGATTATTCTCACAATTCGGAGATGCAACCTCCATGCTGATTATTCAGATGAGGTTAAAAGGTTGTATTCGAAGCCAGGTTGCTCAGCTCTGTTGACAGTGATGTCTGGGAGCATCTCATTATCCATGCGGCCAGGAGAGCCTGATGCTTCTATGCAGCTCTAGCCCCCGAGGTACCACCCCAGAGAATACAGCCCATATACACAACCTGTCTGCCAACTGGTCTAAGACTGGTCCATTCTCATTTACATGATGGAAAGTATCTAATAAACAAAAAGCAAAACAGAAAAACACAAAACACATCACTCTGTTCTATCCCAGGGATGGTAGAAGAGGAAGAATCCTAAGGGGAGAAAAGGAAAAAGAAAATATTGGTTCTGGATGAACAAATTAATGAGCACAGGACACAGATAACCAAAATAAGCTAAGTCAGTGCAGGGCATCAGTTTCCTGGCCAGCCCCTGGCCAGCCGTGCGTGGCATGTCCCAGAACCCACGATTACCTTGTATTCTGAGAGTTGTGCTGCTAGTAAGTGGAGACGATGAATTTTCCTGATGAATTGGATTCCTGAGTGTGTTTGGAGGGTAGAGGTGGATAAAGGAGGCTGCGCCCGGGGCTCTAATCTTGCAGAACCTGGCAGCTGCCTTCTCCTGGCCGGTTTCTCGGCTTCACCGGTCCTGTGTTGAGCATCAGGCGCCAGAAACAACAATCATGTCAAGTCGCACTTCAGGACTGAACAAAGTTATCTCTGTCCAGCACGTTTCCAAATGCAGAGAACAAAAAAAAAAAAAAAAAAAAAAAAAAAGGTATGAACAGATGGACGAGTTTACTTGTTCCATTTCCCTCTGGTGGATCTCATGAGCTCTTTTGCTCATGGTATGTTTGTTTTCTGTACTTTAAAAATTTTCCCCCCAGATATAAAATTCGGTATTTGAGGGTTGGTTCTGGCAAAGTTAACCAAATAATTCTTGACGTTAATTCCACAGATGTGTTTATTGATTCATGTCTCTTTCCTCACGTTACTGTTCTTTATAACCAGGACATGTGAGTCGTACCATTCTTTCAGGAGTTAAGAGTCACTCTATTTGTTAGCCAAACAATGAACAAAATAAACAAGAGAAGGAAAAGCTTCATATAAAATGAATATTAGTGATCTATATTTTTTATTAATTAATGTATACTAAATAACATACCAGTGAAATTAGTTTTAGTAATTAAAATGAAGTTTTCAATATTTATTCTTATTTATCTCTTTTATTTATATTTTCATTTATTCGTCAGTGCCTTGTTAGGTAAAAGAAGCCCCAGTATGTCAGATGCAGGACTCCCACATTTGTCAATTTACAGGAGCATCGATATGGCCAATTTAGGGATCCCTCTTTTAAAGGTAGCACGGCTGGGGCGCCTGGGGGGCTCAGTCGGTTGAGCAACTGACTTCGGCTTGGGTCATGATCTCATGGCTTGTGGGTTTGAGCCCTGCATCAGGCTCTGTGCCGGGCACTGAGCAGTCAGGACAGAGCCTGGAGCCAGCTTCGGATTCTGTGCCTCCTTCTCTCCCTACCCCTTCTCCGCTTGATCTCTCTCACTCTGTCTCAAAAATAAATAAACATTAAAAATATTTTAAATAATAAAGGTAGCATAGTGGAAGATCAGGAGTTTGGTAAATGGCTGTGTATTTTAAGATCACAATGTATAGAAACCCCACTTAGTCTGAACTGCAATACCCACAGGTTTGGAACCACAACTTAATGTCAAAAAGAATTCCATTTCATTGCAATTTCCTTTTTCAGCTTCCTACAGCCAAATACAGAAAACAGAATGCCATCCAGAGTAATGATGTTGCCCTTGAACTTTAATCCAGAAAGAGCAAAAGAGCTTTGCACCTTTAGGATTTCCCTCTCTTTTAGGATTTTGATGTCAGCCTCTCTCTAGGATGATAGTAGACATCAGTCCAGAACTATTACATTTAAGAGGTAAAGCTATGCAAAATTACAGAAGTGTTCTGACAAACATGATGGTGAATGTTGCATTAGTACCCATTGACTCTGACCATGCATAAATATTGGAACTTGATTTAACAGGAGTGCAATGACAGGAAAATGAGATTAGTATATTAGTGTGTTATCATTATTTTCTAAAATGACTGGTGGAGTCTGAACAAAACTCATGAATTTAACACAATATATATTTTTAAAATTTTATTTAAATTCATATTAATTAACGTACTGTGTAATAATGGTTTCAGGAGCAGGATTTAGTGATTCATCCCTTACATATAATGCCCAGTGCTCATCCCAACAAGTGCCCTCCTTAATGCCCATCACCCATCCAGCCCATACCCCACCCACCTCCCCTTCAGCAACCCTCAGTTTGTTCTCTGTATTTAGGAGTCTCTTATGATTTACCTCCCTCTCTGTTTTTATCTTATTTTTCCTTCCCTTCCCCTATGTTCATCTGTTTTGTTTCTGTAATTCCACATATGAGCGAAATCATATAATATTTATCTTTCTCTAACTTATTTCACTTAGCATAAAACACGCTAGTGCCATCCACATTGTTGCAGATGGCAAGATTTCATTCTTTTTGATCGCCCAGTAGTATTCTGGTATATACCAGATCTTTTATCCAGTCATCAGTCGGTGGACTTTTGGGCTCTTTCCATAACTTGGCTATTGTTGCTAGTGCTGCTGTAACTATTGGGTGCATATTTAATGAGTGCTCGCCTTCTGTCCTGGGAAGAATCCATATTGCAAGGGTGACCCAGTCATCACTGTCATAACACAACCTGCCTGTCTATGGAAAAGGCACAGGCTAGAATTCGGGGTTCCACATAAGTATATGTAACTAAAATGTTTGTTGGGGAGGGTGGGTGCAGCGGAGACAATGTGACTCTCCAAAAGTAGATGGTGACAAGTTAAAGGGAAAAGCTTTGTGATAAATTGCAGAGTAGTGTTTTTCAAGCATATGACTTTTTATTTTAATAATATCCCAAAAAGTAACCTGTAATGTCCTTGCTGCAGACCAGTCTCTGGTCTTGCTGAGCACATCCCTTGAGGCCACAATCTTTTCTTGTTCCCTCCAACATGTGCTGCCTCTGAGCTGGGCTGAGGGACCTGCCCTCATCAACTTGCCCAACAAAACCGAACAAGGAATTCACAGCTGTGGCATTGCAGGTGTCCGCGTGATTGTGGCCCATATGCTTCTGATGCTATACATCGTCCCTTCTTTCTGACCTCCATGAGGCACGTAATCTCTTCTGACTCTGTGGCCTCGCCCCACGTGCCGCTACCTCTTGGGGACGTCAGTCACACTCATGACTTCAATCCCGGCTCTAGATACTCTAGATGCCACTGGATGCTTAGACTTTGAGCAAGGCATTCAATTTCTTAATATGCATCAACTTCTGAAAAATATAGATTATTATAGAGGGTAAGATTTCATAGGATTGGTTGTTGTAAGTATCAGGAAAGTAACAAGTGAACAAGGCTCCCTCAGGACCTGCCCCAGTGCAGACCCCAAAGAGAACCATGGACCTTCACCCCCTTCACTTCTCTTCCTCCTTTTTTGCTTCCTTTGTGTCATCCATTTCTTACCTGCTTGCCTTCTTCTGGTCTACTTCTTTTCATTCTTTCTCCTTTCCTTTCCTTTAATTTGCTTAGCTTTTAGAGATATTAGACCCATGAAAGAAGGATCTGTGACGTGTTGGGAGTTTTAAAAAGAAAGAGATTAATGAGGGCCCCTGGGTGGCTCATTTGGTTAAGTGTCTGACTTGTGACTTTAGCTCAGGCCATGATTTTATGGTTCATGACATCAAGTGCCATGTTGGACTCTGTGATGATAGTGTAGAGCCTGTTTGGGATTCTCTCTCTCCCTTTCTCTTTGCCCTTCCATTTGGTGCTCTTTCTCTCTCTTTCAATATAAATAAACAGTTTTTAAAAAATAAAAGAAAGATTTCTGACAATGAAAGCATGAGAGATATATTCAGGGAGACCATTTGATACAGGGCTTACAGTTTGAGTAGACTTTACACACGTGGAGAAGAGAGAACGAACATGGAGACTGGTGGATGGGAAGTGAGAACCATGCCTTGCATTCTATGTGAGTATTTGAATATATAAGGCAACATGGAGCCTTCAGAGGGGTGGTGTGTGTGTGTGTGTGTGTGTGTGTGTGTGTGTGTTTTAATCATGTCCTAGGTATACTGTAGGGTGTTGATACTGAAAGTGACTTTTGTGATTAATTGAATAGATAGAGAAGAGAACAGGGAGACAGACCCTTCTGGGGATTTGAATCAGGCAGTGACAAACAAAGTAGAAAGGGTTATTGAGAAATAAATTGCAATCTTAGTCAGAGTCACAGCTAATGGCATGTAGGGAACAGAGCATGTGGTGAAAGCAAAGGTGTTTGAGGATTTAAGTTAGTGACAGGAGGGATAGAAGTGACAATATCCTGGACAGGAAATGGATGGAAAGAAGAATGTTTGCAGAGCAAGTTTGAGGTGCTGGCTGGAAATTTGGGACGTTGTGTTTCTAAAGTGATGGCAAATATTAAGCCTTGAATTCCTCATCTACTTAAGTATCTTTTTTATGGAGTGTGGAATAGAGGTTAAATGACCAGGAAACATCTAAGGGTAATAAATGTCAGAGAACAAGGCTAAGATGCACTGATGTGAGATGATGTGAGGGATAGTGAGATTGAGGCTTTTGAAATGATGGGCGATGGTCTAGAGAAATCAGAATAGGAATCTGTGAAGGATGGAATAGAATTTGATTGGATGGTTTTCAATCAAGGTCTGTTTCCTCCTAGTTGTTTTTAGTGTCCGATTTTGGTGTCCTTCTGGGTGCTCCATCCAAAGAAGAAATCATTTGTACTTACTTCCCTTTCTTTTAATGAATATTCAGTGTGCTGAAGTTGCAAATTCCAAAACTTAATTTTTCTTAAGCTCTTGTGTTCAGACCCTCATCATTCTATGTATAAATCTGGTACACTTGATCAGTCACACCATCGCTTTCAAGGGGACCTTCGCAACTAAGTTAATTAAGTTTCATTAAATATTTAAATATCATTCATAAATTTAATATATTCGTTTCTATTTTCTAAGCTTTTCTAACAAGCTAAATGGCCCCAAGTTCTGGTGAAACCTACTTAAATACAAAAAATTGAATGTATAAGGATGGTGACCCTTCAGTTCTCTTGAA
>NC_043705.1:135849451-135852452 GCF_006229205.1 Suricata suricatta | reverse complement strand
TCCCTACCCCTCTGCCCTAGACAGCCCCTCATCTCCTTTTGGTCTGCATAGGTGTGCTATCCTGGGTGTTCTCTATAAAGGGAATCATACAGTATATGGTCTTTTGGGATGGGCTTCTTTCACTCACCATAGTGTTTACAAAGTTTCTTCATGTTGAGGCACATGTCGATACTTCCTGTTTTTATTGTCAAATATTCTCCTTTTATACATTTCCCCCTTTTCATGTATCCAGCCATCAGTCGATGGACATTTGGATGACTTCTAATTTTTTGGCTCTCCTGAAGAATGCTGCTGGGAACAGTGGCATGCAGGTGTTTGTGTGAACACCCCTTTTCATCTCTCGTTGGCATACGCCTATGAGGAGAATGGTTATGGGGCAATTTGTACGTTTGAGGGACTCCAGACTGATTTCCATGGCAGCTGCTCAACTTTATATTCCCATCAGCATTGAATGAGGGCTCTAATTTCTCCACATTCTCACCAACACTTTGTATCCTCTTTCTCGTGATGTCCATTGTAGGACCTTACTGGTTTCAAGCCATTTTTATAAAGCCCCCTTCCCAAGACTAAAGTTGGAGGGGGTACCCCACACCTGCTTCATTAGGTGGTGGAGGTGGGGCATTCATGGCAAAGTTCTCTCTAATGACAAAGGTCATTCAAAGATCACTCTTTAGCTTCCATTCTCTGAAACCTTCTATCTCAGTGAGGGTAAGTGAGGATGACAAATTCCAGACTCCTCACCCTGGTTTTCTTCTACCTCCTTTGCTATGGGCTCTGGAAAGTAACATTTGCCCCCTCACTTTATGTGTTGGGTCACATGTTAAGTGTGGATCTAGAGTCTTCAGGTCTCATCTAGAATGTCCATCTAACAAGTGACTTACCTCTAAAAACATGGGTCTTCTATTTACTGTCTACCCACAGCTCCCCATTTTGGGTACAGACCTCCTCAGACTTTCCTTAAACATGTTAGTTCCCCTCTTTATTTTCCCCTTCAAATGAGCTGCATTTCATGGGACTGGCTTTGTAGAAGGAAAAAAAACAGACTCTTGCAAATAGTCATGAATCACAAGTGAGAGCATTTATATATCTAATGAGGAATTATTTTTGCTGTTGAATATGTGTGTTTCCCTATTTTCCTAAACCCTTACCTTTGGACAAAATGGGTTTGAGGTGACTCACCAATAGCATGGAATCAAATCAATAGAGAGGTGCAATCAATTTGGCACAGGGAAAGTATGGAGAGGAAGGTAAAACACAACTGAGGAACAGGTAACATTCACAAAGGCTGGGCTTTGCCCCTTTTGTCAGAGGTGGCTCCAAGTTTGGCTGACTTCCCTAACTGTCCAAACAGAGAGAGAAACACAGTTTCACAATTCAATACATTTATAAGCCTTCAAGAGTGTAGTTGGCCTGGGCAGTCATACATTTTCCTAAGAGAGAAATAAATGTCTCCGGTGTGTTCTCATACTGGGGACACTAGACAAGGAGGAAGACCAGAGGACAGTATCGTCCACATGAACAGCACATGTCGTCATGCTCTTCCTTGGAACATGTCTCAATGCAAACAGATGGCACATTGCCAAAGAGTATTTATTATTTAGGAAATATTCTTAAAAATGGAAATATGATGTTAATTGGTGGTCTTGCTTTAGACTTGCCTAGTGTTCAGCTTTCACAGTTACACAGATACACTAAGTCTACTGATACATATTTTTAATTTTGATAACAGTTCTACCTCATGAAACAAAATCCCCACTTTTGTTGGTGATTTGCCCATTGGATACCTAGGGGTGTTTCACATACATCTTTACACTTTCTTTCTCATACAGTTCTCACATGAATTTTCAACGTAGGCAAAAAAGAGTTTTTTCTTTCCAAAAGTTGTAGATCGACAATCATGGTGAAATTATTATGTGGAGGAAGTCATTCTTTGGCATTCACTACCTTTTGTGGAAGATTTAAAGCTCCTTCCCTGCTTTGTTTTTCTTCTTTTCCCAGAAAATGCTGTTCTTGGGTGGAAAAAGAATCAAAGATTACAACTTTTTAAAATACATCTGGCTCTGTGCAGTGAATATTAATTCATGTGTTCTCAGAGGCTGCCTCGCTGAAAAGGTATGAGGCAAGAAAGTAAGGAAGATACATAGTATGGTTAAGTTTTATAAGGAAAATGGAGCCATCCTTAAGAGTTTGAACACCATCTAGGGGAACCTAAGTGGCTCAATCGGTTAAGTGTCCAACTTCAGCTCAGGTCATGATCTCACAGTTTGTGGATTCGAGCCCCGCATCAGGCTCTGTGCTGGCAGCTCAGACAGAGCCTGGAGCCTGTTTCAGATCTGTCTCCTCCTCTCTCTGCCCCTCCCCCACTTATGCTCTGTCTATGCAAAATAAATAAACATTAAAAAAAATTAAAAAAGAGTTTGAACACCATCTATATAGGCTGAATAGGAAAAAAAAAACGTTTTCCCCTGGAAACACCAACAGTTCAGCTAGAATAAGATTACTTCGCAAATATAAAGTAAATCCACTAACTGCATGAGGCACGGTGGTCAGGGGACAGATGTACCAATGGTGGTTACAAGTAGGTTTGAATAAAAATCAGAAGTAATGGTTTTACGGATGCTAAAGTGAGCAGCATGCCGGCACAGACCCAGAGCTCCGGAGAAGATGAGCGAGTGATGAATTGTGCATACAGATTGCTCGGGTCTGTTTCTGCTTCATAGCCACTTTCTGCTGCTTTAAGAAATGTTTTCATCCAAAATTATTTGATGAGATTACTTATATGGGGTACATATCTACCAATACTCCCTTGTGAGAGATACAAATGGTTTTGTCTTTAATAAATCAAAATCTGAAAAGAGTTTCCTAAGTGTTTTCCCTAGGGCGGTAGAGAAGAATATACATCTTAATTTTGAAGCTGTTTAGGCATTTTAAAATATGGAGTATGGAAAAAAGAGCAAACCCATCTCTACAAAGTGGATGCTAAAACTCCCCAAAGCCAACA
>NC_043705.1:135786414-135849351 GCF_006229205.1 Suricata suricatta | reverse complement strand
GGCAGAGCACGAAGATGGTGTCCCCCGGTGAGTTCTCTGAGCACAGTTCTGCAGCCTCTAGATGTGTGCTAGTCTTGTCCCTCAGGCTGCAGCTCCGAGCAGGCAAATGGGCCCTTTTCACGGGCCCGCCGGCAGGTTGTTTCAGTGCTGTCTCTGCAGCGCGCTGGGTGTGAGAGTCCGCCCCAGACAGTCCCCAATGGTTTCAGACATTCCCGGCCACTGGTGTCTGTTCATCAAGGGGCAGCCGCTGTGTGTGCTGGGCACCTCCGTGGGCTTAGGCTGGGCCCCAGGGACAGCACAGGGGCAGAGTGCTCGGCCACCTGGCCCTGGAGGGTCAAGGGAGACACTGGGGTGGGGGAGGGGAGTGTACTTGGCGGCTGCTACATGACTCTGAGTGTTCCCAGCAGCCCCGTTCCTGGCAAGTCTCTGATTGAACGTTTGACTAATAAGCTGCATTCTGAATTTATGAGATGTTTCTTGCTTTTTGTGTTTAGTTTTGCCTTTTTTTGCCTTTGGGTACCCGAAACCTGTGTCTTGGGCCACATCGGTTGAAAGGTTTCTTTTGGGAGGTTCCTGGATTGCTTTTGGCCTCCTGTCATGAGCAGCTGCCTGACTCCAGTGTCTCTATATCACCTTTTTAACCATTCTTTTTTTTTTTTTCCATAATATTTTATTGTCAAATTGTTTTCCATACAACACCCAGTGCTCTTCCCCTCAAGTGCCCTCCACCATTAACCATTCTTTTAACCGCAGTCCTGGAGGGAGGCATGTAAGGGCGCGTGAAACCAAAGATAAAGCTGGTGAAGCAGGAAGTAGGGAGCAGCATGTGTGTGGAATGTGGCACGGAAGAGCATTTGCCCAAGTGTGGCTTACCCTCAGTGTTCATTTCACATCTGGAAGAAAACAGTGCCCAAGTCTGCAAGATGTAGACTATTGAACACAATTGTTCCTCTTCCAAAATTTGTCAACTTACACCTGTTACATTGAAACAGAACGATGAAAGTTAATCTTTTGCAAAAACACATAGTTTCTGTGCCATCTTCAAATGTGGTCTCTTAATGAATTTTGATTCCGGGATTACTATACTTTCTGAGGATTGTGTGCTTTCGGGGAAATGTGTATGATATTCAGTAAAAGTAGAGTCCTGCACAGAATGAATACCATCATAATTGTTACTGAAAAGGGACCTTTACCCCCCATACAGCTCTGGCCCAATAGTAACACTTTTTGGCTGATCTTTTCCTGATCATTTGCCAGATGGGGACTACAATTTGAGGTGTGAAAAGGGGACCATTAGGAGACCGAAAGACGCACAAAATGTGATATAGTTTGAAGGAAATGTTCCCATGTGAACTTGGAGGTTTCAAATAGAACTCAGGTGGGGTGCCTGGGAAGCTCAGTCAGTTAAGTGTCCAAATTTGGCTCAGATCATGATCTCACAGTACATGAGTTCAAGCCCTGCATTGGGCTCTGTGCTGGCAGCTCAGAGCCAGGAGCCTGCTTCAGATTCTATGCTCCTCCCCCACTCATGCTCTGTCTCTGTCTCTCTTTCTCATAATAAATAAACTTAAAAAAAGACCTCAGTTGACTGGAAGTCCACCCAGGCAAGACTTTATGTTGTGCCAGGGAGTCATCTTGAGGTATGGATGATTCAGAAATCCTTTGACTCTGGTTGTTTTAGAATCTACATGGGACCCTTTTTTATGTCTTCTAGGTGAGCTTGACTCATCTATAAGGTTTGAAAATATTGGAGACTGTGGGATTCATGCATAAATTGAATGGAATCACATTCTCTTCCCGCCATGTCAAAGAGTGAATATTATAATAAGTAGAAGTAGATGAGACTCAGGGTTCTCTGTCCGGTTTTAATAACATGTATCAAAGAGTGGAATGCAATGGGCATGGTCTACAACAATGGCTTATCTTAAAACTGCATTTGTGTGTAGCGTTTGGAGTATTTGCTCTCATTACTTTTAAAGTGGGTTTACATATGAAGTGATATTTTTTGGGTTAGATTAATATTTAATTAAGAATGTATTCCCTGGATCTAAGGTGATTACTCAACAGCAGGAGGTATGCTTCTCAGCCTTTGGAAAACTGGTACTGGATTAAAAATGGATAATCCACAAAGTGAGTAAAAATCAGGCACAACTGAGGCACCCAGGTGGCTCAGGCGGTTGGGCATCCCATTTCAGCTTAGGTCACAATCTAGCAGTGTGTAAGTTTGAGCCCTGCATCAGGCTCTGTGCTAACAGCTCAGAACCTGGAGCCTGCTTCAGATTCTGAATCTCCCCCCCCCCACTCTCTCTGCTCCTCCCTGGCTCCCTCTCTGTCTCTCAAAAATGAATAAATGTTAAAAATTTTTTAAAAATCAGGCATGACTGTAGATTCCCAATGTCCTTCTGGGAATATTACAGAATGGAGAAATAGATCAATCATTTCATTCACTCCACTAAGTAAGTATAAGTTTGTGGACAAAGAGTAAGTTCCTCTGGCAAAAATTTTAATGCCTTGTTTGTTTCTCATCCATCTTCAGAATTGTATTTCTAGTGCACACAAGACACACATCACTCCACATGGAGAATGTACCTAGGGACGAAGAATAGAAAATGGAATATAGAAAACAAACAAACCACAGGGAAAGGACTATAGGTTTTTAAAAATAAATCTTAGTGGGGGGAAATGAAAGGAGACTTATGCCTCAGTTGTGTTCTCTGATGGCAGGCATCATAACCAAGGAAGTTGAGGTGAGTTGAGAGGGTCGTTAGCCTGTGCTCTGTCATGCAGTTTTTGTCGGCAGAAAATGTCAGGTAAGAGAAATGTAGCTTTCAAAATAGTCAACAGAGCTAAACTTCCCAACGTACTTTTGTATTGTATTTTATTTTAATCCCATACCTTTGGATTATTCCAACCCCAGCAAGTAAGAGGAGGTGAGAATTTAGAATTTCAAAGACATTAAGAGTTTGGATTTTTTTTTAACAAAGCCTAGAAAAATATGCATCTTAAAATGCAACAGAAGGATTTGCAGACATTTCATTGAATCTGCAGGGGAAGATCTTAAGGAGTATGTATCATCAAGGAAAGACAAATGGACTTCAATAGTATTGTGTTAGAACTGCTCACTTATTATGTATCAAAATTCACAGTGCATTATTTGCTATACTTTTATTGCTTTGTTTTAGTAAATGTACATGTATTTATAGAGACTCATATAAATTCAGCTCCAATCTCAGTCCCTCAGTCTTTCTTTTACAGTTATGTTTTAAATTCATCAACTACAAATGATCTTTCTAGAAGGTTCTTTGGGAACCGTAAAGGACTCCAGGGATGCATGTGCTTTCACTACCATCATTCATTCATGGTTCATAGTGATGTGTCTAGGGAATTGTCCTTGGTTCAATCAATCTTTTTTCTTTAGCAAAATGTTGACTTTAGGGCCAAGTCTTTTGTGTGGCAATAAGACTTTGAACATTTCTGTCACTGCAATTCAAGTAGTACTTGGCTGTTCAGCAGCAGCAAGACTTGGAGGGCAACAGTTCTGCATGCATAGATGTGGAGTCTAGGGAGCAGGCTAGACACGTTCTCTCTTGGACCTGCTTTTTCTTTTATTTCCCTCCTAGTGTTTGTCACTGCTGAATTCACTGAGCACTTGAATGTCTCCTACTTTGTTCTTCCAGAAGACCATTTGTTTATTTGAGAGCTTATTTTGGCAAGTGAATAATCACCCAGCTGAACCAGCTCAAGGACGATCAAGGGGAATGTTTGACCTCAATTTGAGATGATCCACATTTTTAATGTCCGTATTTGTGACTTAGCAGGGCAATAATCACAACGGGCTTTCTTTCTTCCTAGTCTGTGCACATCCATCAAAAGCTCTAACATGTACACACATAAAGCAAATCTTAAAAACCCTCATTATTGTTAAAATTCTATGTGATTTTTAAATTTGCAGATTAGGAGGTGTGGACAAGAGATCCTCCTGGCCCTTTGTTCTAATGATCAAACTCCCATGTCTACGTTGTATTGCTTTTCCCCCTTCAGAACGTTAATTAGTACAAATCCATTACTTGTCTTATTGAGCACTATTAGTCAGACATAGTTAAGTGCTTTGATCTGGCTCTCCTAGTGGATATAGTCATTGTTTCCAAGATTTAGCTGTCTGCAGAGAGAGTAAGAATAGTGGGACAAAGCAATGGCACATACCTTTAAAGCCTCAATTCTCACTACTTCCAGCCCCTTTCAAAGTTTTGTATTTATTAACATGGATTTATTAGTTTATGGCAGGGTCAGCAAATTCTGACATGATGAATAATAATGCTGTTATGGAACATAGAAAGTCCTGGACTGGACATCAGATGTGGGTTCTAGCATGACTACAACACCAGCTAGGAGTAAGGTCATGGATAACCCCTTAAATTTCCATGGGTCTCAGATTCTCATCTGTAAAATGGGTGGGTTGTATTAAATCAGTTGTTCTCAAACTTGAGTGTGCAACAGAATCAACTGGAGGGCTTGTTAAAATGTAGATCACAAGGTCTCACTCCCAGATTTGGCAGGGTCTTTGCCGGGGTGGGGGGGGGGCGGTGTCTGATAAGTTGCCTTTCTAAGGTCCTGGTAGATGCTGATGCTACTGGTCCAAGAGCCACACTTTGAGAACCAATGGGGATTCATGATTTATCTGACCACTTCCAGCATGAAAACTCTGGGAGACTGGGTCATGCTCTTGGTGGGTGTGGTAGCCTGTTTGGACCTTCTAAATGCATTGTGTGTGGCCAATTCAGTTAGGGACGTGTTGGCAGTAGACCTTAATAAGAGCAGAAATTTGGATCAGTTTGGTAGTGGGAAGGCCCAGAGAGCAACAGAAGCTCTGAACTGGTGTTGAACATTTTGGAGTTTGAACACAGTGGTATAAGCTAGAGGGATCTGGGCATTCAGTTGGGCTAGGCTAGTGCGTTCAGTGTAAGCGATGTGACAAATTTCAACAAGTCTATGGATACATACTGGATACAGGGGAAAAAAAAGAATAATTTGATTGATTTTACAAGTCAGTCCCTGGACCACCAATACCCTTTGTATTTCTACAATTAATGTAACTTTTATTATCAGTGAGAAAATCATGCTATTCTAAAAATAAAGTTAAATTTAAAAAACCCTCATTATTTCTGTATCACCACTATCCTTCAGCCACTACAAACTAAATAGCATGCAGAAGCAGAGTATTAACTAAGATTCGTGGCGGCTTTTTTGTTGTCTAGACTCTTGGCAAGTTCTATTAGTGATTCTGGGAAACATTAAATCTTTGTGTTTTTCAGACCTTGCCCACAATATTATAAAAGTGTTATTATAACATTATAAAAATATTATAGAAAGATGTGATTGAGGTATAGCAATAGATCCCATCCAAGAAAATCTTTAATTGAAAATAAAGATGCAGGCATCAAAGCCATGAATGAGCAGCCCTGAAAGACAGATTTCTGAGGGCTGGTTAGCTCTTCTGGATATGGGGGGGGGAAGGGGCGGGGTCTCTCTGATCTATAAATTAAAGTCACACCATCCCACCTAGCTCACGGTAGTGCAATTTCTACACACCAGCAAGCATTGAGCTCTCAGCAAAATAGCTACTTTGCCTTGTCAAATACTTCACAATTTAAACAAAGACAGTTTTCAGAAGGTGCATTCAGGAGAAACATCCTTGGCCTTTTACCTTCCTTTCTCCACAGAGGTGAACACTTTCCATTGCATCTGGAAATGGCCAGTAACAATCACTGGCTAATACACAATCTTAGCCAAGAAGAATCAGCCAGATGTATGTTATCAGTCACTCAGAATGTTATAAAATGTGATGAGGTATTTACAGATTGTTGTGAGGATCACTGTTGAAATAAACTGAGAAAGCCTAGCCCAAAGGAATTTGTTGCATTCCAGGGCCTGGGCCAGAGAAAAGCCTGTTGCATCTGTTGAATCAACTGCATTCTGGTTTTACATAGCAGTGGAGGAGAAGGCGAGAGAGGAAGGGAGATAGACACACGGAGAGAGACAACAGTCACCTCCAGACTCCCCTACTAGCTGGCTACATTAAAAATACCTAGTTCATGTGTGAACTATATTTCAATTAACAACAACAACAAACCCTAGTTCATGAGAAACTGGCTTAGAAGTAAATTGGCACTTCCAGGTTTACTGGGAAGTTTCATAGGTATAGGATGAGCCCTGAAGCTATCCGATCTGGTTACTGGTTTGCATGTTTCTGAAATCTTAAAGGATTTTCCCCAAGACCTGGCTGAGATTCTTTTTTCTTCTTTATAACTCTAGATGGTGTTTTTAAATATTTTACTTCAAATATATTTCACTCTAAAACTGTAAGCTTTATGCATAATATTTACCAATTCTTTACATCAAGAGGAAGCAAAGAAAAAAGAACAATCCTATCCAAAAAACAACCCTATTATTTTTTTCATACGTGTGTCCTCATATAAAATGGAAATATTTTATTTAATTTTGTGATAGCATAACTCTACAATTTCAATCTTGTGTCCCCCTCCTTGTATGCATTTCAGCGTTAGCTGAAAGCAGATTACTCTTTCTCTTCTCTTCATTTCCATAATCTGTTGTTATCCATTTGCTCTAATTAATAATGATGTTTCCAGATGGCAAAAAAATGTCAACCTCAAAGGGTTAAAAATAATGAAAAGGGTATCCTGATCGTTATATCTCATACCCACAGAACCAAATTATTCTCCAGAAAGTCAACCATTTCTGCAAGAAAAAGATAGATTTGAGTGACAGGTTCATTTCTAATAGCTTTGTCTTGCTGTGGCTTATGCCAGGAATATACAGAGTAAATCAAAAGAAAAGTCTGGAAGTCACTAAGCATTGAGAGAGATGGACAATTTTTTAGGAAATCAACATTGGATGTAGACAGTTTAAAACTATATGACTCTATTTTACTAGCGGTGCTGTTCTTAACCAGGGAAAGGAAAGGGCTTCAAAGATCAAGTCCCCACAACAAAACAAGGGTGTGTATGACTGTGGAGTGGGTCATTTTTAATGATGCCAAGCACCCCTGGTAAAACGTATAATTAAAGTTGCTAAGAGATCACTTCCCAGTCTGTTCTTGCTCCATTCTCAACTGTTTTAATGAAGTCAGCATATTCTTCAGCGTCACCCAATACTAGAAATAGCCTGGATGGAAAAATAATCAGAAAGAAAAGTGAAAAAAAAATTTTTTTAAATTACCAAACTCAAAGAAAATAAAAACAGCCTAATTGTTTATTGCCTATAAAATTAGGGTCAGTAGTTTGAGCAGAAGAGTAAATATGAAAATTTGTAAGTATTTTTTGTTGAGAGCAGGGGGAGGGGGCTGGAGGTGGGGACCTCTTTATTCAGCAGTCGTGCCTACAGAGAGTAGATTAAGTGGTGTTTCTGGGAAGCTCAGAAAGTAACTGCGTGTGTTGGATTTAGGAGCGATGGACACATTAACAGTAGCTGCCTTGTCCAAATTCTGCATCTTGCTCCTGTGTCCGGATCCTTTCCTAGAGAGTGCATTCTTTTTCCTTTCTTTTTTATTAAAATTTTTTTTATCATTTATTTATTTTTGAGAAAGACAGACAGATAGACTGGATCTGAAAGCAGGCTCCGAGCAGGCTCTGAGCTGTCAGCACAGAGCCTGATGCGAGGCTCAAACTCAGGAACCATGAGATCATGACCTGAGCTGAAGTCGGACGCCTAACCGACTGAGCCACCCAGGCACCCCAAGATTGCATCCTTTTTCTTTAAAGGAAGTTTTGTGGTTAAGAAAAGCTATCGAAGGATGGGGAACTAACTGAAAACCCGAGAAGCCTTTGCCTCAGTTCAGGGAGGCCATGGGCAGGAAATTGACTCACGTGGCCCAGCTCTGAGGCCTGGGCACTCTCGTGCCTTTATGGTTTTTTGAAGAATGCTTCAAATTCCTGCTGTACTCCTAGGAGGCTCGCAGACTTCAGACGCTAATCCCAGGTAGAGTCACAGAGTCCTGAAGATATCAATTCACTGTGACAAACAGAAAGTGGAATATTGCTCCTGCCAAAGCCCGATTCAGATTTCTTTTCTCAACAACAACAACAACAGAGTCTTTTGTGACCTTAAGTCTTGAGCTGTTGTAACAGAGATACCGGTGATGTACAAGGAATCAAGGATTTTCTCAGCACCCCGGTTCTGTCACGCAGTAGCAGCATGATGGCTGTGAGGCACTGAATTGTCTCATGAGTGATCTGAGAATGACTAAAATTTCCAGTAGGATTCTTGTGAGGATGTACATAGGTTGCATACGTGGAAATATTTTGTGTACTTAAGGCCCTCTGCATATCTTTAAGGGCTGAAGGATGGAGCTGAATGGGAATAAGGCTTGATTCAGCCAATAGCAAGCTATCTCCACCAATACCATTATATTATATGTTCATTTTCTACCCACAACTGGTTTTCACATTCATAGATAAGTTTGGTTTCTCTTTCTTCCTTTTTCTTCTATTTGGCTCTTTTGGCACCTATTTCATGATCAAATTGTGATCATGATAGGAGAAATAGCAAGAAAGCATGAGGGAACCCAACAGCCAAGTGAAGCTAACAGAGTAAAACATAATGGTGAGCTAGTTGGAGGGTCCCACTCATCCAAGTATCAGGGCTCCTTCCCTTTAACATCAAAATATTTCAAAAATCACTTCACACATTACTTCCTCAAAAGAATCTCTGCTTAAAATATTTAAATATAAAAAATCAGGAAAGCATTACCTACAGTAGCCAAATTATGGAGGGGAGCCCAACTGACGAATGGATAAAGAAGATGTGGTATATATACAATACTACTCAGCCATAAAGAAGAATGGAATCTTACCATTTGTAACTACATGGATGGAGCTAGACAGTATGATGCTAAGCAAAATAAGTCAGAGAAAGACAAATACCATATGAATGAAATAATATGGTATTTAAGAATTTAAGAAACAAAACAGATGAACATATGGGAAAGCGGGGAAGGAGAGGAGAGGGAAACAAACTACAAGACTCTGAAAGATAGAGAAGAACTATGGGTTGATGGAGGGAGGTGGGTGGGGGATGGATAGTAAGGAAGGTGCTTGTTGTGATGAGCACTGGGTGGTGTATGTAAGTGATGAGTCACTGAATTCTACTCCTAAAACCAACATTGCACTGTATTTTAACTAACTAAACTTAAATTTTAAAAAATCAGGAAAAAGAGAAGGACAGAAGAGAGAAGAGGATGCAAAACTTGAGAGACTATTGAATGCTGAAAATGAACTGAGAGTTGAAGGGGAAGGGGGAGGGGGGAAAGAGGTGGTGGTGATGGTGGAGGGCACTTAAGGGGAAGAGCACTGGGTGTTGTATGGAAAACAATTTGACAATAAAATATTATGGGAAAAATCAGGAAAAAAATAAAAGTACTCTAAGAAGATATAGTTCAATATTTATGTAATTCTGACGAGGGAAAGTATCTTTTAACATGATGCCAAGATCAGGATTTATAAAAGCAGCTGCTGAGAGAAACAATATTATGAAGCTTTTGCCTAAAAGCAATAACTAAGCAAAACATAAAGGTAGAGAAAAAAATGGAGAAAACGGTATTTGCAACATAGCATACTCAGTGGCAATTTCTTAAAATGTAAGGAACTCTTATAAAATTAAAGAAAGAAAATCCTTTATCAGAAAAGACCAAAAAAAAAAAAAAAGACTGTTCACCAAAGAACAAAGATAATGCAAAAACATACTTTAAAATGTTTTATCTTACCAATGGATTTAAAACAGCATTTTAAGCAGCAATGAGATACTCTCTAAGTGGCATAGTTTTTTAAAATGAAATTTGTTGAGTGCTGGTGAGAAAGAGAACCAAACATCTCGCTGTGTGCTGTTGGCTTGGGGAGTTGACATAATCTGTCTTCAAGAGAAACCATTTGGCCACACGTAATCCAACCCTCTACAAGTCATGTCCTTCGGTTCAGGAGTTCTGCCTCAGGGAAAGTGTTCAATGGAAACAATCCATCATATATGCAATTATTGTCCATGGGAGTGGTTCCCAACTGAGGGCAATTGTGTCTGCTCGGGATACTTGACAACGTCTGGAGAAATGTGTGGTGGTCACAGCTTGAGGGAGGGGCACTCCTGCATGTGGTAGAGAGAGGCCAATGTCCTGCAGTTCACAGGGCAGACCTCAAAACTAAGAACCATCCAGCCACAAGTGCCAGTAGGATTGCAGTGAAAAATCCCTGGTATACATGAATGATTACTTAGGTGCTGAGTATCCCCAAACAGATGGCTGGCTAAATATATTATGAAGTTTCTATATAATGACCCAGTTGGCAACAATTAAAGTGTTACCAGAATATATCAAATGATATAGAAAGCTTATTGCAACATGTTGCAGTTTGCTTGTTTGTTTATATTAGAGAGAAGGAGCATGAGTGGGGGAGAAGGGTGGAGTGGGGAGAGGGAGGGAGAGAGAGAGAGAGACAGAGAGAGACAGAGAGAGAATCTGAAGCAGGCTCCATGCTCAGACCCCAATACGGGGCTCGATCCCACAACCCCAGGATCATGACCTGAGTCAAAATCAAGAGTTGGATGCACACCTGACATATTACAGTTTAAAAAGCTCGTCACAAAGTAGCATGATCTCATTTTCAGTTAAAGACATGGGCTTAATAATGTGTATCCATGGCAAGGCATTTATAGGGATTGTTTCCATGTATTTGGTTGTGATTTTAGATATTCTTTTTATTTATCTTTATAGTCTAGTTATTTTGAATAGCTTTTATATTAAGATAAACTAATAAAAGGAATTCTGATAAATTTTGAAATAAAACCGTAGGACGGATTTATACATGAGATGTAATTGAGAGAACACATGACAAAGATCTATTATAATTTGTTCTGTCTTTAAAATATATGTCTTTCATCAGAATAGACAGTTGGCACATTTGAAATACGCTAATGTATATTTGCCAACAGATTATTATTATGTCTTGGATTTGTTACAATAATTGTGGCCACACATAAGCTGGAGGGAGACATGAATTGTTGACCAACTCATAAGGTGTTTACAAAGATGAGGCTACATTTTACATACTAATAGTAACTTTCTTACGTGTTTCCTATCTAAGAAATTGAAATGAGGTTGTTTCAAAATGCGGAAACTACTAGTATGATACTGCGTTGGTATAATTCTGTTGATGGCGGCCACATTTTCTGGTCCTATGAAATAATTTCATAACGTCTTCAACTTTTCATTTTATTAAAACTGAAGCATGGATCTGAAAGGAGATATCGATGATATTACTCTTCATCTTTCTCAGATGTGATTTTTCTCTGACTCCCATTGAGCACCTTTGAAATAACTTATAATACAATGTTGACAAGCATCGAAATATCAATAAATAACTTTCTTGTAATTTTTAACAAAATTATTATGCTTTGACACTGTACTTTGTAAAAGAATATTTTTACATACTACTGTATGTTCTGGAAATGTCAATTATTTATTGGGACTTCCAGTCATTTATGTGTAATGTTTATAATATGCTGTTTTCTGAGAGATACTGATGATACTAACATTAGTCGGTGTCAATTCATGTATTTACTCATTCTTCTGTTCAGAAAATATTTACTTAGCCACTAGCACATGCCAGGCCACTGGGAAAATGACAGGGAACAAAACTCATGAGGATTAAATTCTGATGAAGAATGGTGTCTGGTCAGAGCACCTTGCTGGCTCAGTTGGTTGAGTGTCTGACTTCGGCTCAGGTCATGATCTCACGGTTTGTGAGTTCAAGCCCCGCGTTGGGCTCTGTGTTGACAGCTCAGAGCCTGGGACCTGCTTTGGATTCTGTGTGTGTCTCTCTCTGTCCCTCCTCTGCTTATGTTCTCTCTCTCTCAAAAGTAAATGGATAAACATTAAATTTTTTTAATTCAAAAAAAGACTGTGTCTGGCCATGAGGAATTCAGTGCCCAGCTGGAGAGGAGGCAGGCAGGAAACAAATTCCTTCACTACCATGGGGTAACTTCCAACAGCTTTGTACGGGGGGTGAGGAGAGCATAGCAATGAGAGACCAAACCTAGCCAAGGACAGCAAACCCGAGTGAAGACTGCCCGGTAGACATGATACCTGGATGGAAAAGCAGGCATTTCCCACAGGGAATATTATAGGAACAGTGTGCCGGGGGGGGGGGGGGCTTGGCATCAACAGTGGCATGGGTGTCCAAGGAAGAACTGGCCTTTCTTTTGGAAAATGGAATGAGTAAAATCAGGGACTGGGCATTTTATTAAGCGATATCAATAAGTGAGCCAATGACTGCCTTATATCGATATCATTGCAGAGCCATAGGAGACCTCGGAGGTTGTGCGCCTTAATTGTTTTTTAAAGATGAAGAAACGAAAGTTTGGAAAGTCACAGAGCAGGTCGAAGACAGAGCTGGGAGGCACCTCCAGTCTCCTGCAGGGGGAGGTGTCAGCTATACTCCGGAATTGTCTAGACTGTTTTACACCAAGTCAAACACACTTACAAGGCACCCACACTCATTGTTCTGTGATTATTCATATCCTAGAAAAAATTATGAACTTTGGTATTCCCTTGTATGGGGTATTAAATATATATATATATATATATATATATATATATACACACACATATATATAATATATTCATACTTAAGATAAAAGTTTTCAAGATTCATCATGTTTTAGCTATATTTCTGTTGAGGTTTTTCACAGGCTCTCCTCATCACTAAATAAACTGATATTTATGTAGGAGCAAACTCTCTTTGATTTTTGTTTGGGTTTCAAATGTTAACAGATGAGATGAGAAAACTAAGGGATGAGGCACTCTGGACCCAGAACTTACTGTTTTTCAGAGCAAAGATGTCATCCTCATAACCAAGATTGAGCCAGGAAGGCAGGTGCCAAGGCACTATCCATGAGTTCACCCCAAGAATAGTATCTTTGTTGGAATAAAATGGTGAAAAGAATGAGATCACAGAAGTGGTAGTAATGAGGCGAACTTAAATTTTAAGTCATGGATTGCAGAGATCAATGAGCTTATTGAAAAGAAAATGAACTCCCACATAAGTGAAATGTCAAATGAGAAATTTTAGAACCCCTAAATAGGCTAGAAAGGGCTGGAGAATGAAGCAGAACAAATAACCCACCATGCATGTTTCAATGTGATCCCAGGTATTAGTCAGTTACAAGAATATTTCATGAGTGGGAAAATGAAAGAGGTAGGAAACATGAAAACCATTCATCTTTTCTGGACACAACCACCTTCGTGTCCTGGCTGCTTTGTCCATTGTCTTGGTTAGGTACAGAGTGTGAGCGTATGGACAGGAGGAGTGTTTAAGAGGTACAATTACATTGACATTGGAAACAATCTGTTTCTTCCATTTCCTTTCATTGCTTCAGCGTTGCTTTCTGAGTAATCTACAGCATTAATTTCTTGAGTAGGTAATTTCCTTTTCTCTCCCTTTAAAAATAATTGTTTATGGCTGTCTTGGTGCCAAAAATATCACAGTCTGGTTTCAGGAAAGAGAATGACATGAATAGAGAGTGATTCCACACTCCTTAAGAGAGTACAGACACAGGACCTGGGATTTCATGACCATGCTTCTGTCTCTGCTCTTCTGGGACCACAGAGAGATTTGCTCAAGCCCTGTGTCTCGGCCTCCCGGTTCTTCGTAAGCTTGAGCTTGGTGAAGTTTGGAAACAAAAGATTTCTTAGTTTTAGTCTGTTGAATCTCTTTACTTCTGGAACTGTACATTTATTTGCTTCTTTTCCCAGAAATAATTTAATGGTGAGTCCTAGTTGGAAATGATCTTAAAAGATGTTTGAATCACTGTTTAAAATAAAAGTTCTGCAGCCTTCTTAAACCAACATGGGCCGTCCATATTAATATGGTCCCATATTCAGCTGTCAATCACTGTATAACAAATTACCCCAAAACTTAGCAGCTTGAGGCAACAAACATTTCTTACCTCATAGTTTCTATGGGTTAGAAATGTATATGCAGCTTCTTTGGGTCCTTGGCTTCAGGGTCTATCAGCTTAGGCTGTGGTCACGTCAAGTCTGGAATGGAAAGCATATGCTTCTGAATTTATTTATGTCACTGTTGCCAGGATTCAGGTTTCTCACAGGTTGTTGGATAGTGGGTCTCAGTTCCTGTCTGCCTGTTGGCCGGACACTATCTTCACTTCCTTGTCGTGGAGGCCTCTCCAGCATGGCAGGTTGTGCTTCAAAGCCAGTGAGAGGGAAAGTCTGCTAGCAAGAAGGAAATCTGAGTCATTTGTGACCCACTCAGAGAGGCAGCATGACTTCACCTTTGCCAGATGCCATTGGCTAGAGAGGCACACTTACAGAGGAGGTGAGGGGAATCCACAGAAGCACGACTAGCAGGAGATAAGAACTGTTAAAAGCCATCTATAATTCTGTATGTTCCAGTCACTTCCTTTTCTTCCTTTTTTTTTTTTAACGTTTATTCATTTCTGAGAGATGGAGACAGAGTACAAGTGGGGGAAGGGTAGAGAGAGAGGGAGACACAGAATCTGAAGCAGGCTCTCAGGCTCTGAGGTGTCAGCACAGAGCCCGACGTGGGGCTTGAACTCACGAACTGTGAGATCATGACCTGAGCCGAAGTTGGACACTCAACCTACTGAGCCCTCCAGGTGCTCCATGTCCCGGGCACTTTCTTAATGAGCAGCCTGTGTATTTAATTTACTGGGAGTAGATTAAGGCTCTAGATTCATATTACATCTGGGCTACTGACTAGCTCTGGGACCTGGGGTGAGTTATTTAACCAAAGCCTTCCTCACTTCATCTGTAAATGTAAATCTGTAAAAGATAAAATGAGTATTTTCCACCTAAAGTCATTTTGTAGATTAATTGAAATAATTCTTGTAGAACAACTAGCATATTGTTCAGAGAGCGAAGTATCATCAATGTCTGAGGTTTTCAGAATGCTAAAAGGATGCTTTTTAAAAATATATTTATTTATTTACTTTGGGAAAGAGGGGGCAAGTGGGGGGAGAGAGAGGGAGAGAGAGAGAGAGAGAGAGAGGGAGAGACAGAGAGAGGGAGGGAATCCCAAGCAGTCTCTGCACTGTCAGTGTAGAGCCCGATGCAGGGCTAGAACTCATGAACCATGAGATCATGACCTGAACCAAAATCAAGAGTCAGAAGTTTAACTGACTGAGCCACCCAGGTGCCCCTGAAATGACACTTTTTAATTTAACATTTCCATTGAAACATATCTAAAATGCATTATGTAGTGTCTTTTCAGATAGTTTATACCCAACAACATTTTGAAACTCGATCATTTTTGACCCTTGTGTAAGATCTAGCTGTTGTTTTGCATTACTGTATATCTATATATAGAGGGAATACATATTCTCTCTATATATAAGTAGTATACCCTCTCTCTATACACACACACACACACACACACACACACACACACACACACATATCCTGCTATCAAATATATTTCATTGTTATCACTCTGCAGCATGCCGCCCTCTTCTCTCTTCTAATCTGTTGTGGATTTAAGATGAGGAGGCAGTAGGTGCTGCCTAAGAGCATAAGACGGTCCTCTGTGTGAATCCCAGGCTTCCTACTTGCTATCCATGGATTGTGCTTGACTCCAAGTACCTAGTTTCCCTGTGCCTCTGTGTATATCACCTACAGAACATATGAACTATTTTTATTAACAGTAAACTAGATTATGCATATAGAATTGTTAGAATACGGTAAACATGTGATACATTTAGCTATAATTATTTAAAAATTTACATCAATAGATCTTAGAATTTTCTGAAACATAAGAATAAACAGGCTATAATTTGGGGATTTTTTTAAATCAAAGTACATTAGCATCTACAATGTTCCAGTGAATTCTAGATCACTGAGGTTTTGTTATGAGATTAGATCTAATGTCATTTGTGTTGTGGTCAAAAGAAAACCATGACGACCGCCTCGCGTCACCACATAGGCTGTGTGGAATGGTTTTCTTTCTGGGCATCAAAGCATGATTCCAATCTTGGCTTCCTTGGGTTTTTCTTCTAGGGAAGGTATTTGGAGTCACTTTGAATTGAAAATAAAATTCATCGTGTTTGGTTTAATCTTCATTAATAGCAAGTTTAAGTCGATGACTGAGTATCAGTGTATTATTGGAAAGTGCTTAATAGATACACAAAGTGACACTGTATTTCACGTTCTAACACCAGCAGCTGGAAGATACGCAATGACCTGGGAATAGTCCTTCGTTTTGCCCACAGGATACGACCATGGTTCTTGGGGGTATCAACCAGAGCAGATATAAATATAAGTATGGAAAGATGTATCTTCTCATCGTTTTCTCATACCTGAGATTGAGTGGCCCCTTCAGGCCGAGAGATAAACATGGTTCAAGGGAATATTAAAAGCAGAGGTGACATGTAGAAGAAGTTTGGAAAGATGAGGACAGAGGAAGTAGGGAGACGTGCAGGAGTTAAAGTACATGCCTGTGGTGGGGAGGGAGGGGCACGAACACGTGGGTACTGACCCTCACAGCAGGCCACTTGGTTTCAAGTCCTAGCTCTGTCATTTCTGAGTGTGTGAGCTTGGGAAGGGCGTTTACCGTCTCTACAGTTTAGTTTTCTCATCTAAGAGGTGGGGGTTACTCCAACATCCACCCCACAGCGTTTGTGAGCCTTGAAAGAGAGACAGAGAATATGACCCTTCGCAGTGCACTGGGCTCAGTGTCAATGTTCTGTGTGTTTTGTGGCCTCACTATAACAGTAGCAGTACTTTGTGACTTTTTCTCTAAGGGGCCAAATACTAAATATTTTAGGCTTTGGAGGCTGAGGGACAAATTGAGAATATTATGTAGGTCCTTATAATAACAAGAGATTAGACAAATTTCTACAAAACATTTAATGACAGAATGCAAAACATAATAATGTAGTAGACAACAGTGTTTTATCAAACAGATGTACTAAGGAGAAGAATGAAGTTCTTGTTGGCTGGAAGATAATACTTTTCTTAATTATGGTTCAAAGTTAGTGTTTCCCTGTCACCAATTTTTATGTGTTTATTTATTTATTTTTTTGCAAACCTTCATCTGCAGAAGGCATTCTGAACATAGAGAAGGGCTGTACAATAACAGGTGATGGGCCAAAGACGGCCCGACAGCGGTAACGAGAATAACGGTTTCCAACGCTTCTCTCCCGATCTTGCCGCTGAGATCCGCATCATGGGTCGTGGCCACGGAGGTGACTCGCTCCCATGGCACACAACAAATTATTACTTCCCAGTAACCATAGCTTTAACCCCACCCTTTCGTGTGACACATGAAAGAAAGAAACCTGCATCAAGCAAATGCTTCTGCATTATAATTAATGTAGTAACACGGGAGCCAGACACGCATCACAACTGATCATGCCTAAACATCCTCTTTCTTTTAATTTTTTTTAATGGTTTATTTATTTTTAAGAGGGAGAGAGACAGAGTGCTAGCTGGGGAGGCGCACAGAGAGAAGGAAACACAATCTGAAGCAGCCTCCAGGCTCCAAGCTGTCAGCACAGAGCCCGATGCAGGGCTCGAACCCATGAATCGTGAGGTCATGACCTGAGCTGAAGATGGACACTAACTGACTGAGCCACCCGGGCACCCAAACATCCTCTTTTTTTAAATGTTTATTTAATTTTGAGAGAGAGAGAGAGAGAGAGAGAGAGAGAGAGAGAGAGAGAGAGAGAGAATGGAGAGGGACACAGAGCGAAGAAGACACAGAATCCAGAGCAGGCTCTAGGCTCTGAGCTGTCAGCAGAGCCCGATGCAATGCTGGGACCCATGAACTGTGAGATCATGACCTGAGCCAAGTCTCACCACTTAACTGACTGAGCCACCCAGGCACCCCAAGATCCTCTTTTTTAAAATGGAGATTGTAATGTAGGCAAAGGAGTATCGTTTTTTTCTTGGTGTGTGGGGGATGATGAAATGGAGGTATAAGCTCTGGAACTAGCTGTTCTGAGCCTTCTCTTATGAACAGTGCCTCCAATTATGTGCCAGTTTACAGTCTCTTTCCAGAATCTTACACCCATAAATCCATCTGCCCCCCGGGCATCTCTACCTGGATCACCTGCAGAAATCTCCAACTAATCCTGTAATGCCAACTCACTATCAAGCCCCCAGCCCATCACTTCTTAAATCCATCCCTTACACTCCATCCATACTATCGTCTTCCTGGTCCAGGCGCTCTCATGTGACCATTCCTAAAACATGCTGCGGCTCACATCCTGGTTAGGAGTAAGTCCAGGTTCCTTAGTGTGGTCTTCAGGACTCACAGGTTGGCACCTGAACCTGTCTCTCCAAACATACTCCCACCTCACCACATGGCGGGTTATTCTCTGAAAGTGCCCTACTGTTTCTTACTTCTTTTCTAGCTCCTACTGCCCCCTTTGAAGTTAATCCCCCCAGTCCCCAGGGCTAGAGGGCCTTGCCCATGTCCCCTATCTCTCAGGCAGCATTTGGTCTACTTCTCTGTGTTCCCAGCAATGTCTTCAGTTCACACACACCTGCTGTTACAATGCTCTTGTGGCATTCTGCCTCCCTCCCTGCTCCTGGAGACGCTGAGAACCAGGGCTGTGTCTCCATTTTCATGTCCTCGGACAGGAGTCTTCTTTAAAGGTGGAGCTCGGTAAATGTTTACCAGCTTAATGGGCTCTCCAGGGCTGGCTGGCTGCCACTGCCTGTATGTTGGGTTCGTTGCCACACACGGAAGGACACACAGCAAAGAGGAACCACCAACCTGACGCTTAAAACGCTACTTCTGAGTGTTCCATTTCCATTGTCATGTACAAATCCATGCTTGTTTGGAAATAAAATTGTTCCTGTTTTAAACCAGACTCTCATGATGTCAAACAGAGCCTTCCTTAGCATATATTTGCTCTTCCCAAATGGAGGACAGAGGGTTAATGACTTTCCGATCAACATATTTTGCCTTATATTTGATTTTTTAGTTTTCCTCTACCTTAATCAAATGCAAGAAATGGAAGGGAGGAGAACTGAAGTTTTCCGATTGTTACGCACTCATCAGACACTTGCCACACGAACAGCCACCGCTCCATTCTGCTGTGACAGAAAACGGTCTGGGAAGAGGTTAATGTTCCTCTGACTAGCCTGGCTTTTCCCTCTCACACCAACAGTAAAACAACTCTATTTTTAAAATCTGTCATTTTCCTTTAAAAGAGTGTCTTATTGGAGTGCCTGGGTGTCTCAGTCTCAATTAAGCATCTGACATCTCCTCAGGAAATGATCTCACGGTTCGTAAGTTCGAGCCCCGCATTGGGCTCTGTGCTGACCCCCTCAGAGCCTGGAGCCTGCTTCAGATTCTGTGTCTCCCCCTTTCTGTCTGTCCTTATGACACTCGCACTCTGTGTCTCTCTGTCTCTCAAAAATAAATAAATGATTAAAAAATTTAAATAAACAAATAAATAAATAAATAAAAAGAGCACCTTATTAGACTATGAAGCAATTAGCACTGCTTTACTCAAAGGATAGAATCCGTAGCCCACCAGGGGACCAAACCTAAGACTGGACTCAGATTTGCTCGTTCAGTGTTTGCGCATCCAGGAAGCCCCACCCTGCCGGCACAGCTGTACAGAACTGTCGCCGCCACCCTAGAGCCACAGTGGATGTTAAGCGTACATTTCCTACTAACTGGGTTCTGAAAGCTTAGGGACTTCTCTAGGGATAAGGAAACGTTGAGACTGTAAACCAGGAAGCATGTATGTAAAGACCAGGTTAAAAAAAAATGTGGGGAAGGTTCACACAGTAAAAAGTGTGAAATATAAATGTATAATATATAAATGTGTATTAGTAATATATAAATGTAGATTTATACATAATATATACAAATATATTAATATATATAAGCAAAAGCAATTTCCTGGAGAATTTGTATTTTTATTCCTTACTGTTCGTCTTTGCTAATTTACTTACTGTTCTTTTCTTTTTTTTTAATGTTTATTTATTTTTGAAAGAGAGAGGGAGACAGAGCATAAGTGGGGGAGGGGCAGAGGGAGAGAGACCCAGCATCCTTAGCAGCTTCAGGCTCTGAGCTGTCTGCACAGAGCCCGACACCAGGCTCCAGGTCAGAAACTCAAGCTGAGATCATGACTTGAGCTGAAGTCGGACACCTAACCGCCACCAGGCACCCCTACTGTTAATTTCAACTATTATTTTCAATATTATTCCACTGTATCATGCAGCACAGAGATAAAGCACACACGCAGGGGCGCCTGGGTGGCTCAGTCTGTTGAGCCTCTGACTTCAGCTCAGGTCACAATGCATCGGTCTCGCTGCTGTCAGTGCAGAGCCTGCTTGAGATACTGGGTCCTCCACTCTCCCTGCCCCTCCCCCACTTGTGCATGCTCTCTCTCAAAAATAAGCAAACATTTAAAAAAAGCAAAGCATACACACAGAGTATATTTAAATAAACTATATGAGTGCTTATACCATGACTGTTTTTAATCTACAAAAGGAGTCATATTATGTACACACAGCAAGAAATGCTGGCACATTTCCTACTTTTTGTCCTGTTTGCCTTGAGAACAATTGTCCTCTCCCTACCTCTTCAATTTCCTGGTAATCACATTGGAAAGATTCAGTATGTCCCATTGGTTTGGTTTCAACAAGTCAGTGTCTTCCGTGTCACAGTCAGAAATCGCTTGTTTTGGTTTTCAGCGTCTCAGGGGGAAAGGAATACCATCAAGCTGCATTGTCCTGTCTGATGCCTTCTGACCCCTCCTACTCTAAGGGTAGTGGAAACTCTAAAAACAGGTACCTGTCATTGGCTTAAACAGTAAAGTGTCACAAATTTGCTAATTCTTAACCCTCGGTACGGAAAGCTATCTTAGAACACCGTGGAAAGCAGAGATGGCCACCTACATTTGGAATTTTGAGCGATGGTCAACCATCCCATCCTGAGCTTGTGTGGTCAGTTGTGACAGTACAGGCCTCATGATGCGTTCACAGGGTTGTGTTTCTCTGCTGGTGTCCAGCCAGGAGACTCCATGTCAACTGGAGGCTCTTTTTGTGGACTGAACGCAGAGATATAAATATACATCAGAGCCCGGAAATGCAGACATTTTGAGTCATTTGACTCCTTATTTCAAGGCAGGCAAGCCTCCATTTATCAAAACACTAGAAGAGTCAATAGGACGCATCGTTTAGGGAAATGCACACAGGTATTGATCCAGAGCATTGGCGTAATATTTAAATCTGCTTGCCAAGGTCATAAATCATTCTCGTTCCCCGAGCAGGCAGGCAGCGGGGCACAGAGGCAAGAAGGCTGCGTGGGGGAGCCCTGGCTGCCTCTTCTGCTGGCTTGCCACATGGCCTCTGGCACGAAACGCACTCTGCTGCCAGCTGCCACCACACAGGGGACTGGGAGATCCCTGCCATTCCGGGGGTCACCAAGCGCTCTGTATTGGAATTCTCTAATAAATGATACTGTATCTATTTAGCTAATTATCACGACTTGGGCATACATCTTGAATGCATCCATCTGGAACCTTCAAAACCGACGCACTATGCTATGATGAATGTACGTGTCATGGGCAGGAAAATGCTGCAGAGGAGAAATCGAGCATTCTCCAAAGCACGATGCAAAACTCCACGCTCTAGTCATCTGTGGTTTGATCATCTATGCTTTTTATTCTGAAAGGTATATCCATTCTTGATGTAAAAGAATATAAAGCAAATCAATAGCAAATCAACCATTTAATCCTTCAGATACCGCATAGCAATGTAACTGTTAAATTTGATCTGGTCCATTCAAAAGACTTTAAGACCAAAGGCTGTGTTGTCACTGCATCAAAATAGTAAAAATGTCTAGCTTTAAAAATGTTTCATACCCAGACTGGGAAAGGCTAAGGAGACATAGTCAGCCACTGCATCGGTGTTATTTTCTTGGTTTTTATCATCCTACTAAGATCACACAATATGTTAGCATTTGGGGAAGCAGAGGGAAGGGTGTAGAAAACTCCACTGGGCTGCTTTTGCAACTTCTTTTGTAAATCTGAAATAACCTCAAAGGAAAAAGTTAAAAATATTCCATGAATGAGATTTTCCACTGTCCTATTTATCTGCAAATAGGCCAATTTAGAGAATTTTTACTAGAGGATTGATTTCTGATGATAGTTTAACAATCCGAATGGAATTGCAAACTATTAAGACCTGGATGTGTTGATTCTGTTTGTTGGTGCAGGAGGGATGAAAAAGGAATATTTAATGATTAGTTCCTGGGTGCCAGGTTTTAGCACCTCTGGTCACTTGCATCCCAGTATCTGTTAGCCTGTTCTTTCTTGCTGCATGAACCCTGGTTTTGTTCAGGACCACACGTGCCTGGCCTGGCGATAGTTCAGCATGGTCTCTGATTTCCCACTCTCCCTTGCAGCTGAGGTGGTCCGCAGGAGACAGTTTCGGCCAATAAGATAACATGGAAGGATGCAGGAAATATTTCTAGGAAATATTTCTAGGAAAATTTTGCTTTCCTGATAAAAGGAACAAACACATCGGATTCCTCCCTTCTGCCCCATTTTACCTACCTTAAATATAGCTGTGATGTATGGAATTCTGGCAGCCAGTTTGTGACCAAGAGGCACAGTCCATGAAAACTGCAGAGATGCCAGCACCAAGGTGATAAACCAGTCAGTAGCGGCCTACCACCAGAGTTTTTATATGGGAGGAAAATAAACTCTTATTTGTGTAAGCCAGTGTTGTGGCTTTTATTACTTAAAGATGAAAACATTCCTAATTTATCCAAAAGTTTTACACAGACCATTTCATATTGACAACCATCCTTTTGACATAGACGTGATTCTCATCCTACCCCTTATACAGATTGGGAAACTCAGGCTTATAGAGATTAACTAACTTTCCCACAGTCATACAAACGTGAGTGAATCTTCATTTGGAATCCAAACGTGCCTGGGTCTAAGCTTCCTTCTTTTCCCACCGCACAGCAGTGCCTCTATATAGTGATTTATATACAAAATGGCAGCGAAAATGCTCAATTAGGAAACTTGCCCAGAGTTACCCAAGTAGTGGGGGCTTGTATCAAGATAGCACTCCAGATGTCCTCAAAGCTTGGCTTTCTTTCTTATTTCTACATAGCTCAGCAAGTAAGGCATGCAAAGAAATGTCTATAATCTCTGGTAGAGTTTCACCATCCCACACTCGAGTGGAGCAGTCAGAACTAGCTTTCTTCCCTGTAATTTATAGTTAAGCCCTCCCTGCAACAAAAACTGTGTGATCAGCCCAAGGTCACCTAGTCAGTCATCAGTGGCCAGTCAGCTTCCTGGCACCATGCTAGTCTGCTCTAATGTATGACATTTGCTTCCACCTTTTAATCACTGGGAGCTTTTCCCCAAACAGTACATCTTATTGGCATTTTTACACTTCACTGCTTTTCACTTCACTTCCTTTTTCTTTTTCATTAGTAAAATAATGTCCAGCACATCTTCATTGTGATGTTATTTTATTAGGTTTTACTGACTGAATTCAAGCTACACTGGGGATGTGTATTGGAAATCTGAGAGATGATCAGCAGACCCTTAGGGTTTATAATGAATTTTGAGACAAGGACAGATTCCAGAATACTGTACATGGGAATTAGGACTTCTGGATTCCAAACCAGCTGTGCTTCGTAAAGACTAGGTGCTACACCAGTGTAAGTCAGGATTAAGGAGGGGTTGAGTGTTATTGTTCAAAAATACTTGCTGCCCCTCCCAAGTAGACCCTCCTTCATTCCAAAACCATGGTTATCTGGACTAATAGAAGGTCAATGGATGAGCCAAGGAAGGAAGGAAGGAGAGAAGGAAGGAAGGAAGGAAGGAGGGAGAGAAGGAAGGAAGGAAAGAGGGAGGGAGGGAAGGAAGAAAGGAAGAGGGAGAAGGGAGGAAGTGAGAAAGAAAGAGAGAGAGCATGAAAGAGGGAGGGAGAGAGAGGAAGAAAGAGAGAGAGAAGGAATCTATAAATGAACTAAAAGTCTCATAAATTGATAAATTATGCATGAAAACTGTGAGAGCAATATTAGTGCACATTCTCTATACTCCTATTTCTCTAGCAGCTTCCACTTCCTCTTCTGCTCCACTTGATGGTAGAGAATAGTTAAACTCAAGGGAGATGTTATGTGTGCAGGCTTATAGGTGAGAACACTGTTCATATTTCTGGAGGCTGAGCCATTGCACACTTGGTGCATGAGTGAGAAAAGGGTGGAAGACAAGTAGTTAAACTAAAAGTCCTTATGGACACTCATCACCGAAAGGCATGATTGAAAAAACGTGGCTTTGGAGTCAGATATTGTTAAATTAGACGCCCGGGCCCAGCACATGGGCCAGTTACTTAGTAAGTTTATTAAAATGAGAATAATAATGCCCTCTCCGAGGTGCCGATTGCATGAATTTAAAGACAGGTCGGCATAGACTATAGCTCATTGGTTAGCCCAACTTGATAAATGGTTGGAGTTACTGGTGGAGAGAGACATCAATCTTCTATTTACCACTGCCTCCTCCCCTCAAATGCCCTTCCTTATTCCCCTTCTTTTTTGCATATTGTTTTTTTCTATCTGTAACTTGACATAGATTGTTTTAGTGCCTTTTCAAGTGCTCTGAAGATCTGTCATGACTAAGAGCATGAAAATTGCGTGACCCTTCTGTCTGAGGTTTCAAATGCTTTTTAAAAATACTTGACATTTAGAGGCTCCTGGGTGGCTCAGCTGGTTGAGCATCTAACTTCTGGCTCAGGTCATGGTCTCATAGTTCATGGGTTCGAGCCTAGTGTCGGGCTCTGTGCTGACAGCTCAGAGCCTGGAGCCTGCTTCGGGTCCTGTGCCTCCCTCTCTCTCTGCCCCTCTCCTGCTCACACTCTCTGTGTCTGTCTGTCTCAAAAATACAATAAGTATTTAAAAATTGTTTAATAAAATAAAAATACTTGGCATTTAAACAGAGAGAAAAGGCCAGATCAGAAAAAAAAGTTCCTTTATTTTATTTCTATTGCACTTACTCAGTTGCACCCAAACTTACTGAATTTGACTACACTTTAAATATTTTGCTCTAAGCACATTTTTTCAAAACTCAGAATTTTCAAAAAATATAAGAAATTGTTAGTGGCTTAGAATACAATCTACTGAACTCCAGACCGTTTGTCATTATTTATTATACAGCAGAGTGGGACCATGTAAATGAAATATGTGCTTTATAGTGGTTCTGTATGGGCTAGTCTACTTGGGGCAAAACATGAATGAGTAGGGAAGGACATACTCACTGGATATCCCAGTCAATTTAAGGGCGTGGACAGAAGAAGGCAATGATACAGGAGCCCTTCCACTCAAAATATTTCCATGTTGTTTGATTTCCTTTCCTTCTCTTTGCACATGGATTTTTCTTGTGTGTATTATATTTAATTTGGGGTTTTTGTTTTTATTTTATTTTATTTATGTATTTTTTTGGCTGCTGTAGAAAATGACCACAAATTTAATGGCTTTAAGAAATGCAAGTCTTACAGATCTGGAGGTCCAAAGTGTAAATCAGGTTTTGACAGGGCTGCATTCCTCCTGAGGTTTTTAGGCAATAACGTTTCCTTGTGTGTGTGTGTGTGTGTGTGTGTGTGTGTGTGTGTGTGTGTGTGTTTTCAGCTTCTATAGACTACCTCTGTTCCTTGACTCAAGGCCCCTTCCTCTCCTTGTCTTCACATCTGCTTCTACTAACTCTGACCATCCTGCCTCCCTCTCATGAGGACCCTGGTGATCACGTGGGGCCTCCCCAGATAATCGAGGGTGGTGTCATCATCTCAACCTTCTCAGGTCACCCTCCATGTGCCATATGAAGTAACATATTCACAAGTTCCAGGACTTAGGACATGGACATCTGTGGAGGGACACTATTCAGCCTACTACATATATTTCTCTGTGTGTGTGTTTTCTAAGTTTGTTTATTTATTTAGAGAGAGAGAGCATAAGAGGGGCATAGAGAGAGGGAGAGAGAGAATCTCAAGCAGGTTCCATGCCTTCAGTGCAGAGCCTGATGTGAGGCTTGATGTCACAAACCAAGAGATCATGACCTGAGCCGAAATCAAGAGTCAGATGATTAACCAACTGAGCCACCCCGGTGCCCCACCTGCTACATATATTGACGTAGATATGGTTTTTATTTCAGATTTTACTGTTCTCCTCTGAGTCATGGCCTGGACTTCAGAATCTTTTCTCCCCTTTCTGAATTGTCATGTCCCCACCATAATGTGGAGTTTAGATTCCTCAGCAGCTCTGATAAGCTTTAGCCAACTCATTATTTTTCTGTGGGGATGAAACCTGAATGAAATTATGTGAACCTGGTTGTAGGGAGAATTTTGACAGCTTACAAATAATACAAATTTATTAACGAGAGCTAATGACCAAGGAATAAGAGCAACAGTTTTTTCCTGGCGCTCTCGATTCTGACAGTTGAATGTGCAGGTGGAGGCAGGTCTGTCTGCAGTTGTCCATGGTCCTGAACCATCCCATGTGTGGGTTCGGTTGTTTCTCTTGACCTTTGGGACATCAGCCCCTCTGTCTCTGTATCCCTATCTTTTCTAGAAATTCTGACGTAGGTGAGAAAAGAGTATGCTAGAGCTGTGAAGGGAGATTTGTGAGAGAATGTAAAATAGAAAATGGACAGGCAGAGCCCTTGATAGGTTGTCAGGTAGAATATAGGAAAACATTATTTGACATAAGTTTCAAATGAACTACAAAAAAGATATCATAATTGACCATTGCATAAATGTCAAATAACTAAAAGGAAAAAGAATATTTGTGCATTGAGCATCATAAAGAGTGCACATGTCAACCTTTGGGCAAACAAAATAAGTAAAAACACAGTGATTATTAGTTGAATTGCATAAAAATGTTCAACTTGCCTTCTTGGTTGCAATTTGATGGAAAATACTACCTTGTGCAACTTAGTACATGATGTCGTGGATTTTTGACAGTTATCATGTTCCTTGAGGTTGCTCTCTGCCCGCCCCTTACTCTTCTCTCTCTTCCCTCCGAGTCCCAGATACCATCATCACAGACCGTGGTGGGGAATGTGCCTTTCCAGATTTCTCCCACGCTTTACACCCTTTCATCAACGACAGACTATACTCTTGATCCTCCACCTGACCTGTGGTATTCATTCCTCATTCACTCATTTTAGAAACCTCCATTCTTTAGGGATGGGATGGAATGGGAACTAGGAATGGATTTCAGGTGCTAGGTGTCTATGATTCACATTATTTGTTAGGAAAAACTGAAGATTTCATACACAAATAACAGTGACTACACATTTATTTCAGCTAATTTATAACTTGAGTGAGGTACAGGAATAGAATGTGGACCAGAATGTCAGCTGCACACGTTTTAGTAAACTGTCTTTTTCCGTGTTGATAAAGTTGGCCAAAGCAACCTCACTGCAGTTTTATTATCAGAACATCCTGGTTGCTCTTCTACATTTCATTTGTGGTGGATATGTACTTGGACATACCAGAGGCTCTGAACACGCAGGCATAGCAATAGTCTGATTATGGAATTTTCCACTTGAAACTACTGGGTTTTTAACTAGGAAAGCTTGAAATGGATTTCAGTTTCTATTATTTCCAAGAATTAAAAATAGACACCTGTGTTATATTGTGTTTCCTTAATTGAGCATGTGAGCCAAAGTTTTGTTCTTGTATTTAATAATAATAATAATAATAATGGAGTGATAAATAAATTATTCTGAGTCCAGAGCCTTAATAATAATAATAATAATAATAATAATAATAATAATAAAAGTGGAGTGATAAATAAATCAATCAATCTGAGTCCAGAGCCCTTTGTTAAGTGAAACATTAACAGGGAGAAGTCAAGGTAAAAATGCCCAACAACACAGGTTAACACATTATGAGTGGACTACTCTTGGATGCAGAATTAACATTGTGTAGAAAAGTGTGTGGTAGATCTTATCCTAATTGCTGGTGCCCCCCAAAGCCCATTTTGCTCAGAGCACACCTTCATTTTATAGCTAGTTAATAAAGAAGACTATGGTTTAAAGTCTGTGTTACCATGGAAACAACCAATTATAAGTGCAATCTGAAGAGATGGAAGACAGCTGCCAAAACTCTCAGGGAAAAAAATGATCTGGGTTGGCAACCTACAAGAAACATTGCCTGCTAAAAGCTTTTGCCAGCTTCCCCTAGCATTGGCCTGCAAGTTTATATCTGAACAAACATCTTGCACCCATTTGCTAAGCACTGCATCTGTAATACATTCTAAAAGGATAATTGTGTCTGGGGCTCAACATATGTGATGGTGAGGCAGGAAAAAAATTCTCACTTTTTTTACTATAATTTCTCTCATATGTTTCTTATAATTTCATGGCACCAACATCAACACAAGAGAAAGAAAAGAGCCTTAAGTGGGCCAGCTTCCTTCTAAGTTCAGGAGTGTATTCATAAGTTGTATTTTAAATAGTCTTGTGTTGATTGTTTATACCTAACAATGTATAATGCTAATGTTTATCAAGCTAAGAATTCTAGAATGGCAGTAAACTATCAAGCCACCATTTGGAATTTTGTTGTTTAACCCTTAGATACCTGTGTGCTCTAATTATACTTGTAGCTGAATTTCTACTTCCTGATCACTATATATATTATTATGATTTGTTGCAGAAAGCTCAGTGTGCAAAAATAATGCATTTCCAAAATGCATTATTAAATTGAAGATAATTCACATTAAAATATATTTTGCGAACATTATCCCATTCATCCTGTTAACAACCTAGTGAGGAAGGATGTTTTCATTTTCAGTTTGCATCTAAAGAAACTGAGATGTAAAAGATTCTGTTAGTTAGCAGTTAGTAGAACTCAGGGCAAACCCCCACCGGTCCTTCCAGACCTTGCATGGTTTTCACTCTATACCACAGCTCCTCTGCATGCTTAAAATTAAAAGCACTTGGATATCAGCCTTTAGTATGTCAAATAATGTAGCTCTTAATCTTTACTCCAAAAAGTGTTTATAGTTGAGACTCATCAATTAGAAATGTACGGATAACCATATTCCCTATAGTCCACCTGTGTCTTTCTCTTATTTGTAGTTAAGTGATTGGGAAGTAAAAGAGTAAAATTGACAATGATGGGAATCACATTCAATTAGCATGAAATAGTAAACAGCTGCTGTGTTCAAATCTTGTTACAAGATTGTCAGACTTAAAATATTACAATACACACGGCACAGTTTTGAATAGTGAAAGAGAAGTTGAATCAAAATGTAAAAGCTTGATCCTTAGAACTTCTGGGTCCTAGGAGACACACAAGAATTTCCCTTTTAAGGAAATTGGCTATATATAGTGTGCAAACCCCTATTCTGGTAAAGAAAAAAAAAGTAAATTCCAAGGTTGAATAACAGTTTTCTTATATTGGCATGATACTCATTTGTGCAAGAAGCATTATTATTGCACTTGGTCTAGGGCAACACTAGTTATCTTCTCTATAGCCCTGTTGGGGAATGTAGGAAATTAGCTACATGGTCCTAATCCCCACCCACACAGACCAACAACCAAACAAAATAGAACCAGGTGGCCACCTGTGGTCAAGAGCACATCTCCTGCCTTCTCAAGGGCACTGCTTCCGGAATGGCGTCTCTTTCTTATCTTTATAATTCTTTTCTAATTGTTTTCCTCTTCTGCCAAGTCCTCTTCTCCAGTGGTTCATGTGCTTCATCCTCAATTCTTTATATCCCCCCCAAATTAGTTCAAGTATCATTGTAGGTACAGTGAATCTCTAAGCTTGGTCCCCTTCCACGGAACGGATGTATAGCCACATGTGCTGTAGTCAGCTTTCTACTACAATGGAAATGACTTCAGAAAGTCCTGGTTCCAAAAGTCAAAGAACCCAGGAGAGATTTCAGCCAGAAACAAAAAATGGACCATGCCTTAAGGTGTGAGCAAAAGGATCGTCTCTCTAGGGGTGATATCAATCATAGAGACTCACTTCTGAAGGTCCGGCTAAAGCTATGTGATATAAAGTTTGTTGTGTCAGATTTCTGTTAGTTGACTTTTTGTTTTTCTCTTATCTGGTGAGTAAAATTCTTATTTACTGATAATTGTCAATGCCGTTTATGACATATATTCTTGTGGTGGGTCTTATTATTATGTCTAGAGTAGACTAGAAAAGCCATGTCACTGAACAGGCAAAAGAATAGTTTAGGAGCATTATTCTCTTGTCTATCACAAGGAGTGCCTTTTTATGAAATGTGCTTCCCAGTTATTGGTTTCCTGCCATTTTGAGTTCTAAGGAAAACCATCCATGACCCATTTTTAAAAAGTGCTTCACAGAGGTACCTGGGTGGCTCAGTCAGTTAAGCATCCACCTTCAGCTCAGGTCATGATCTTGCAGTTCATGGGTTTGGGCCCTGCGTCAGCCTTTGTGCGGACAGCTAGCTCAGAGCCCGGAGCCTGCTTCAGATTCTGTGTCTCCATGTCTCTCTGACCCTCCCGTGCTTGCAGTTTCTCTCTGTCTCTCAAAAATAAATAAAAAACATAAAAATTTTTAAATAAAAATATAAGATAAAAAGTGCTTCATATCACTAAGATAAAATTTTACATGGCTTAAAATAATTTTGAGTATTTTAATCACAATTCATATAAAATAAATGTGAGTATGTATTTTTGAGCATGTTAAAGTCTTTCAGATAGCATCAACAGACTAATAACAATATAAGTTTAAACAATAAACATCTGCATGGTCTTTTTATAAAGTGCTTAAGATTTGATTTATAGCTTTTGCCCAAGAATCATCATGGAAAATCTGTTTGCTCTGTAGTGGACTCAAGAAGTGTTTTCTTACTTGAAAGAGCAATTTCATTTTAAAGACAACCACTTACTCTTAAAATACTTGTTTCTTCAGTAAAGACTCCTGAAATTTTCATCTATTGCTCATCTCTACCCAAACCTTATCATCCTTACCTCAATTCCAGATGTCCTACTTGTGTTTGTCAAAAATGTATTTGAAAACCGATTGCCACATCATGCGTGCTTTGAGTAAAACAAGTGGTTTCTTTGGCCAGTCCCCCTTTGGAACTTCCCTCCAAGGGGAAGCCTCGATCTACAAAGAAGGTTGCAGAAGGGGAGTTATTGGGTTATTTTCCATTGCTGTGCCTACATTTCTTTACTTAAAGCGAATTCTGGTTGGTTCCACTAAATAAGTAGCAATAGTAATGGTAAATTCAGTATATAATCATTCATCCAAAGTAAAAAGCTAAAGGTTAGCCATGGTAACTTACTTACATTTACTGAACTTAAGGAAGCCATATTCGTGTTACTGGAAGAATCTCAAGAATTGGGGGGGGGGGAATATATATATATATTATACATATATGTATATGTGTGTGCATATACGTATGTATGTGTATATATACAATATAATATGCAATATATAATATATATAATTTGCAAATATATATTTTACAGAAATATATATATTTACAATATATGTATATTTACAATATAAAATATACATATATAATACAAAAAATAAACAAATATAACATAATAAATATAAATAAATAACACGAATATAAAAAATAAAGTGTAATTTTATATTTGTTTATATTTTTGTATTATATATGTATATAATAAAAATAAAAATATAATAAACTTTTTAAAAAATAAAAATAAAACAAATATAATTTTCTAATATTTTTGTATTTTATATATATTTTTTACATTGTAAATCATTTGAACTCTACTAATTCAGAATATCTCATATGTTGAGTTGTAATTGTCCAATGATTACCTGCTTATTTTCTAGGGAAAAAAGCAAGTTGTTAAGTACAGTACCTCCATAAACCAAATTCAGAGTTACTAAGACACAGGAATGAGCTTTAGAGGCTTGACACATTATATTGTTTGTTCAACAGGCTCCTCTAAAATAGGAGGTAGTGAGTTCTGTGTTTATTAAGCCAGATGAAATAATGAGTCTGGGAATTGTGGCTGGAATTACTGCACAAAAGATAAAAATGATTTTTCTGTTCAGACATCATAAAATTTTGTTCTTCAATTACTCTATAGTAATACAGTTTTAATATTCTGAAGAATTTAGCATAGAAATGAATGAACTAGAATTTAGTATGCAAATGAATGGAGGGGCTCCTGGGCGGCTCAGTCGGTTGAGTATCCAACTCTTAATTTGAGCTCAGGTCCTGATCCCAGGGTTGTGGGATGGAGCCCCATGGAGCCTGCTTAAGATTCTTTCGCCTCTCCCTCTGCCCCTCCCCCATTCATGTGCACGCTTGCATGTACTCTTTCTCTCTCAAAACAAAAACAAATACAAAACAAGTGAACTGACAAAGCAAGGATTTAGTCAGATTTTTGACCAGTACCAGAAGCTGACTTTGCCTTTTCCATGTTGTACCAAGGAGTCAGGAACATTCTGTTCTTTCTTACTGGTGCAAAAGCTCCTTCGGCTCTAAAAGAAATAGTGCTCCGATTCCATTTATCCTGCAACTGTTACTGTTCGTGATCTCATTACCATCTTCTTAGACTTCTTGGGTAGGCATATTTCTAGGATATGCTGCATACGCAGCTGTAACAGTGATTCCCCAGGGCCTCTTTTATTTTATCTCTGCCCTGTGCCACCCATGGTCTACTTCAAGTCAGAGGATAGAGGACTCCAGGAAACATTTGTCTAACAGAAATCAGGACTGAAAGTATATGGTTATGTTCGAATAAATTAAAAGAAGTTGTATATAGCTCTAGTGGAGATTGAATCTGTGATAAATAGAAAAATAATTAGAAAATTGAAGCAACGAATAACTACAGAAAAAGTTAATGTGCTCAAAAAACAAAATGGAGTCATGGCACACCACAGTCTTGTTTACGAATAGTATTTCCATACCACTGAACCTGGGTTTAACCAAAATGTCTGACTTAACCACACTGGGAGGATAGGAAAAGGAGAAATATATTAGTGAGTGTCAGGGTGCTTACAGTAGAGTAAAATGACCTTTCAGTACCGAGGAGCCAATACAAGTGTCAGATATCAAGAAGTAGACAAGTGCTTTGTGAGCATGTTTTTTTAAGGCCAACCAGAGATGATTTTAGTTGAGAGTTACAAGCTGCTGTCTATGGGAAGAAACTTTTAAATAAATACAGTTTGTAGGATATGTAAGAATCTTACATTGACTTTTAAAAATAAAACTTTTTTAATGTAAATGAGAAACCAAGATCTAGAGACCATGTATGCAGACCATCCATTGACAAGTATTACCATAAAGGAAAATGTAAAATCGGGCAGATACTGAAGACATCTGAGGAGTTGAGGGAGGGCCTTTCCTTGAAGTGGAGAGACTGGAGTCTGCATTTCTTGGTGATAGGAGTGAGAAATTGAAATGGAGAGATTGGTAACACAGGAGAAACAAGGATGATCACAGAAGCAAAGTTCTTGAGAAAGTAAGGGAGGAGGCGATCTACAGGCAAAGTGAAATCATTTGCGTGTGAAGACATAAGGAGTATTTCCTCCATTCTAAGACAGAGGCTGCGGTTGGGGAGGTGGCCACGGGAGATGCCTGAGAAGAGAGGATATGTAACGTGGGAACGCGAACTTAGGAAGGAAAAGTAGCAGGCTTACCAGGCGATATGGGGATTTGACTTGACATTTGCAATCATAAATTTCAAGAGAAACAAACTGCTATATGATTTTTCTCCAGCAACACAAATTATGTAAGATATAAGCGGAGAGTTGAAACAGTGAGATTTGGGGTTTTGACAGGTGAACACAACAGCAGAACAGAGAAGCAAGAGTAAAGGTTTTTGCATGAGAGCAACAATGGCGGTGGCCCAGGAAATCTAGGCTGAGCAAAAGAGGAAGTGAAAACAGAAGGTGGCTGAGGAATAGTGAGAAAGTGGGGGAGTTAGTAAATGAGAGAATCAGGAAGGAGGAAGAATTGGAATCATGGATCTGTGATCATTTCCAGCATGTGAGCTGGAAGGTTTATGAGAGATGGTAGAAAACCAAGAGGTGACTGACGCAGCTCACAGAGAAGAGCAGGTCCTGGGTGTGATATTGGGAGAAGATCTAAGATAAAGTAGAAGAAGAAGCAAGTAGAGGGGAGGTCAAGGAACTGGAAGGAAAGAGTATTGGATGCACAAGTGTCCAAGAATGACTGCTGGGAGTCATTTGTGAGGGAGACACCCTACATGACAGTGATGTGTAGCTGGTTGGTCCGAGCCTCAAAGGTGGTGACATTGTAACAAGGGGGACAAGAGAAGAGGAGTGGCAAGATCACAGAGATTACCAACCCCATCTCCAAGCCCTGAGATTCAGGGACAACCTGGGGACAATTCCCCACTCACTGGACAGGACAACAGAGGAAGGAGTGTGCTCAGGGAATAGGAATCAGGTGATGCATGAGTGTGGAGGGAGCAGGGCTGGACTGCTGACTGAGAGCTCGGGGAGTCCTAATGGGAAGACTTTGCAGGGAAAGGCAGAGTGAAGTTCTGGGTCATGAGATGGGACTTATGCCAATGAGAACAACAGCTATCAGATTTCACAGGAAGCTTGGACTTTTGACAATGGCTGAGGCAAACAGCAATGTGAGGCATGATGAATTCATTCTGAGAGTTTCTTATAGGCAGATGGGCACTGGGTTCTAGCACGGTGACCCTAAAACATTTAGCTTGCCTAACACAGAAGAGACTGTTCCTTCACCACCGACGTCACTAGAGCAGTTCTGGCCGGCCACATCCTCCACCTCCTACAGAAGTCGCTGTCATTGGGAAAGGTTACTTTACAGAATGTCACAGTGTCATGCCATGTGGACATGTCAGAAAGAGCTGGGGGTGGCAAGGGTGACTTGGTCCCCACTCTCACTGGAAACCTGGGCAGTTCAGGTAACTTCTGTGAGTCTCAGATTCCTCATTAAAGAAGAAAAGTAGACTACCCTGGTTAAATTTTCATGATTATAACATTAAGTATATGAAGGTATGTTTGTAGCATTTAAAAATTAAGAATTTGGACCCATTATTAATCAGACAGAGATGCTGAAGGATATTGGGTTTATAAACAAACATATAAGATGTGTTTTTTACTTGGCATATGTATTATCCTGTCATTTGCAATTCAGAAGATATTTTAGTATATATATTCAGGCATAAGGGTAGCATATGTGTCTATATATACATATATGTATGTATGTGTGTGTGTATGTGTGTGTATACACCTTCATCATTTTGTTTTGTGTTTTTATATTCCTTTTCTTTTGTTTTTTCATGCATCTGAGGGCTTGAGTACCTATTTCCAAGAATCAAGTCCATAAGACAGTCTTGGGTGTGATGAAACGAATTTCTGTTTCACCAGTCCAGAGTCTATGCAATTATCCACATTTCAAGAAAACAGCTTCTAATTATGAGGTTTAAAGGAATCACCGCTTGGGGGCACCTGGGTGGCTCAATCAGTTAAGCTTCTGACTCTTGATATCAGCTCAGGTCTTGATCTTAGGGTCATGAGTTCAAGCCCTGCATTGGGCTCCATGCTGGACCTGAAGCCTACTTAAAGAATAATCAATCAATCAATATTGCCTCTTGGCCTTTATAACTTCCCATCACCATCTGCATACAGATATTTGGGGGCTTTGCACTGCTCTCACTAAACAGCTGTGCCTTCCGCAGCACAGAGAGAATCCCACAGCCATCCACATGTCCCTGTGCATGACGCACACACCCATACCCCACTCTGGGCATCTCAGAGTATGAGGCAGGCTTCTAGTCCCCTCTGCTTTCAGTTGGTTATAACGTCAGACCAACTACTTTGGAATGTCTTAAACACAGAAGAGAAGCAGTTCTTGAGAATGGTGTCTTCATCCTTTCTGTGCTTCCAGGCGTATAGACCGATCACCCCTTCCTTACTGCCAATTAAAGGAAAGAAGTGAGCCTCATACGTGGAATCTTGAGCCTCCTCATACTAGAAGTGCCTGATGGAAGGAAGACCAAAAGCGATGTGGATTACTGTGTAGGAAATGGAGGTGAACTTAGCAGCTGGTTGTATTACCATATCAAAAGAGCATACTGCCCCAGTGACAACTCTTGGGCAAAGTAGAGTGGAAACATTTTCGATTAAATCCTTTTAGGCCACATCTCAGTCCAGCTGCATCTGGTATATATTGCGGCATGTTTGCTGTAACAGCATGTAGGTCTGGGTGGCGTCTGTAACACAGTGGCATGTCTTAATTTTCATAATAAACAGAAAATATAAAAACAGTATTCAATATTGGAATTACTCCATGTATCTGATTAATTGGGCTAGACTGCCATTCCAAAGTGAGTCCGTGGGCAGAAGATAACAACATGCACAAACAGTTTTTGCTTGAGACCAGACTTTCTAAAACTCGTCTTCTCCTACTGCAAGAGCTACTAACTAGAGAGTCCTCACAACTTCTAGACTTTTTAATAGATGCTTCCATAGGGGAAGGTGAATTCCCAACAATCATTGCAATACTGCAAAATTAAAAGTAGATGGCATTAGAGATATTTTGTGGATTTTTGTTTTCTCCCTCTCTCCCTTTCTTTCTTTCCTCCCTCCCTCCATTCGTCCTTCCTTCCTTCCTTCCTTTCTTCCCTCCTTCCCTCCCTCTCTCCATCCCTTCCTACCTTCCCTTTAATAAATAAAATAAAAGTGAACTATTATAGAACTTGCATGACTGGACAAGCAATAAGTAGAACTGGAGTTTAAACTAGTTCTATCACTTGCCTAGATCTTACAAAGTTTCTGAGTATCATTCATGATTATATTTTCTGATGCTTCCCATTTTCTTAGGTCGTCCTATGTTTCCTGTCAAATTGTTGTGTTCTTTAAATGTCATCGCAATATATATAGTCCATAATATACTTACAGTGCCACCTGTCTCATTGGTGCTGGGATGGTCATTCATTATCACATAAAGTCAGTTGGCAAAAATGTAATCATACACCCAGATGGGGTTTGTGGTTTAGCAAGAGTTTGATATGATTAGTTAAAAGTGAACTAGACTTGTTTGTAGATACTGTTAACTTGGCTTAATTAATAATAAAAAACTTAGTTATCAAATGCATATTATGCATAAGGAATTTACAGGTACTGGTGAATGCAGACATAAGTGCAGTGGGCAGAATGGTGGCCTGCCCAAAAGATATGTCCACATCCTACCCAGCAGAACCTATAAATGTGACCTTATCTAGTAAAACAGTCATGGGGTGCCTGGGTGGTTCAGTCAGTTAAGCGTCCAACTCTTAATTTTGGCTTAGATCATGATCTCACTGCTCATGAGGATTGAGTCCCATATCAGGCTCCTTGCTGACAGTGCAGAATCTGCTTGAGATTCTTTCTTTTTCTCTCTCTCTGCCCCTCCTCTGCTTTGTGCTCGCTCGCTCGCTCGCTCGCTCTCAAAATAAATAAACTTGAAGCAAAATGAAAGAAGGTATGGAAGAGAGAGGCATTCTCTATTAGTTTCTTAGGCTGTGCAACAAATCACCACAAACTACATGGTTTGCAGCCATAGAAGCGTGTTGTCTCAGAGTTCTGGAGACTAAAATTGGAATCGAGGTGTCAGCAAGGCCAGCCTTTCTCTCATAGCTGTAGATGGAATCCTTCTTCACCACCTCTTCCGAGCTTCTGGCGACCCCTAGCCATCCCTTGAGTTCCTGGACTTTTAGGCACATCATTGCAGCCAATACCTGTGTCTTCACATGGCCATCTTCACATGGCCCCTGAGGGGTCCTCTCCTCTTCTTAGGGCACTGGTTAGGAGATTGAGGTCCCAGCATAATTCAGGTAAGCAATACATTTTTTTTACCAATACATTTATTTTACCAATACATTGGTAACGAATACATTTTTGCTAAATGAGGAAATTGACTGTAATATCCACTAATCATATGAGATTGCTAAAAAGTAACACGGAAGGGAAAACAAGAGAAGAGAGAAGAGAAACTTGGAAGTGGTGCCTGGAAATGTAAATACAAAATTTGTAGCAGGGCCTGTGAGGCTTTACAGATTTGGCCCAAGCCTCCTCCTCCTTGGACCCCAACCATCTTCCAGCTTCTTCAGATCTCAGTCCCTTTCCCTGAAACATTCTTCACAGGTCATGAGATCGAGCCCCACATGGGGCTCTGTGCTGACAGTGTGGAGTCTGCTGAGATTCTTGCTCTCCCTCTCACCTCTCTCTCTCTCTCTCTCTCTCTCAAAAATAAGTAAACTTAATAAAATAAAATAAAAATGATTATATTGCAACGCTGAGCACAGCGTCAGACTCTGAGCTAGGCACTTAATCACGAGGTATAGTGAGTGCTGTCAACTGGACTCAAGATTTAAAATAAGCTTGTGATTCTATCTAGAAGTTTAGCTCTGTGGTTATTTGTTTCAAATATACTGGTATCTTTATGCATTTTCTTCTCCCACAGAGAACTTGGTTTTGATCATCCAAATAAACACGATTTTATTCCCAGCGTAAGGCATCCACACGGGACATATGCCTCACCACATATCTACATAGTAACCGTCGCGTCTCCTACTAACGCACACGTCATGCTGCAGGTGCCACCTAGGGCCCAGAAATGATGTGTATGTATAGAACATTCAAACAAGGTAGTTGGAGAGAAGTTACAAGAGAAATGGTTAAAAGGGACCCTACAAAAGTTGGACAGTACCCCAGACTAGCTTCCGGGCCTGGCAGGGGCAGAGGCAGGGGTGCCCCTGGGGAACTTGCCAGGTACGAGAGGGAGTTGTAGTTGTGTCTGAAGGAGAAGCCGTTGTTTGGTAGAGGAAGGCTGACTGGGGAAGACGGCAGATAGGAAATTCCGTGACCTCTCCCTTCTCTTTTTTTTTTAATATTTAATATTTATTTATCTTTGAGAGAGATGGAGAGACAGAGTTGAACAGCGGGGAGGGCAGAGAGAGAGGCAGACTCTGACTCTGAAGCCAGCTCCTGGCTCTCAGCTGTCAGCATAGAGCCTGATGTGGGTTCAAACTCATGAACCACGAGATCATGACCTGAGCCAAAGTCAGGTGCTCAGTGGACTGAGCCATCCAGGTGCCCCGACCTCTCCCTTCTCATTCCCTCTCTGTTTCTGCTGGCCTGCCTTCGGGCATTTCCAACCAGAAGCCAGAGAGCAAAGGAGCCTTGTATAGCTATAACCATTAAGAGTCTGACTCCTGGGAACAGAGCAGGATACAGGTTCCAGAGTGGATCTAGTCGGGTTAATGCAGAACATGACCCCACAGAGTGTCCCATGAAAAAATCCAGTGATACCTACTTTGTAAGAACAATAAGTAATTTTGGTTAATGATTAAAGAGAGAATCATTTTGCCGCCTGGAACTTCACTAAAAGCTAACCATTATGATATGATAATAATAAATGGCAAGATCCCACTTAATTTTATATATTCACATTGGTAGAAAAAATAACAGAGAAATGGCTTAGCTGTCAAATATTTTGTATTCAAGCAACCTGTCCTTGACCCCATGATGACAGGGTGGTCATCAAGTCCCTTCTGGTTGAGAGGAAGCAGTGATATTTTCACTCTGTGTTTTTCTTTCCGTTTGATTTGGTTTGTATGCATTCCACACCAAGGGAGCCATACCTCTCTAGGGCTGAAATAAAAGAAGAAAGTATTCCTTTCTCACACCCCACATGAGACAACATGAATTCTATTGTTTGACTTTCAGATATTCAACTCTCAAATGTTTTCCTGCCACATGCATTGCGGACATAAGTGGGACACAGGCCTCCCTTCCCAAAGGATGGGCCGCGATGGGGAGAAACAGCTGGCAGGCTTGTCCACCGGCACCTGGAGTGGGGTGGCTGGATCATCCAGGAATTCTTTTTAATTTCTCGAGAAACCTCCACACTCTCACCGTAACTGTGCCATCACACTCCCAGCAGCACCCTCGCCAACACGTGTTATCTCTTGTCTTCTTGATGACCGCCTTTCTAACAGGTGTGGAATGGCATTTCATTGTGGTTTTGATTTACATCACCCCACTGATTAGTGATGAATTGAGCTCCTTTTCATATACCTGTTGGACGTTCATATGTTTTCCTTGGGGAAATGTCTACTCGGGTCCTTTGCCTGTATTTTAATTGGGTTATTTGGTTTTTTTGCCATTGAGTTATATGAGTTCCTTATATATTTTGAATATTAGCCCCTTATCAGATATGTATTTTGCAAATTCATGGGATGTCTTTTTGTATTGGGATGGTTTCCTTTGCAGAAACTTCTTAGTTTGATGTATTCCCACTTGCTTATTTTTCTCTTGTCTTTGCTTTTGGTGTCGGATCCAATAATTCATTGCCAAGATCATTGTCAAGGAGATTACCTCTTATTTTCCACTGTGTTATGGTTTCAGCTCTTAAGTTCAAGTTTAGTCCATCTTTCGTTGATTATTGTGGGTGATGTAAGGTAGGGTCCAGTTTTATTTTTCTGCATGTGGTTATCCAGTTTTCCAACACCATTTGTTGAAGAAACATTCTTTCCTCACTGAGTATCCTTAGCACCCTGGGCAAATAGTAACTGACCATAAATGCAGTCATTTATTTCTGGGCCCTCCATTCTGTTCTATTGGTCTATATGTCTAGGTTTGGTGTTTTTTTTTTCTAGTTTATTTATTTATTTTGGGAGAGAGGGAGAGAGAAAACATGCATGTGCATAAGCAGCAGAGAGAGAGAGGGAGAGAGAGAGAGAGAGAGAGAGAGAGAGGGAATCCCAAGCAGGCTCCTTGCTGTCAGCACAGAACCAAACTCAGGGCTCCGTCCCAGGAATTGTGAAATCATGACCTGAGCCAAAATTAAGAGTCAGATGTTTAACCAACTGAGCCACTTAGGTGCCTCTATGTGTCTCTTTTTATGACAATGCCATAACTTTTTGATTATGACAGATTTTTGTGTGTAGTAGATTGAAATCAAGATATATGATGTCTTCAGTTTTACTTCCTCAGAATTGCTGTGGCTAATTGAGGTCTTTTGTGGTTCCATACAAATTTTAGAATTGTATTTTCTACTTCTGTGACAAATGGAGACGAAACTCTCTGAGCCTCTGTCTACTAAAACTGTTACTCACCCAGATGAATAAGCATTAAGTTAATGGTGCTATTTTAATAGTTCTACTTTACGTGCATTTTGGCAAGGAAGGAGGGATAAGCATTCTTTTTTATCTGAAGTGTAAACAAATGTTGTATCTATTTGGTAAAAGCAAAATTGGGTATATCTACAAAGCCTACTTTTACTCCAGAATGCCTTTCTACTCATTTGTGACAATTCCACCGAAAGTTTTTAACCTCAGACTGTTTCCAGGATAGCTCAATTGCTCTTAATTATTTAATTCAACTACAGCGACATCTCCTGGCTGAGATGCAAAACAACAGGTAGACATCTTCAGAGGTGATCGAAAATTCCGGAAGATCTAAGAGAAAGAAATAAAGATGCTAGCCACATGCTTTGTTTTAAGGCATCAACATTTTCTAAGTTGTTATTCTTATTGTTCAGAACTTCCATGTTCAGAACAATGAATGAGTGACCAGAACTGATAATATCTCCCTTTACTGAAGGTAGGCAAATAAAGCAAGAAAAAGCATTTTAAAATTGGCAACCCTTTGTGGAAAATCTTGCCAGAGCCTTATAAATGGGGTAGTGAAGATCTTTGCTCACAGATTCTCAGGCCTTCCCTTATCTTTTGTTGTGAGTTGGATGACTGGTTTTGTGAATACTAGATATATTTCTTTTTTCTTAACAACTTTGGGATACAAGGCTAGCCAATGATCACACAATTGTGTGCTGATTTTAGGCTCCTTTATTCCTGCTTTGTAACAAAAAAGCTATTGTTTGCAACCTAATAATAATGTAAGAGGGGAGAGTGGGTAAAAAACCAACACAAAAGGTCCTTCCTCTATAGATAGAAGTTTGGCTTCAGTACAGGCTAGAGAGCGCAAGCAGGGCGCATTTCCTGTGGGAAATATTTTAAAACTTTTTTTTAGCTTCATTTGTTAGTGCGATGCCTTATCATGAATTGCTCACAAAACTTTAACAGGCATTTTAAGGCTTAGGCTGGTAGGTGGCAGTTTTGCTGGAGGAAGCCTTACGTGTCATTCTCTTCCTTCCCGGGCTACCCCCCTTGCCCAGCCTGGTTTTTGTTTGTTTGGGTGTTTTCCTTCTCTTCCTCCTCCAGGGATCAAACTCAGGGCCTGGAGGATTCATGGCTCTGACCTGAGAGGGTGAAAGAGGTCTGAGAAAAGATGGGGAGTAAGGTAGAATAAATAGGTAGGAACACACACAGAACTAGAAAGACTTCCTCCTTATCATCTGAATAACGTTTTGCTAAATATGTAATTGTTTACAGTTCAGAGAGATATAGTCAAACGATGATGTAATGTTTCACACCAGGATTTTAAGTGCATATCAGTTTTGAAAGCCTAACAGAAGTGTAGAGATCGGACGCAGCCTGCAAGCCTTAAACTGTGCAGAATCCTAATAAAGATATGCCTGAGAGCTAGAGATCTAGGCATCCAGGGACCTTTTTTATGATGAACAATTTGTGTCCTTTAAAATTGCTAATTTGAACAAAATATACTTTCCTTGAGAACTAAGTCACAAGAATTATCTGTAAAGGAAAAAAGTGTTTGACCATTAAAATCAGATCAAGGCTTTGTTTCTTGCATTTTTCAAAGTGGCAAATACAGATAATTCCATTTTTCTTTATTTTGGGGCAAAGTGGAGAAGGTAGGAGAAAATAATATTTTGGTTTTAAGTTAGAAGGAAGTAAGCACTTGTCTTCTTGATAATTTTGTCTATTCAGAGATGCAAATGGACATGAACATTTTATTGATTTCAACATAATGCTTATCAAAATCCTACCATACATATAACAGATAAAGAGAAAAGTGACCCACATCTTTAATTTTTTTTCTATTAATGTTTTTTATTTATTTTTGAGAGACAGAGAGAGACAGCGCGAGCAGGGGAGGGTCAGGGAGAGAGGGAGACACAGAATCTGAAGCAGGCTCCAGGCTCTGAGCTGTCAGCAGAAAGCCCAATGCGGGGCTCGAACCCACGAACTGTGAGATCATGACCTGAGCCGAAGCCAGACGCTTAACTGACTGAGCCACCCAGGTGCCCCATGACCCACATCTTAAACCTGAAATAATAACAGGTCCAAAGCTGTCAAGTTTTCATGATAATCTATAATCTATTTTCTTCAGTTTATGACCTTACACTGTGTTCTCTTTAGACAGGTTACTCACTGAGCATCTTTCCTTATGAAAGCAGTATGCCATTGTATCCATTATAATGTTTCAGTGCTATACATTCATTCTCCCTAGAATAGATTGCATGTGAAATAAATTGTTAAATTATAAGTAACTCTTTTTTTTAATTTTTAACGTTTATTTATTTTTGAGAGAGAGAGAATAAGCAAGGAAAGGGCAGAGACAGAGGGAGACACAGAATCTGAAACAGGCTTCAGAGCCTGAGGTTAGGCTCAAACCTCAGCTGTGAGATCATAACCTGAGCTGAAGTCAGAAGCTTAACCAACTGAGCCACTCAGACTTCCCAGATTGTAAGTAACTCTTGAGGCATAATAGAATTCCCAAAGTCAGTCCTGAGAAACCTCTGAATGATTTTCTGCTAGAGAAATGAAGACTGTCTTGTTCAATAAAGAAAGATAAGGTGGGAACTTTGCTGTGAGTCTTCATGAAGGTAAAGGCACGTTTTCTAATAAATAGAAAACCAGAGGGCAGGTAAGCTCTCTAACTGTAGTCATCAGCAAATTATGACCCACAGGACAAAGCCAGCCTCTCCCAGCTCCTTTTGTAAATAAAGTTTTATTGGAACACGGCCACACTCATCTGCTTGCACATCGTGTAGAGCTGCTTTGGCACAACGGTGCAGAGTTGAGCAGTTATAACAGAGACTGTTTGGCATGTGGAGCCTGGTTTATTTATAGTCCCTCTCTTTACAGAGAAAGTTTGCCACTCCCTGCTTTGGTAGTTTGTCTCTTTAGAATCTGCACAGCTCCTGACCCAAACTGCCACATGAAAACTAAGGGTCCTAGATAGAGACCCAAGTCATTGCGTAAGAGAAAGGCATCAAAGCAGTTGGATTTTACCCCCTGCCATGACGTCCACTTCCTATATGGTTTGCAGATGTGAGAGAAGTAGCTAAAGTTTTTAGCACCTCGGCAGTAAATATTTTCCCCTCCCATTGGTACAATCCCGAATTCACTAGGACACACTCTGCCAGGCCAGGAAGGATTAAGGAATTCCATCGGCTGCCTGAGATGCCGATCAAGTTGGCCAAGTCAATGCCAAAATGGAGCACAGACAAGGCAGCACAGAATGCATTTGAGAATGCATCATGGGATCTAGAACTGACTGGTGGGAGATTCAGAGAGGAACACTGCAGCGTGGTGGTTTTACTCTCACAGACTTCTTATTTTCATGCCTATTCATGGTAGCCCAGGGAAGAGCACAGTTATCACAATCATATGAAATAGAACCCTTTTTTTGGATGGTTTGAAAAGACAATTATTTGTAGGTAATCTGAACTACAAGGTGGATTTCAAAATGAAATATAACACAGCTAACAGACCATCCTGGCTGTTATCATGAGGGTAGCTTGGAAAGGGATCCAGATTCTTCCTGTAAATTAATCTCCTGGCTATGAAAACATAGGTAGGACAGAGCATACAAGACTAGGGTGACAGTATAATAGGTCATCCAGTCCCCAAATCTCTTAAGTGTGAAAGCAGCATTGGTAATGGTGAAGCCGAGTCAATAGGCATGATGCAGGGCTCTCCCGGATGAATCAGATGTGTGGGTTCCTGTACAAACATTGATGTTGATGGCCAGTGGTGTGCAGGTGCTTGGTTAGAACATGGAACTTCGTGAGAGTTCCAAGAAGGCACTGCTTTCTGTGGTCAGTTAGAGATGGGCTCCCCTTCCTCTGGACAGGTGTGGCCTTACTAGCCATAGCTCACTGAGTGGTGGACCCCTGTCCCAACGTCTGGCAGGGTACAACCACATATAGTTGTTCTGCTTAGCACTGAACCATGCTAATGGCACTTCAAATAGTTTCATGGACACGTATCTTGTTCGTTATGTGCAGTGTTGCAGCCTTGATCTAAAATCACTATTAATTGAACCAATACAGGCTTCAATAAAAGCAATTAAAACAGATCTTCAGAAGAGCCTACAGGGGCGCCTGGTGGCTCAATCAGTTAAGTGGCCGACTTCTGCTCAGGTCATGATCTCACAGTTCCTAAGTTCGAGCCCTGTGGCAGGCTCTGTGCTGACAGCTCAGAACCTGGACCCTGCTTCGGACTCTGTGTCTCCTTCTTTCTCTGCCCCTCCCCTGCTCACACTCTGTCTCTCTCTGTCGCTCAATAATAAATAAATGTTAAAAATTTTTTTAAAAACAGAGAGCCTACAATTCTGCAAGAAATTTGTGATGCCTGTGCTTTTAAAAACATAACTTTATGCCCCTAAAAACAATTTTGTGTTCTGAAAGTTGAAGTCATCCCAGTTGTAGGAAGTCTGGCTTTTAGATTTGCCTGGATCTTCCGAGGGAGAGTCGTTTGAATTTTTCCACTTAATCTTCCAGATAATTGCTGCGGTTCCTTCCCCATTTCTCCATTAATACAGCCCAGATGACAGCAAAAGATAGCCATGTATCGATTACATATATCGTGGTTTGAGTTGGAGAATGAAACACAATGGCTATCATATCAAGAGCACTGGTGCCATTTCGCGTAATTCTTCTGACCACGAGCTAGAGCAGACCACTCAGTATGCTATTGTTCTCCCAAGTTCTGTTCCTGGCAGACTCCAAGCTTCTTATTTGTAAAGACTGATGACCAAAATGTGTGGCTTGCAGCACACCGAGACTACCCACAGGGCTTGCCTAGGCCCTTCACGCTGTGGAGTGGAGACTCTTGCTTTGCGCAAGGATGATGGAGAAGCAAATAAAAACCACTTAAGCACTCACTCAACGCTTTTCTTTTCTTCCAGTTCCCCTTTTCCTTTGGGTTAATTTAATTTTTTCTGTTTATGAATCTTATGGTTTTCTGCACTTCCTTCAGCAGTGATGAATTAACCTTTTTATGACTTAATATCATTTTTTTAATAAGGGGGAATAAGAATTTGTATGGATATATGCATATGCAAAAAGTCTTTAGATTCAAAAACCTAGTAACAGGGGTGATGCTGGGAGCAGTGTGCTGAGCAGACAGGAGATGGAGTTGGAAGAGGTTTTTCACTGTGTATCTTAGTTTTCTTGCACGTACGTGTCCATGAAACTATTTGAAGTGCCTTTAGCATCGTTCAGTGCCAAGCAGAACAACTATACGGTGTATGTGAATTTGTTACCTGCGCAGAAAATTAAGTTACAATACTTTTTGAGTTAAAACAAAAATGACAAGACAACAACAAGTTGAGCAAATGCGATCTCCCACGCTAGAATCACAAAGGGCCTGCAAATGCTCACTCTTCTGAAAGAACACAGTCGGCCTGGTCATGTCAGAGTTTTAGATACGTTTTCATCTCTAGCTCTACCTGGTCAACCTTGGGGGGAGATGAAGCTCCCTTTCTGCACATGAGGATTCTGGGCTAGACTGAAAATTAGATGTCATGACCTACAGGGCTCTGTGGTGCAATGTGGTGCACTGAGGCAGTCCATTTTGCCAGAGTTTATTGGAAATAATCAGACCTTTTTCTACTAACTGATAATCCCTTGTAGGTAGGACTCATTCATAGGATAAGAAGTGAATGGACCACACATGGTCAGCACTGGCCAGGCAGTTGAATGCACTCTGCCCAGCACAGCATCCCATGTGACCGAGGAGACAGCAGTGTAAATACACAATATCAGCGCCCTGTTGTCGGTGCAATGCACAGTAGAGTGTGAGCTGTGGTTCACTGTAAAGTTCTTTGGGAAGATGGGAAAAGGAGTAACTAGTGTGGCCCAGGCTGATCAAGGAAGAACGTGTGCCTATATGTGATTGCCATTGGATCTGCAGTAAAGGTCTTTTAGACACCTCCCCATACCTCTTGGATTGGGTGAGGAGGCCACAATGCTGAGAGTATCTAAAAGGCTTGAGGAAAGTGTTCAGTGCATCATCATAGAGCACTGCACAGATCAGCAGCAGCTCTCTAGGAGGTCTCTTGACCTGTTGGTCAGGTGTAGAAGGTCATTTTCTTGGTGAAACATACCCTCTTGGAGTTTTATTGGTAGGTCATGAGAAAGCTGATCAGCTTTAACCTGGGCAAAATATTTCCTTCCAAATATTACTCTCAGCAATTAAAGTCACGTACTGTCATAAAGTTCTTTGTTATTGTTTTTCTATTGTTAAATGTTTTGGGGGTTTTTTGACAGAGAGAGAGAGAGAGACACAGAGTATGAGTTAGGGAGGGGCAGAATGAGAAAGAGACATAGAATTCAAAGCAGGCTCCAGGCTCTGAGGGGTCAGCACAGAGCCTGACATGGGGCTCGAACTCACGAACTGTGAGATCATGACTTGAGCTGAAGTCGGATGCTTTAACTAGCTCACCTAGGCGCCCCTGTTGTCTTTTGTTTAATTACTAACCATCATACAACAATCTTTGAGAAAAATTCTTTTGGGGAGGCTCCTGGGTGGCTCAGTCAGTTGAGCGCCTGATTTCAGCCCAGGTCATGATATCACAGTTGGTGGGTTTGAGCCCTGCATCCAGCTCTGTGCTGACAGCTCAGAGCCTGGAGCCGCCTTCAAATTCTGTGTCTCCCTTCCTCTCTGCTCCTCCCCTGCTAGTGCTCTGTCTGTCTTTCTCTCTCAAATATAAATAAACATTAAAATTTAAAAAATACTTTAAGAAAGATTCTTTTTGACTCAGTTGGGAAACAAAGGTTTGGAAAAGGGCTCATTCTGGCACTGAGAAAAAAAACATTTCAATAACACCTTATTCATTTTTGTACCTTCATTGAAATAGGGGGATGAAAACACAATTAAACAGAGTATATTGGTTGTGAAGGGGGTGCTGTCATAATGAATATTAAGAGAAAGGCAAAAAAAAAAATCCCCAAAGAACCACAAGTAAGATTACATTAAATTTAAAAGCTTCTGCCCTGCTGAGGAGACAATCAACAAAATGAAAAGGCAACCTACTGAATGGGAGAAAATATTTAGAAATCCTAGATCTGATAAGAGGTTAATATCCAAAGTATATAAAGAACTTATACAATTCAATAGCTAAAATACAATCTGATTTAAAAATGGGCAAAACACCTGTATGGACATTTTCCCAAAGAAGACAAATGGCCAACAGGTATGTGAAAATGTGCTTGACATCACTAGTCATCAGGGAAATGCGAAAGAAAACCATCATGAGTAACACCTCACACCTGTAGGAATGACTGTCCTAAAAATGACGAGAGATAAGTGTTAGTGGGGATGTGGAGAAACAGGAATCCTTTCTGCGCTTTTGGTGAGAATGTAAATTGGCACCGCCACTGTGGAAAATAGTATGGAAGTTACTTGCAAAATTAAAATAGAACTACCCTACCATATGATCCCACAATCCCACCTCTGGGTTTATGTCAAGAAAGAGGTGGAGGGGGGCAGGGGGCAGAAAAGAGAAAAAGAAAACAAGAGAAAGGAAAAGAAAAAGAAAGAAAATAGGATCTCAAAGAGGTATCTACACTTTCATATTCATTGAAGTATTTTTCATAGTAGCTAAGGCACATAAACTACCTAAGGATTGATTGGTAGATAAATAGGTAAAGATGTGGTAAATATATATGATGGAATTTAATTTATCCATGAGAAAGAACATCTAGTGATTTACAACAACATGGATGGACGTTAAATGTATTTATTACACTAAGTGAATTAAATCAGACAGATAAAATCAAACAGTGTATGCTTTCACTTATATGTGTAATCTAAGATTAGACTGTTGGTTACTAGGGGCTAAAGGGGGAGGGAAATGGAGACAGGTTGGTCAAAGTGTATGAACTTGCAGTTCTAAAATGAGTAAGTTCTGGGGATGTAATACATAGCATATTATATAGGTAATGATACTGTATTGTGTACTTGAAAGTTGCTAAGAGAATATCCCTTAAATGTTCTCATCACAGAAAAGAAAGGGCAATTATGTCATGAGATGCAGATGTTAGCTAACACTGGAGTGGTAATCATTTTGCAACATAGCAGTGTATCAAGTCAACACGTTGTGCAACTTAAATGTAAATAGTGTTATATGTCAATTACATCTCCATAAAGATAGGAGGAAAAGGAGCAAAAGAAGATATTTTTTTTCACTACAGTTTGAGCAGTGTGAACGTTGGTGGCTGGTGGATTATAGAACTCCATACCTTTCTGTGATAGGCGTCTTATCTAAGATTCGTCTTGCTCTCAGTTACGGATGAAAGGAGACATGATCCAAAAGAAGCAGAGATGAGTACAAGTGTTACTGAAAGTAAAGCTACACAAATTCATGCCCTGTCTTCATAAATCGGAAACAAAAGACAGAAATAAATTTCTATTAAATAAACGACAGGCTTAATCAGCACAGAGAATTCCTGAATGGGGCAAACCAACCCTTAAAAAATGAGTTGGTGGGGGTAGCCCAAGTGGCTCAGTCGGTTCAGCATCTGACTTCCACTCAAGTCATGGTCCCGGGGTTCACGAGTTTGAGCCCCGCATCAGGCTCCCTGCTGTAGACAGGGAGTCCATTTCAGATCCTCTGTCTCTGCCACTCTCTGCTCCTCTCCTGCTTATTCTCTCTCTCTCTCAAAAATAAACAAACATTTAAAAACATAAATGAGAAGAAAGTGGAAACTAATATTGATTGAGCTCCCTACAGGCCAGGAACATGGTATTATCATTTCACTTACTCCTCACGACAAACTGAAGAGGCAGATGATTTTATTCTTATTTTGTGGGCCAGGAAATGATAACCCAGGAAGGTGAAGTATACTTGCCAATAAGCAATAAGTGCTGGAGGCAGACTGGTGAGGCCTTATCTAAACATATTCTGGTGTCCGTGGACCACTGTATTTGAAGGAGCCATGTTCTGGGTGTTGCAGAATTTAATGAAGGTCCTGAGGACAATCTCTTCAGCAGGCCCTGCCTCCAAACCTCCAGTTTGGTCAGGTTGGCCTCATCAGAAGGTGCACATGCTAGCAGCTGTTTTCAAGAGTGTGTCAGCCACAGCTCTCCAGAGAAATAGAGCCAATGGGACTCATTTATATACACAAATAACCAAAAGGTGTGTGTGTGTGTGTGTGTGTGTGTGTGTGTGTGTGTGTGTATAAAAGAGAAAGAGAGAGAGAAAAAAGAGTGACTTACTTTAAGGAATTGGCGTATAGAATTGTAGGGTTTGGTAAGTCTAAAATCCATAGGGCAGGTAAACAGGGTGCTAATTCAGACAGGAGTTGATGCAACACTTTTTCTCTTCTGGGAAACCTCACTGCTTTGCTATCTTAGACCTTCAGCTCTTTGGATAAGATCCATCTATGTTAACCACATCTACAGAATACCCTCACAGCAATACTGAGCACTATCCCCTAGCTAGGTTGACATATAAATAAGGAATTTGAGCCATTGCTAGTTATTAGAAGATAGGATGGTAGTTTTGTTAAAAGTTAAGGCCATGGGATGACTATACTCAAAAGGACTACAGAGCAAGTCACATCTATGACCAATTTTTAATGGAAAGCTAATTGTAAATGCCATATAATAAAGAATATCATGGGCTAAAAGTGTAGCTTTTCTTTTGATAATAAAATATAAGAGATGCCATTTCTATTGTAAAGAATTTTCTTCTACATAGGATTTTATGTATTAATGGGTAGAATCCCATGCTTTCCAGGAAAATAATCAAGTCAGAGTTCTTAAATATTCTTTTCCGGCAAAGGAGGGGTTGGAGTGTGTGTGGATCAAGGTGGGAGAGGGGTGGTCTATTTTTGGCTGTCCTCTCCAAAATCCATCTTGAATCTTAGAACTTCTCACCATCTCCTCTCTGATGTCAACTCATCCCTTCTTTGGATTGCCCTCTCCCTACTGTTACCCCAAACAGCCCATTTCCAACCCAACAATAAGAGTGATAGAGCATAGCCAGATCATGCCAAGTCCCTGCTTAAAACTGGATCCAATTTGGGTAAAATACATGCTCCTCCACATGGTCCAGGGGGGTCTCTATGGTTTCACCTGCCATTTACATACTACTTTCACCCCCATTCACTACCATGCAGCTCTTCGTCTCTCCCTTGGTCATGCTAAGTGTGGGCCCAGGTCAGGACAGTCGCACTGGGTCCTCCTCTTCCTCAAGTTTCACCGGGCTCTCTCCTTTGGGTCTCAGCTTAAATATCTCCCTGGAGCATCATCTTCTGTCCTCCAGCTAAATTAGCACTGCTGGTGGCACCACCAGAATGTTCTTCACCAGACTACCCCACATGTTTTCTTCTTCACACTTACCTGCATCTGAAATCATACTTTTTAAAATGTGTGGATGGACTTCATGTTGATTTGTCCCTCTCTGAGAGAAAGTAAGATCCTTGAAGACACGGACATCATCCAGTATTTCCTGTGTCCTCAGAGCCTCCATGTGCTCATAATTGTAGTGGACACCTGATGGCTATCTGTGGACTGGCTGCTTTCTAGCAGTTCAATGCTCAGACTTTGGAAACCAGCCACTACAAAATATTTGATCAACATTTTGTCCCTAAACATACTGCAAGTAGAGCCTTGATCCCCTGGTCTCATAGATACCGTCTACGTAACAATGAGTTTGAATTAGATAAAACCTACTTCAGTATTTCCCATAATCACTTTGTCTTCTTCTTGGACACAGCATTATCTTCTTGCATTTAAAAAGAAGAAAAAGAAACCTGTAGCAAATGAATGATTGAGAGAACCTGAGTCACTTTGAATGAATCCAAGCATCGATTATCTTGCCATAAATTTTCTATTGTATTTGGGGATTGAAATTGCATATTATGCCCAATTAAATATTCTCCACTCCTCATATTTCTCTCTTCCTGACTTTTCCCCCTCCATCTTCCCCCTCCGTCTCCTTCTCTCTTTCTCTACAATTGCAATATTTCAAGATTTGTCACATTTCATTGCAACTCCAGATGGGAAAATTCATTAGATGACTTCCATCTCTTTCTAAAGCCTCTCCTATTTACCTTAGAAATTAAAAAGGAGAATACTTTTCATAGCATCTGTTACCCTTGCTCCTGCATCTTACTTCACTACTTGCATTCACAGACGTGTCTCTTGACCAGTAGAAGGACATTGTGATAGGGGCTGTTCAGGCACCCCAGTACATGTGATGGGAGTCACACAATGGGAACAACCATGTTGGAGGGCCAAGCCTTCCACATTATAGTCTACCAGAACATTCCATACACATCCTTAATGCTATTCAAAAAAGAAACAGTTCAACCACTGCACTAAAATGGTGACTGCTCCTTTCCAAAAGAGATACCACAAGAGTCTTACCATCACTTATAGTTATTGTGGCTGTCACTTCTCACCCAACTATTGAGATAATTGATTTTATACTTACATGTTTTTTGTTGACACCAGACTATTTTTTTTTTGCAGTTTTTTCCCTCCACATTCTTACTTTACTGTTCCACATTTAAAATAAAATTTTAAAAGCTGATTATTTTATTAGTTTTTTAGGTTACTATACCAAAGCACCACAGGCTGGGGTGGCTTAAACAAGAACAATGTAGTTCCTCGCCAATCTGGATGCGGGGAGTCCAAGCTCAAGCTATCACCAGGGTTAGTTTCTTCTGAGGCCTCTCTCCTTGGCTTAAAGATGACCAGCTTCTCCTGGGTTCCTCACATCCTCTTCCCCCTTGTGTCTGTGTCCTAATTTCCTCTTCTTTTAAGTGCGCCAGTCATACTGAAGTGGGCTAGGGCCTTGTTTTCACTTAATCATCTCATTGAAGACCCAAGGATCTGCAAATACAGCCACATTCTGAGGTACTAGGAGTTAGGAATTCAAGTATATGAATTTGGGGGGACCTAACTCAACCCACACCAACTCCATAGAGGCTGGAATGGAGAAACATATTGTTCTGAATTCCACAGAATTACTTACCACCTGTAGGCATGAGGAGGGACGACATCTCTCTGGGATCCTGAAAGTGCACTCTTCCCAAATGGAAATACGCACTCTTTGAATTTGGTAACTACAAATCCTCCACAATCTGAAGTTATAATAAAATATTATATCATATATAGTAGTATGTTGTATTAAGCCATAACTTTTTTAATTTTGTGATTTTAAGGTTTTTATGGATGTAACTTTAGCTCTATTTAAGATCCATGTCTTTACTGTGGGTTCATATAAGAATCTAATTACAAAATTGTTTAAGCAACTATATTGTCATAGCCATTGACGTGTTTCATAAGTAGTCAACACAGGGCCCCAAAGGTCCTACTCAACCCCTAAGGTCACTGAGTATCAGCTATAATCACTTTCAAGAGAAAAATAATCCATTCGGGGGGAAGGGAAAGATTACTCATAGGGTTTTAAACAGAAAGCTAAGATCTTTATGCTAACTTAACTATTTGATGACATTTACCTAATTTTTCTGCTTCTGTGGATATAAAATAGATTTTTTCACTTTTGTTAATTTATTTTTTTATTTTTATTTATTTATTTGGGGGGGGAGGGGCAGAGAGATCGAGAGAGAGAGAGAGAGAGAGAGAGAGAGAGAGAGTCCCAAGCTGGTTTCATGATGTCAGTGTAGAGCGCAACATAGGGCTCAAACACACGAACCATGAGATCATAACCTGAGCCAAAATCAAGAGTCTGATGCTTAACCAACTGAACCACCTAGATGCCCTAATGTATTTTAAATTGGGGTATTGAAGGAGATTTAAAAAAAAAAAAACTTCCCTTCCTTTTTCAGGCTATGAGTAGAGAAAGAAAAGTGAAGCTTGATTTTTGTCCACTCGCTCTTTAAGTTTGTTTCTCAAGTTGACTTGCTTAAAAAACGTCATGATCACAGAATCAAATTTACAAGTAATAAAGTTCGTCCAGGTTGTCTGATCCAGTTCCAGAATCTAGAGGTATAGAGACCAAGACCCAAGAAAAGCAAAGTGACTTCACTTAACAGATTGAACAATGTAACAGAAATATTTAAAACTTAAACATAAGGCTGTTTAATTTGTTCTAAGAACTCTTCAATTTGCTTGTTTATAGGCTACAGAAGCCAGTGGTGTTTATGCTCTGAAATAACATGAAGTCTACCACTTTGTGCTTGTTGTTTCTTTAGTCAAAGTAGAAAAACTAACTCCACAAACACTCACACTTAACATGTTGATTTGTGGATGATTCATCTCAAAATCACCTTCCATGTATCTGCTTAAATTAGCTTCGACAAATATAAATGCAAAACCAAAATAAATGTCTGGCATAGCCTGAGGGGGAAATTAATGTAAACAACTTAAAAATAAATAATTATTTTAAACCAGTTTGGAAAACTGGGGGGTTAGCAATGGATGGGAAGGAGACGAAAGACTTGGAGTAGAGAAGTGACATTAGGAAAGCGTCATGGTTAATCTTCCACACTGGGGCTCATTCGAGCATGTGGGTATTGTGATGATTATCAGGGCAGGTCAGGACATTAGGTATAAAACAGAACTTTTACCAACAAAATGGTGTATATGATCACGCTATTCTTTAGGAAAATTAAACCACCAGAGACTGGACAAATCACAGGTTGGTAAGTGTGTCTCTCAAATACATCAGCTAAAGAGAGTGGGGCTCCCCACATGCCAAGAAGCAGCTCTCTTCTTGGACAAGTGGCAGAAGTGGACAGTGACTTGCAATGTGGCTTCCCCATCCACCTGTCTGGACCAAAGATGCCCATCTGTCAAATGTGTGCATCCTTTGAGGCATCTTCCATTTGTAAATCTATATCATGACTGCATTTCTTTTTTTTAAGTTTATTTATTTTGAGAGAGAGAGCATGAGTATGAGCTGGGGAACGGCAGAGAGAGAGGGAGAGAGAAGCCTAAGCAGGCCCTGCATCACTAGTGCACACCCCGACATGGGGCTCAAACCCAAGAACCATGAGATCATAACCTGAGCCAAAATCAAAACTTGGCCATTGAACTGATTGAGCCACTCAGGTGCCCCATGACTGCATTTCTAAACAGTAAAGAGTTGGGGAGAGAGAGGGACACAAAACCTGAGAGACTATTGAATACTGAAAACTTGCTGAGGGTTGAAGGGGGAGGGGGGGGAAAGAAGTGGTGGTAATGGAGGAGGGCACATGTGGAAAAGAGCACTGGGTGTTATATGGAAACCAGTTTGACAATAAACTCTTTTAAAAAAAATAAACAGTAAAGAGTACATATATTATAATGAAAAACAAAAGGTGATCATTTCGACAAAGTGAGACATGCCAAATTGGCATGAGGGGGTGAGCCACCCTGCCTTTAGAGATCCACCCGCCCCCCACCACCATGACTCAGCCCACCCTCAGCCGTTCTGCTGAGCAGGACAGGACAGGACCCAGAGAGAGAAGAACTGTGTTCCCAGCAACCCCAGGGCCTTACCTGGACAAACCAGAAGTAGCCCCCTCTGGCTGAACAGGAGGAAATAGCTGCAGTTACCAGTGGGTGACAGTTAGCACATTCTGATGATGTGCAGGTCAGAGTGTTTACGTGGTCTTCTGATAGTACTGAATGTTCAGGATTCCAGATTAGAGCATTAAAATGCAAACTGGTTTTAACCCAATCCCCCCAGCGAAGTATTTACTTTGCCTTCAACACTTGTTTTTCTTTTGCATTTCTAAGGAAGGGGTCATAAATGGAGCTTCCCTATTCTCAAGCACCCTTTCCGCAAATAGGAGTGCTAACTCCTCACAATCAGGTTTCTAGCAGCAAGGCACCCCCAGGAGCAATCAGGGCCCGTAGTTTGCCATCGGTTGGAAGTAACACCTGAGTGTGAACAGACAAATCAACATTACACTGTTTTGTGACACTGGACTCTGAATTCACAGGCTGTTCAGAGCTGACACTGCTCTGTCCTCAGCTCTGAAAGCAAAGACCGAGCTGGTAGTTACAGAGGGCTCCGACTGAGTGCTGGGTCTCCCTGTGACAGACCCCAGGATTTGGCAGTTGAGACAAGACAGCCTTTCCAGGTCTGTCAGCAGCAGGGGGCACATCTGTGCTGGAAATTCTCACACATGCCTGAGGACTGGATAATTTATTATTTTCTTTTTTCTTTTTTTCAAATAAGCTGAGATATGTGTTTGGAAGTGATCTAACCCCTTGCCTGCTTCCTGTTGAGTTGGCCACAGGCTTTTTTCTTTAGATTTCCTTCATTGTCGTTCTCAGTGTCATATCAACTGACATTGAGTTCTGAAGAACTCTAGGCCAAGTGTTGCATTTACACTCCTCTCTCTTCATGTTTCAGTGGAATAAGACGAGCTCCTGAACTTAGTTAAAATATAATTTTCTGTTGTAAATCTCTCCATATCCAGCCATGGACTTGGGGTGGTCGATGGTAACACCTTCCCAGATCCCCTTCCTCATCCTCAGCCTGGACTTACCCTCCCTCATCTTCAACCGATCCCGCGGGCATGGCCACGTGTCTCACACCGTGTGTGGCTGGTCTCTTGGAGTTCATCCTTCAATACCTGTTAGAGGGAAGTGGCAGGCTGGGCCCTCAGAATAATGATGAACAAGACACAGCCTCTGCCCCATTCTCTTCTCAATCACAGATTGATAAATTGTAAAATGAGAGAGATTTGTCCCAAGTGGCCAGTTCCCAGGGGCGATTCCCTTCCTCTAAGTTTCTGCTATAAGTGACAGCTGAGACACTCCCCATGAGCAAGGACTTGGGTTGTTTTGTGCTTTCCCGTGTCACCAGCGCTTGCATGGTTCCCGGTATGTAGTAGGGACTCAGAGTGTGGAACATAATTACAGCACAGCTGTGAGCTTGCGGACGTATATTTTGTTCAATGTGAACCACTGCCACACAGAATTCATGTGGGCTGCTCTTTAAAACTCTGCTTGCATCGACCATAGCATTTTGCCCAGCCTGCATTTCTGAAGACAACTGGCTGTTATTTTCACCCAACAAACCATCCAAACCCCATCTGTTTCCCTTACGTGGTGCTCACAAAAGGAATTGCTCTACCTTTAACATTAAACCACTGCCATGGATTCAATGTGCAAAAATATGGTTTTTTGTTAGTGGGCAACACATAATGGTCATCATGTGAAGTTGCCTGACTTAACAAATATGTTGTGTTTCAATGTTTCTATATCACGAACATCTGTATGATTGCATATTCTGTAGCAAGATGGTGGACGTGTATTTTCTGGATGGTTTATGCAGATGGCTGTTTGAAGGCTGAACTTCAGATTTGCCTGTGAGGATCCATCCTTCAATGCTTTCAGATGCCACAGAGGTCTACTTCCTCTTTTACCAAGCAGTGGTCATGGCAGTTCAGAGCTTGGGATCTGGATTGGAATCCTAATTTCATACCCTCCCTAAAATTTATTTCCTCCATAAAAGAAAAAAGAAAGAAGGAAAGAAAAAGAAAGAAAGAAAGAAAGAAAGAAAGAAAGAAAGAAAGAAAGAAAGAAAGAAAGAAAGAAAAGAAAGAAAGAAAGAAAGAAAGAAAGAAAGAAAGAAAGAAAGAAAGAAAGAAAGAAAGAAAGAAAGAAAGAAAGAAAAAGAAAAGAAAAACAGGAGACTGATGGAATCAACTTCTAAGGCTGTTATGTGAGTTATATCTGATGAGGGTATATAAAGATTTTAGCACAGGGCCTTATACAGAATGAACTGAATAATTGTTAGTCATTCATATTATTATCACTAGGGGCTCAAAGAACTTATATTATTAAAATAATCATTTGTGCATATGAATGTATTATACTCCTAGAATGCTCATATCATTTTAAAGAAAAAAATAGCTGTAACCATTCTGTTATAAGATCAATAGTAAGCCTACAGCAAATGAGAAGAGAGTCCAAGAATATTTGATTAAATTGTGAACAGAGGTGAGGCATCAAGGTGAAAAGGAAGCGAAAGAGATGAGAAAAGATAACTTGAAAATAATTTTTAGGGACACCTGCTTGGCTCAGTAGGTTGAGCGTCCAACTTCGACTCAGGTCATGATCTCACGGTTTGTGGGTTCAAGCCCCTCGTCAGGCTCTGTGCTGACAGCTAGCTCAGAGCCTGGAGCCTGCTTCAGATTCTGTGCCTCCCTCTCTCTCTCTGACCCTCCCTGATCAAGCTGTCTCTTTCTGTCTCTCAAAAATAAATAAAAATCGTTAAAAATTAAAAAAAAAAGAAAACTTTTAGTTTGCAAAAGTGAAGAAATATCAGTACGCCCATTTGAAACAGCATCCAAGTGTTACAATATTCTATCATCCAAAGCTGCAAATTTTGGCCTTACTTTCTAGTGTCTGAAATGACATTTGTCATTCAAATGTGCAACATGCATTCATGAATGTGAATTCCTAGAATTTCTTTGGATACAGAGAATATTTTATTGGATAGTTTAGCAAATTCCATACTGGTCTATTTTGGTATAATATGTATATTTTCTTGTTTAAATATGTATCAGTGATGAAATCAGGTATAGTGATGCATTGTTTTCATTTTATGGAAAAAATAATAGAGGAAAGTATTTTAACTTAAAGTGTATTTCTTGTTGCTTAATGTTTATAGATCTCTCTCAGCACAAATCATATTAAGAAGGTGAATAAACATGTAACATTGAATAATAATCACTGATCAGCTTACTCAATATTAAAAAGCATATTACATGGAATACAGACTTGAACATATCAACGTTTACCATGATTGCAAACTTTATTTGCACCATTATTTTATACGCCTTGGATTTGTTCTGTGAAAGTTAAAATATATATTATTACAGTCCAGCTGCCACTATATTTTTTGTTTATGTGACTTATCAAAGCTGAAGTGAAATAATAAATTGTGTCAATATTTGTTAATCTCTCCCTCTCCCGCCAACTCAAAAACCCAACAGAGAGACCTATCTTGTTTATTCTGTATTTTCATCATTTGGCTGATGAAAATAGTTCTTGGTACATAGTAGACATAACAAATAAATGGTCAAATAAAATGTACATACAGCGGGGCACTTGGGTAGCTCAGTTAGTTAAGTGTCTGACTCTTGATTTTGGCTCAAGTCATGATCTTCTGGTGTGGGATGGAGCCCTGCTTGGGATTTTCTCTCTCTCTCTCTCTCTCTCTCTCTCTCTCTCTCTCTCTCTCTCTCTCTCTCCCTCAAAATAAAGAAATAAACTTTAAAAAAATATAGATATGGAAACATATCTGCACTGTTACTTTTCCCAGTTTTCCTGTCAAAGAAAACAAAACAAAACCAAAACAAATGACCCTTTGGCAAAATAGAAATTGCAGAAGTATCTCTAAATTTATAGAGATACTTATAAATTCACAATCATACAAGAAATTATCATGCTCACAATTATCAACCACACTATTAGTAGTAGTGGCTCACAGGGTGGGGTGCTATAGGTAGTATTCTGTCCTAATAAATCTTTAAGACTTGTGGGGTAGTTTGCTCTGGCTGCCATAGCAAAGTACCACAGACTTGGTAGTTTAAACAACAAAAATTTATGTTCTCACAGCTCTGGAAGCTGGGAGTCTATCAGACTTTGAGGTGTCAGTAGGGCTGTGGTTTCCTCTCAGCATCTCATTGTCTTGTAGGTGGTCATCTTCTCCTCAAATCTTCACATAGTCTTCCCTCAATGTGTGCCTATGTCCTCATTTCTTCTTATAAGTCATATTGGATTAGAGCCCACCCTAAGAACCCAATTTAACTTAATGACTGCTTTGAAGACCTTATCTCCCAATATAGTCACCTTCTGAGATAGTTAGGCACCCCTAACAGAGCCTTGAATGTGCTATCATGCACAAGAGAAGGCTACAGGTTCTGGCTTTACCAAACAAAAAGCAGCCCCCCACCCCACCACAATAACATACACCTTAGACACTCCAGATCTTCCCATGGAACACCCACTTGGCAAATCACAGTGGTGGCCTGGCACTATGTTGGCATTCTTGCATTTGAGTAGTGCTGTTTCAGAAGGCTGCTGATCCGCCTGACCCTAAGCAACCCTACTGATGAGTCCAGTGTCTTAATGATCCATTGTTTCCATGCTGTACCATCTCCAAAATGCATTCTTAATTTGACACAGGACTTTTCTTTATGCACTTAACAATTATTTACTAAATTATAACTTTCCTTCTTTTGCATTCTACCAACAAGTTGGTACCAATTTTTCCACCTACTTCCTCACTCCAGGTTGGAGATACTGTTGGAATCTTTCTCTATCACAACTGGCATTTGATAACACTTTTTGTGGCTGATTTTCTGATTGCTTGAATGAAAGGAATAAAGGAGGAGATGCAATGAGATGCCTCTTAGAGAAAAGGAAACCTAAGCATACAACTTTGAATAGAGCTTCAATGCAGAATAGCTGTCCAGCCTCCATGGAAACAGAATTCTTTATGGACTCATTATACAAGCAAACTTGCTAAGCTCTTTAGGACATTAGTGCCTTTGATAATGATGTTAGCAACTTTCCCTGAACTATTGCATATTTACAGTGGATCCTTAGTGGAGTAGGGACCTTGTGAATTAATCCCTATTTAATGAGGAATATTTGAAGGTGATGAGAGTCATATGCTGCTAATGGGGAAACTCTGCCTTGAGAGATTATTTTTGGAACATTAAATTCTACTCAATCAAGACATTTGACTATTTAGGACAGGACAATTTTTTGAAAGATTGAAATAAAATACAGGATTTATACTCAATTATTTTCATCACCTATAAAATGTCCTGTATTCACTTTAAAGGTTTTAAGTTTTCACACTTTCTTGCTTTCATCAAACCTCAGTAACCTGTACTAAATCAAAATGGCTAGATACTGAGTTTTGGCTAAAGGGTGTTTTTAGGAAGGTGACAGCCAATGGCCGCAATTGAGAAAATGCAATTTATTTTAGATTAATTTGTAATAATGTTTCATTTCAAACAGTCTGGAAAGGGCTATGAAAAGATGATTTTATGCGAAAAGTGCTGTTGGATTCTTACCAGCGTGATATAAATTTTCCACATCTACCTCAGAACTTAAATATAAGGCATAATTAAAATTTTTTAGGTACTTGGAAACGTTTGTATGTTCAGAAATAAACTCTTATTATAAAAACTATTATTACGATTTCTTTAGACTTAATCATATCACTCTGATGGAAAGTACTTAGAAATTTGCTGATGGGAAGATGTTACCAAAATTACTTGTTTTCATTTTATCTCACCTACTACTATTCAGTTCTGTTCATAGATATACACACACACAAAAACTTAATTTCTTAACTTTGGGTTGTTTTTGTCTTTGTTTTTGTTTTGGGCTATAAATTTGAGAAAGCCATGACTGTGTGGAAGTGAATGGATATGGTAAAATTTATCAACAGAAGGATCTCCTTTCTTTTTGGAGATGGGTGACCCTTCTCATGCTGTGAATGGCCTTTGCTGTGTGCGTCTCTACAGGTCATGCCTTTTCGAATCCAGTGAACACAGAATTAATATGATAGCCAAATGCAGACATAAACATGGCAGTAGAGAAGCACAATTTGGTGGTAAGACTACTGAATCTGATACTAATGGGCTACGAGTGAAGTCCTGGACTCTCCCGGACTTCAATGAGATGAAGAATTACCAGAGACCCCCTGCTCAGTGCGGCCTTAATCTTCATTATGGTTTTTTATTGGCATCCACACGCAGGTTAAAAAAATAATGCAGCTCACGCTGAGGTAGCACAGATATTTGACATGTTTTAGATGCCGCCCTTACACTCAAAGTTGATTTAAATATCTTACATGGTAGCTACTTATGTTTTTCATTATGAAGACCACAAAGTTGGTAATCTACTCAAAATTTCATGTTGAGAGATTTGTCTATTTTGTTACTTCATACAAAATAATCTTGTTAAGTTCTTGTCGGAAAATGAAGTATAATTCTGTAACCAATCAACTTCTGTCAAAAACCAAAGTTTAAAAAAACTTCTCCTACTTTTCTGTATGGGTTGGTTGTGTTCTTTAGATCCATGAGAGGTTTGTGTTTGAACATGAGGAAATGAGAAATTGCCTGGACTTTGAGCCCAAAGCTGTGGGATCAGGTCCCAGATGCAGCTGCAGACTTTGGGCAAGTCACCCACTCTGCCCACACCTCAGTTTTCTCACCTGTAAAGGGGGAATGACACCCCTCACGAAAAGCTAAAAAGTGATGGGGGAGGTATCTGAAGCTTTGTCTCTGATGAATGCACACATCCTGGCAAACAAGTGAGGTGAGGAGCACCTGGGTGGCTCAGTTGGTAGGACTCTTGATCTCAGCTCAACTCATGACCTCATGGTTCGTGATACGGAGCCTTGAGCTGGATTTCGTGCTGACATTGTGCAACCTGCTTGGGATTCCCTCTTGTCCATCCCTCTCTTGCGTGCATATGTGCACACACTCTCTGTCTCAAAATAAATAAACTTTAAAAAAATAAATAGATAAATAGGTGATAAGGGGCACCCAGGTGGTTCAGTTGGTTCAGCGCCCAACCCTTGATACCAGCTCAGATCTTGAGCTCCAGGTTGTGAGTTCAAGCTCTGCCTTGGGCTCTGCACTGGGCATGAAGCCTACTTAAAAAAAATACTACTAATAATAATTAGTAAATAGTTGATAAAATTTAGAGACTGGATACCAGCAGATTCATCTTGAAAGTAAGGGCCAGGGAAGGCATGCTTCTCTGTGATCAAGCTTCAAGTCTTTGTATTTCCCTTAACAGCAGTTCCACACAACA
>NC_043705.1:135764888-135786314 GCF_006229205.1 Suricata suricatta | reverse complement strand
CAGGCTCTGGCCCTGGCCCTGGCCCTGGCCCCGTCTGGACCCACCCTCACCTCCTCTCACGTACCTTCATTGCACCTGATCTTAGATCCCATTCCTTTCTCTCTCCTCTGAGAGTGCTCCGTTGCTTACCTCTGCCTGTGTTCACTTGAACATACCTTGAGCATATCCTTTCCTCTTTTTTTATTAATCACAAAAACTGAAGCCTCTCTCATCTTAAAAATTCTTTCTCTCACTCTCTCTCTCCCTTCTTCGCTCCATTTTTTCCTCCGGCAGTTCAAGAGCTATTTTCCCTCTTTCTTCCTTCCGGGGCCAAGCTCCATACAAGAAACCTCTCCTAGACCTCATCTTGCTAGTCTCCTGGACATTTGTGAATTTCCTCCAGAGCATTTGGTTTCAGTTTTCCCATTTCCTGTCAACTGAATTCTTGCTTCTCAAGTCTTATGCTTTTATTTTTGAAGACATGACCATACACTCGCATGTAGTGGTAGCTCCAGATTTTTGCCCATCAGGAAGGATGATTGGTTAAGAAGGAACACCTAGCCCCACACAGGCAAAGAAAAATAAATGCCAGGACTGGAAAGGGGGGTTCTTAACCCTGCTGTCTCAATCCTGGCTTAGTGTTATCTCAGGAGATCGTAAGAGATTCTGATGCTTACACCCCAGCCTTCCTCAGAAATCCTGATGTAATTGATCAGGAGCAGTAAGTGCTGTGATAGAAGTAAGTCACTGTGCTATGGGAACACTGTCTCCCTGCCCCCAAGGATGTCTGTTACTCAGCTTTGCTTTCCACCCACTGAATAGGGCCTAACACATGGTATGTCCTCAAGAAGTGATTTCTTAATTGAAACACTTCATTGTGAGTTAATTTCCAAAAGTAAGAAATCATTGGCAATTTCATCCATTAAAATTATAATTTGGAGGTACCTGGGTGGGTCAGTTGGTTAAGTGTCCGACTCTTGATTTTAGCTCAGGTCACGATCTTGCGGTTCATGAGTTTGAGCCCCATGTTGGGCTAGGCACTGACAGTGAGGAGCCTGCTTGGGATTTCTGTCTCTCCCTGTGTCTTTCTGACCTTCTCCACTTGTATTCTCTCTTATTCTTTCTCTGAAAAGGAAATAAATAAACATTTTTTTAATTTTAATTTTATCTATTTTACTGACTAGACATATTTTTTCTTCAAACAATTTTTTTAGATTATGAGCATCACTCTTCCCATTGTGAAGATTTTTTTTTTAATTCCATAATGGTACTTGAACCACATCTCCAGTAATTCCAAAGGGAGACCTATCTCCAGTTGCCACAAAATGGCAGCTCTCAAGAAAGCATTGTCCAGGGAAGAGCACACGTGTTCTAGAGTCAGACATGGCTGGCGGCTAACTCTGCCATCTGCTGGCTGTGGGATGTTGGGCGATTGACTGCACCTCTCAGAATGTGTGAAATTTATACTTCACCAGTGGTGAAAGCATTTGCTAGATGGTGGCCGTTGTATCCCTTCTCTTATCTGATGCTCAGAGCCTGTGAGGAAAGTACTGTCACCACAACCACGGCCCCTGTGGTTCACATTTAGAAACTGAGGATTGAAGGCTCTCCAAACTTTAAAATTTCAAAGAAATTCCACAGCCTTCACTCACTACCACCAAAAACGTCAGGACTGACTTTTCTCAGATTTCAGGAGATGAGCTGGAAGGGCCTAGATGGCCCCAGTTTCCTTCTGGCGCCTGGAGAAGATAGTCTCTAACCTCTCAGGTATGAAGAACTGCAGCGACCCCAATCAGCTTCCATCTTGGGAATGGACATGAAGACGTGGCATTTTAGACTAAGCTCCTTTGGCTGCGTCAGTAAAAACCATCCCTGAGGTCTGAGGTGGGCCAGCCTTAACCCAAATGATGCCCCTCAGAAAACGTGCTGGGGCAGTAGGTGTAGACACAGGCAGTGAGGGTGATAGAACTGCTTTCTGAGGAACACAACGGAATTGGCCTTTCTTCTTTAGGAAGTCCTGTAAGGCATGGTCTATGAAACTTGGATATTTCTCCATCCCACATTTCACTGGGTATCTCCAAATAACATTAACATTCCAGTTGATGTCACTCTTTTTTCTCTGAATGGCTGTTGAGATTATATAGTAATCCTAAACACTTACATACTGCCCAGCATGTACTATGCACTGTTCTAAACCCTGGAGATATCTATTAAGTCGTGTATTTCACACAACAATGCTATTTGTCTCATTTTATAGCAAAGGAAACTGAGGCACCTGAAGATGGAATTGTGGTTCTCAGATGTTAGTGTGCATCAGACATCATCTAAAGGGCTCCTTAGAATAGATGGCTGGGGCAGAGTTTCTCATTCAGGAGGGCTGGGGAGCGGTCTGAGAATTTGCAATTCAGGTAAGTTTCTAGGGGATGCTGATGCACTTGAGAGCCACTGAGATGGAGTAAGCTGCCCAGGGCCCCAGAGGTGGTAGAGTCTGGATTCCAAACCAGGCAAACAAACTCAAAAGCCTTGGTGTTACCTGCATAATAACTAGACAGGACCGATCTACCTTACCAGGGAGAATGTCCATTTCCATCTAAGCTGTTCTTCCCTGTCTGCATGTAAACATGCATGCCTGTGTAGGTGTTTGTGCATCTGTGTGGATGACGATAGGCATGTTTGCTACAACCAGACACCCCACTGAGTCCAACTGTAGATCAAAGAGAATAACCATTAGTGAATTCTTGGACTGTTCTCACTAGAACGATTACAATCATGAGTCTGCATTAATGACAAATCTCTGAGTACATCATAGTCATCATGCCTGTTATTTGGAAATGATGGGGCTTGTGTTTCCAAAGCATATGTAATCTCATATTTATTTTTTAGAAGTAAATCAGACTCTATACAGTTTGACATAACGACAAGGGTAATTAATGCATTAGAATTATAAATTCTTTGTCATCAACTCCAACCGCTCACCAGATCCATAAATCCCCAAGCTCTGTGAATGAAGGGCAGGCAGCCATTGCCTGGAAACCTCCCATTATCTGACTCACTTGTGGGTGGAATGCTCTTGTTTCGGAGCTCTCTTCCACGGTCCCCCCAACGCTGCCCTCCCGTGACCTCCAGCATTCGAGACCTGGGTCCTCCAGGGTCACGCAGGCCTTTTCCATGCTTCTCGGGAGACCGTTCAAGTGTACAAAGCTGCCACCCAAGGATGTAGTCTTCAAGCTGCACCAGCCCTGGGTCTTCAGTTATTCCCTGTGCACCAAACTTATCTTCCTGCCTCCGCCTCACCTGCCCTGGGTGTGCTCTAACCTGGCACAGTCCCTTTGCAAATACAGCGTCCCAAAGTGAATGAAATGTTCCAGAAGATACCCAAGAAGATACACAGCCCTTGATCTAGAAAGGCATGCTGAGAATAAATGTAAATTATTTTTATTGGCAGTTTCCCAAATATATCCTGAAAATGTTTCATTCCCACCTGGTTATGGCTCATTTTCTCAGACTCACACCTAGGACTTTCCTGGCACTGGATGTGAGGTCAAGGTTTTGCTTTTGTTTTGGTTGTGATTGTGGCGCCCTCTGCTGTTCTTCAGGGTTCCCAACGTTTGCATTTTCCAAGAAAAGCTGTGTGATTGAAAGAACATTACGTCTGTTGATTGAAAACGATAATCATTTTCTTCTTGATGGTGGACAAACATTGTGAGCCCCCTTTAGCAATGTCACCTGGTCTAAATAACCAGTCTCACCAACTGGCTAAGCTTTTTTTACATTATATCTTTTATATTTTTTATTTTTTAATGTTTATTTTTAAGAGAGAGAGAGACCGAACATGAGTAAGGAAGGAGCAGAGAGACAGGGAGACACATAATCCAAAGCAGGCTCCAGGCTCTGAGCTATGAGCACAAAGCCTGACACAGGGCTGGAACCCACAAACCGTGAGATCATGACCTGAGCTGAAGTCTGATGCTGAACCGACTGAGCCACCCAGGCACCGGTACATTACATCTTTGCAATCTATGTAATAAAGTAGCTTCAGGGTCCTCTCAGTACTTTTTGAATGCTGTTATCTTGATTCATAGCTCTTAGAGCTTCAAGACACTTTTAAAATTGTCAAGCCAGTCTTTCCATAGACATGGTACTCAAGTTCCGAGAAGTTAAGAGTTTCCAAGAGGCATAAGCAGTGTCAACGCCCATCTTCAAGTTTCAGATGTGAGCCTAATTCATTGGGATATGTTTTTATTTTAGTAAATCAGATATATTAATTTTGGAACATGAGATATTATAAACTTTCAGGGTTTTTTATTTCAGGCCAAAATAAATAATAAACATTTAGTTAAAATTTTGCAGTAATTTAATTATTTCGGCATTTATTTAATAAAATCCATCAGCTATGATGGATGCCTTGGACGGTTTGGACAATTTTCAATGTTTATGTTCTGGTGTTTTCTTGTACGCTTGCTAATGTGGCTTCTGACAGAAGTAAATGTATTCGTGGAATTGTTGAAACCACTCTTATTTGTAGATGATTACTAGAAAACAAAGGAGGTTTGGAATTTGTCCATAAATGTTAGTATTATCTGAACGGGGTCCAGTAAAATCATCTTTATTTGGTAAAAAAAATTATGACTTTATGTGGAATATAAGGTCTCGATCCCAATAAAACACCACATATGTTGCTGTAAAATACTGAATAGACCTCACAACTCCTCTAACTAGAGTAACTTTGCACTTTACTTATTTAGAATTGTTGGAGGTTTTCACCGGCTTCTAGCCAAGCAAAGGAAGGAACACACATGCATCTGAATCAAGTGAACCTGTTATGTTTTTATCAGAAGTAAAAAGTGTTCAAATTCCTATTGCAAAATATAAACCTCTGGACATTTTATTTTAAATGTTTTCTAATTTCGGAATTGGTGTATGCATTCAGGTCAGTGGGGGGCATTATCTATCATCTTGTTTTCTGGATTCCATCCCAGGTCATCTGCAATTTTGCTAAAACCTATTAGTCAAAATATTTGAGAAAAGTTTTCAATTAGCAATAATCGCGCCTCGGATAAACCTCATTGGCTACCATACTGCCACTGTGCAAAGCTCAAAATATTTGAAATGCAAAGAAGTACACGTGATTCCATCAAATGACTTAAGGTAGAATTAGAGTCACGGGGATGGTGCAATCATCAACCTCGGCTGTCCCTTTTTGACAATGAGGAAAGGGAGAAACGCCATAGTTTGATGACGTGTCCCAGTAAGAAACAAAACCAAGAGTAAATTCGGGTTTCTCTGAGTCCCATCCGAGTGCTCACTGCACTTTGCCTAAAGTACATCATCCTGGCCTCCTTCTGGAGCTTTGAGTGAACTTAAAATGGCACGAAGCATGTTATAGAAGCTTGAGGACAGGGTTCACATTTCTTCTTTAGTTACCAGTGGCCAGACCCAGAGCTAGACTTCTTCTGAGAGCAGAATTAAATGTACCAAAGTCAGCACTTTCTGTATGTCTGATCAACATCTGCAGCAGTCCATTCTTTTGCAAGGTCTTTATTTCTCACTTCTAAGCTACAAACTGACAGTTGAAAATATCAGACACATTTCAAAATATTTTAAAGACTCCTCATTTGGTACTGGATGGATAAAGTTGAGAAAAACTTACCAAAGGCAGAGAAACTTTTCAAGACTTCAGTACTTAGAGAAAATAGTGTTTAAAGTGTATGTATTTCAGTCTTTAAGCACAGGATAGGCAGTCCAAATATTACCTGTCATCTTTTTGCTCTGTTCGCTCTGCATGAAGAACTAGTGTTGTGCCTAGTTTATATCAGCATTAGGGAAAATAATTGTTAAAAAGCCAAGAGGCATAGGGGTGCCTGGCTGGTTCAATCAGTAGAGCATAAGACTCTTGATCTTGGGGTAAGTTCATGCCCTGCATTTGGTGTAGAGATTACTTAAAAATAAAATCTTAGCCGTTCTGGAAAACAGTGTGGAGGTTCCTCAAAAAACTATCCATAGAACTCCCTCATGACCCAGCAATAGCACTGCTAGGGATTTACCCAAGGGATACAGAAGTGCTGATGCATAGTAGCACATGTACCCCAATGTTCATAGCAGCAACGTCAACAATAGCCAAAACATGGAAAGAGCCTAAATGTCCATCACCTGATGAGTGGATCAAGAAGATGTGGTATATATTCACGATGGAGTACTACATGGCAATGAGAGGGAATGACATATGGCCCTTTGTAGGAAAGTGGATGGACCGTGAGGGTGTCATGCTAAGCGAAATAAGTCAGGCAGAGAAGGACAGAAACCATATGTTTGCACTCATAGGTCTAACAGGAAAACCAGAGAAAACTAATGGAGGACCAGGGGGTGGGGAAGAGGGAAAGAAGAGTTGGGAAGAGAGAGGGACACAAAACCCGAGAGATTATTGAATACTGAAAAGAAACCGAGGGTTGAAGGGGAAGGGGGAGGGGGGAAAAGAGGTGGTGGTGATGGAGGAGGGCAGTTGTGGGGAAGAGCACTGGGTGTTATATGGAAACCAATTTGACAATAAACTATTAAAAAAATAAAAAGAAAAAATCTTAAAAAGAAAAACAGGAGGCCTGAAATAACAGAGTATAACGGTTTTCCTATAGTAGTCTCTTGACATTGCAGAGAGCCAGGAATTTTTCTTTGGGCCATCCCTATGGCTTCATTTTTTTTTAATATTGAGAATGTGCTCAAGGAATGATGGATCGACCTGCCTAATGATGATGAGAGGCAAGGTTCTCTCCATTTCATTCGATCAACTTCACCTATAACAACCTTCCCCAATGTCCTATTCGAGGAACACTTTCTCATTCTTTAAGATTTAGTTATCTCCTCCTTGAGGATCTTCTTGTAGTCTCCTGATTTTGAGATGGATAGCCCTAGTCCACTCTGTATTTATATTTTATGGGGAGCCTGTCTGGCTCAGTCAGTAGAGCATATGACTCTTGATCTCAAGGTTCATGCCCCATGTTGGGTGTGGAGCCTACTTAAAAAAATAAAAATATTTATGCTTTATATTGCTACTGAGTGCATCTCTACCTTACATCCAGTATATTGCATTTAAATTATTTCTTGATGTGTCTTTCTTCTAGAACTGATATATAGGAGGTACATGGTAAACGAACTTAGGTTAAAACAGAACTCTGCCTTTGGCAGTTGTTGGTGCTCATTTAAATAATTTCTATCAAACAAATAGTCAACTTATTTGGCTGTTAAAGGGTATAATTATAGCCAGCTTATCTTGTAAGGCTCACCCAAAGTTTAACTGCTAAAATTCAATATTCTACGAGTATTTTAATGGCCATTGTGGGTAACAGGTAACACCTGCTGTGGATATTTTCCGAACTGCAAGTATATAGCAGTACTCTGGGCCAAAGATTGGTAAGGATCTTGACTGAGCATCTGTCCTTGTGTTCAAACAGCTCAGAAGTGTTTTCTCTGGGAAATCTTGTCCCTGCCCACCTCCACATGACAGGAAAACACCTGAATGTCCAGGTATAAAGTGCAGTAAAAACTTGGAGTGCGAGTGACTTGTTCTGCAAGTGTTCCGCAAGATGAGCAAACATTTCTAGTATGTTTTAATTTGATCAATGGGCAGTGTCTTGCAGTATGAGTAGTACATGACACTGAATGTCACATGACTGCAACTGAGCCAATGGTTCTTCCTTTCTTCTCTCTTTCTCCCTGCGGGATTGTGGGTGATTGTCTGCCATGCATGGATATTCATCCTCAGGCTGGGGTGTTTGGCAGAAATCAGTGATTTTTCAGAATGTTGGAAGGTGCCCACAACTGGCACGAGTGTATTTTTTGTCACTTCAAAGCACCTATGGGATAGCCCTTTGCTTTTCCATACAAAAGTAAGCTAAGGAATGCTTTGCTTCATTCTAGGTCATTGGATAGGTTCCTTGTGAAAGTTGCATGAAAAGAGAAAGATTCCAGTGAGCCAATAGATAGCAGTGATTCCATTAGTGATACTGAAAGCCTTCCCACACAATAACCCTCCTCTCTTGTCTCCTTCACACGAGCCATGAAGGTTTTCAAAGGTACTTGCAGGTTAATGTGTTTATTTTCCTTATATTTTATAGTTCATTTATTATTTTGTATCGTCTTACAGTATTGCAATCATTTTTATATGAATATTTTTGGGTTGTGGAGCGAATCATCTGAGTGTCCATTATTTCATATGGGGAAATTTGCTTTGATAGACAAGTGCTTTGGATTACAAGCATGTTTCCAGAATGACCTATGCTCGCAAACCAAGGTTTTACTGTACTTGATTTCATATGAGAATGTTTACTTTGTTTCTTTGTGCTTCCCTTTTCACATCTGTAAAATGGTGATCACTGCTACCTCCTGAGGTTCCTGCGATAATTAAAAGCACATGAAAACACATTAAGTGTCTGGCATAGTTGGAGTTGTGTATGTGCTTTTGCTAGCTGCCATTAATGTGCAGTCGGGTTTGTGTTTCCAGCTTTAGCAAATAAAAATATGGATACCCAGTTAAATTTGAGTTTCAGGGAAACTACACATAATTTGTTTATTATAAGAATGTTTTGGAAATGTTTGGGACACACTCATACTATGAAATCATCTGTTACCTGAAATTCAGATTTAACTGGATGCCCAGTATTTAATCTGGCTGGCCCTAGGTTGATTGAATGAATAAACTTTAGTTGAAGCATAGGACTATAACTTTTTTTTAATTAAAAAATTAAGCTTATTCATTTGTTTCGAGAGAAAGAGAGAGAGCAAGCATGCAGGGGAGGAACAGAGAGAGAAGGAGAGAGAGAATCCCAAGTAGGCTCTTTACTACCAGTACAGAGCCCTACCTGAGGCCTGAACCCACGAACTGCAAGATCATGACCAAGCTGAAATCAACGGTCAGATGTTTAATCGACTGAGCCACCCAGGCTCCCCAAGGAATGTAACTTCAAAGGGCTGTTTTCAACTGAATGTAAGGTATAAATAAATCTCCTACAGCAAGAGCCTTGTCTGATCATGGAACACCTTCTGAGATGGTGTCTTGGCCTACTGCTCTGTAAGCTCGGGTAATGATTTGGATGCCGGGAAGTAGATTAGGAATTCTGGGTGAACCAGCCATTCAAACTTCAGGGTTCCAAAGGGCCTTCCGTTCCATGTATACCTTTGTGTGGGTTGAGTCTCCCTCTGACCTGGCGTGGCATGTTGGAAAGGCCAAGGAATTTATAGCAGAAATTTTTTTAAGTGTTTTTTTTGGGGGGGGGCGGAGAGAGAGAGAATGTGTGCTGCAGGGGTGGGGATGGGCAGAGAGAAGGAGAGAGAGAATCCCAAGCAGACCCCACACTGTCAGTGCAGAGCCTGATGGTGAGCTTGAACTCACAAACCATGAGGTCATGACCTGAGCCAAAACCAGGAGTTGGATGCTCAACCGCTGAGCCACCCAGGCTCCCCTGCAGTAGAAATCGTAAGTAGAGTAGAGCAGAATATTGTTACCTAATTAGGAAGCACCTTCAGTCATTCTGTGAAAGAAAATGAAGACAGTATAACAAATGCTGCAGGGAACCTGCTCATGTCAGTTTTTCTACCTGCTTAGCCCTTTTCTACTTGAGAAATTATATGGCCTCAGAGTTATTAGAATTTTTAGTGGAGGGAACCTGGATGGCTCAGTCAGTTGAGCATCAGACTTTGCCTCAGGTCATGATCGCATGGTCTGTGAGTTCGAGGTCTGCATAGGGTTCTGTGCTGACAGCTCAGAACCTGGAGCCTGCTTTGGATTCTGTGTCTCTGTCTTTCTCTGCCCCTCCCCCTCTTGTGCTCTGTCTGTCTGTCCCTCTCTTTCTCTCAAAAATAAATAAACATTAAAAAATTTTTTTAAATAATTCTTAATGAAATCGCAAAAATGAAGTATGAGAAGAAATAATTGTTAATAATATAACTAATTTAAATAGCGATTCATGATCTTAGAAACTTGGGCCATTGCCCTGGACTATAGGGTTTTAATATAGCTTGCTTTATCCATCTGGCTGCATTAACCAGATAATTAAGTAACTCTGTTTTTGTATCATTATTTAAGAGTGACCCTAAATTCACTACTCAATCTTGAGAGTCATCTTAAGTCTCTTTACCCTTGTCATCTACAGTAATGGCCTTCAATTATTTTAATGTAGTGTAATGATTACAATTTTTGTTAGTTTGTTGGTGAAGCCATTTATCCCTAGAAATCTGTAACTGCAGAAAATACTAAGATCTATGGCTTTTTTTTTAAGTTTTCTTATACTTTTGGAAAGTTTGCACCTGGTATTCAAATATATGTAAAACCCATATTTCAACAGCAATCTCAAGAAATAAATGGTTAAAAGTAAAACATAGATTTTCTTTTCATTTTTGCATTTTTTCTACATTGGGAGTTACCCAAGTAACATATGGTAATCATTTAGGATTCTGAATCACATATAATTATTTTCATTTTAATAGCATCGGCTCTCTTTGCTTTAAAATTCACCAGTTGGCATGTAAGTTTGCCAGTGGACAATCAGTGTATATTTTCCTAAAAGTGCCCCTAAGAGTATATGAGTTGTCAGCCTATAGTCGTACCATAACTTTGGAAAGTTGAACATCAAGATTTGCCTTTGAAATATTATTGTTTTATTGGAAAAATAATAATATGTGGCACTTGGATATTTCCTTTGTAAGAAACCTAAACAGTGATTGCCCTTAAATTCCCCCTCTTCTGTTGATATAATGTGATTATTCTGGTAATTTAAAATAAAACCAAAATCCAAATCATTGATGTCTTGAGGCATTCCCAGAGAGTTGCATGTTGGGTTGACAAATGAGCGACGGTGCCCTCATTTAGCACATTCTTGGCCACATCTCTCCCTATTCAAAATCCTCTCCTGCAAGGCTCGATTTATTCGGAAGCCAAGAGGCTTTTGCTTCAGGGCCCACACCTACATGGGTCCTTCCAGAGTCCTGTTATATGTAGTTATAGGTAGAAATGTATTCAGAAAAATTTGCAGAAATAAGACATTTTACCACAGTTAGGTAAGACCTAAGTCCTTCAGTCTCTTCTCCTCTCCAACCTGAAAGAAGACCTCCAGATTGTGCAGACCTCAGGCCCCATGAACTGAAGTCCACCTCTCTTTCCAAGATCCAGCTTATTGTGTGAATTGCATATCCTGGGTTTTAAGTGAGGTTGAACATTTTTAAGATTATGTCTGTGAGTCACATGTTGGCTGTGAAACCAGTTTTTTTCACTCTCAACTTTGCCCCAAGGGAGAATCAGGTGTTGAGGAGAGCTTCCCTCGCCCCCAACTCCCAACCCTTGATTCCCAGCACTTTTCCTGGAGCCCACCACGGCTTCCCCCAGACTTGGCTCCTCCTTGCTCTCCTCTTCTCTTACTCTTCCGGCTGACTTTCTTCCAGTCTTCACACCCAGACAGACTAAACTGGGAAGTTCCCAGCCCTGGGCTCGGGCTCTTTCTCAGACTCTGAGGACAAAAGATGGAACACAATGGCAACCTTACCACAGATACCTTTAATAAAAATACTGTGACTGCAGGGACCCCCAGAGTCAATAGTGAATGGCCGGGGCTCTGATAGCCTGGCTTGGAATCAGCCTTCACCACCCCTTGCCTGATTGAGTAACCGGGTGCCCTGGGATTTGCTGAATGTCTTGTTGGACGTATCGCAGTGAAACAATGACATGAGCAGAGCTTTGTTAAGCCAGAAGAAGTGGTGGAATTCCATGTTACTTTCCCCCTTGCCTGGGTGCCCAAGGATCAGCATGATGTTTTCTATTCAGGAAATGGGGGCAGGTGGTCCTCAGGGGCAGGTGGTGAAGCAGGAAGATTCTAGAGCTAGACTCCCCGACTTCAAACCCAGGCTCTTTTCCTTACTTGTTATGTTAGCAAATAATATAGCTGCTTTGGACCCTACTCTCCTCGTCTGTAAAACAGTGTAGAGAGATGGTTCATAAGGCAATCCTGGGGGTTAAGTAAGTAGACTTAACACATGTGGCGCCATCTTTGACACATGGTAAACACTTATCAAATGTCAACAGATACCGTGGTCCCCCTTAGTCCAGGGTTTTTGCGGCTGTCATTTCTCTGTGTTTGTTCTAGAATTACTGGTTTCAATGATAATATACCTAAGCCCTTTATTAAAATCGCACCAACTCATTTTTCCAAATAAGTGGGCCTTACATAAAATAAGATAAAAAGCACTGATGTAATTTCTTGCAAGGAGTATCTGTTTTATACAAGTACTGAATCATTATGCTGTACAGCTGAAACTAAGATAATGTTACCTGTCAGTTATCCCTCATTAAGAAAATTAAAAAGGTAATAAAATGAGGAAATTAAGAAGTGTCTGCTGGATTTGAACCAAGTGCACAACTCTCTGCCCCAGCAAAAGGCGGAAGTTCCTCAAAACCTAGTTCCTCATTCAGTTTTTCTTGAAGAAGAATCTAAAGATGTTCTTATATGAAAACTAAATAAATTAGTAAACCGTACACCACTATTCAGGCTTTGATCACAGAAGAATATCAGCCTGACTCCCAGGTTCAGAACCTGAGAAACTGGACAGGAGCCAAGAAGAAAGTCGATGCTTTCTTCCTTCTTTACCTGGGAGTGAGGCGAGACCAAAGTAAAATTTCAAAATTGTCTTGAGTCTGCCTTCTCTGCCAAGCCATCTGCTTTTCCACACTTTCTTCCTCTGCCCAGGGGCTCCTAAGCCTGTTCCTTGGTATGTGGTGACCTGTCCCCCTTCAGGATGTCCTCTAAGATTCAGAACAGCCTGTCTGCTCACCCCAAACTTCAAAAGTGCCTCTGTGCTCCCAGCAGTGAGCTGTTCCTAAAGAACAAACATGCTGATTTTCCTGGGAACACAATAAACTTCACCCTCTTAGCTATGTTTGCATTTTAAGGTGATGCTTGTTTTCACCAAAAAATTTAAAAAAAAAAAACCTTTGAGAACATTTTAGAAATAACCATACAAAGAACAGTGGTCCTCCAAAGCTTTTGAATTCACTCAGAGCCTCCTCACCTCCTGCGTCTCCGTGTCAGCCTCCGCAAGGGGACACAGAGGCCACACATGCTTTGATCAGGCTTCAGAGGGGGCATCTAGAGGAGGTGGCTTCCATGCACTGGCTCGGACTATAAACAAAAGGAGGAGACTTGCAGGAGAGGCCCAGCCACGGAACCAGTTTCGGCCACAGAGTGGTGAACAGAGCTGATGCCACAGCCTGTGGGCTGGAGCAGGAAACTCCTAATTGGTGACACTCCATGGTTCTTCCTCCCTCTGCCAGGTCAACAAGCAGTGCTGCAGGTAGCCTCCTGGCTCTCAGAGGAAAGGAGTGACTTAAATCTGCCAGCTCACCCTCATAGAGCATGAATAAGATCTCTGCTTTTATTGTTTGAACCACTAAGACTCTGGGGCTTTTTGCTGCGGCAGCACTGCCTAGCCCATCCTGACTGAAATACTGTTTATATTGCTTATGAGCCCCCATGGGGTCCCCACTCTTCTCTCCCAGCAATCTGACTTTCAATCTATCAGATAACAAATGTGGGCCTGGCCTAGTCAAGATTCTTTGTAGATGCATAAAATTCTGGGATAAAAGCATATTGTCCTTCAAGGAAATGTCTATCTACAGAGAAGATAGACTTGTACCCAGATAACGATGATAGGTGGCAGAGCACTTTTAGTCCCAGCAATCCAAAGAGTAGTTGGTTAGACTAAAGATCTTTAAGATTCTTCCAAGGTCATGTGAAGCAAAACACTTTGGAAGCTCAAGAGATTTGGAGATTACATGTCAGAAGGAGAGCTGAATCTTTCCTGGCTATGGTGGCCTTTCAAGCCCGAAGGCTGAGGAGGGTGTAGACAGAACGGGATGTGAGTCAGAATATTCCCAGCAGTAGGTGTGTAAGAAAGGGCAAGAGAGGAAAGGGACAGAGCACGTCCCCACGTACCCAGATGCACATTTTGCAGCACACAGTCCCATCGAATGCTGCCAGCGATGTTCAGTGGTATTACTTCTGTTTGGAGAAAGTCTAGAAGAGGAGGCAGACCCTAGGATACACTGACGCCACCACCAGGGAGCTGGCCTGGTGTTCTCCAAAGTACAATTCGAGGGACAATGGCCTCACGGGATGTCAATATAATTCCTGGGAAAGAGATACATGTTTGAGTGGATTTCATATGATCAGAGATACTCTAGGAAACACTAAGACATTTTCCTCTCCGACACAGAACTCCTAAAAGTTCTAATAGGCTAATGTCAAGGTGAGTCGAGAAGTTTGTTTCTCAGATTGTGTTCTCTGGAACTCATTCTAGGAAACATTATTCTAACATCACACCCGCTGCTCCGAGGGAGGGCAGTGAGAATACAGTAAAACCGTGAATTGCAAGTAACTTGTTCTGCGAGCGTTCCGCAAGATAAGCAGACATTTCGAATAAATTTTAACTTGATAAATGAGCAATGCCTTGCAATACAAGTAGTACGTGATGCCATATGTCACATGATCTCAACTGATCCAATGGTTCTTGAAACTCTCTTTGATATACAAGTGCTCTGGGTTACAAGTGTGTTTCTGGAACAAATTATGTTTGCAAATCAAGGTTTTACTGTATTCCCCTTTGCAGAAAGTCATTTAAACCCATAGAGAAGCGTGGGGAGTGGGGAGGGGGCAGGATATGTGGGACCAGGGTTGTCAGGGGGAAGGGTATGGGGATGGTCGAGATGTGCAGTAACATCTTTCATGAAAAAAGAAGATAGTAAACATCTGTCCATACAAATGGCAGCCCCATGTTGTGTGTGTCTATCTATTTGTAAAGAGATGATCCATCATCCTTGCTCTGCTTGCTCTGCTGTTGCCCATGGTCCTTGTTTTATCCACCATCCCTCAGGATCTCCACTATCCTTTCTGCTCCAATTCCCGGCCTTCCGGGGTAGGAAAGGAGCTACCACTCTTAACACAGCCCTCCCTGCTCCAGAATATATGGTAAGAACTCTGTATGCCAATATTCCAGGCTCTGTTTAATAGAACCCACACATCTTTCTTTTTCCTGGAAGTTCCAAGTCTTTCTTGTAAATTTAAATTATTCCAGCCCTCAAGACTGTTGTCTCTGCTATGAATTTCAAAAGCCTATTTGAAGCTCCTTTGTATTACCCTTTTCCTGAGGGCAGTTCATAGAGGAAGGTATCTGTGCATTCTACATGGTCAGCAAAGGATCACAGAAGCAAGTAACCTCAGAGAATAGCCACCTCCTAATATCATAAAATATGATTTTGTTATATCTGTTTAAAGGTTATTTTTACACATCCTTGAAATCACATTTACTAGGGAATAAGTCAAGCTAGAAAAGCATTTGTTCCTTAATAAACATCAGTTTGTTATACCTCAATGTGAGGACATGCATTCAAAAATTCTCAGAAGTGTGATTAGAACATGATTCCATGTTAGGTCAATGACCTTTCTTATTATAAGACACTCTGATTAACCATCATGAGAACAGCTAGTTGTATTGAGGATGATTTGACAAGTGGAACAATGGAAGAGAACACCAACATGGGTGACACACAGTACTCTTGAGCTAATAGAAATTCTCTCTGTTCAATGCAGAGAAGACAAGCAGAAACAGCTCCCAGAAGGCTTTATCTGGTACACAGAGTGATTAAGTCCAAATCTATAGGGAGTCTCTACTGGGTTATTCCTTCTACTTTACTGTGATAGACCAGCTCCAGGATCTCCTCTATTAATTTAACTTCAGCAAACACGGAGGAAGTCTCCTTCTCTAATGCAACGGCCACACAAAGTATGTCTTTCCAATCTTTCTGTTGACTTGCTGCTAGTTGGACCAGGTTCTGCCATTTGTCCCTATGATGAGCGGAGACCCATATTCAAGCTCAAGGAGGTTATAACAGTGAAAGTAGATTTGTTTATCTTCCCATCCAGATCAGGAATATCACCTTCATCTTGTCACCTTTTCTCCTTTGCATCTGCTTCCCAAGTGCATGGATGTTCTAAGACTTTCATAATAGTATTCACTAAACTGACAAAAGTCATCATTTTCATTTGAAATACATATTTTGGTAACAGTTTTCATAGAGAAAACCCAGTTCCTATTCTTAGAAAATAACAATCACACTCTTTTGCATTCTTGCCATTTTCACTGTCTAGGTAATTTATAAATTATGGAATGGCCAACTATAGAATTATTTTTAAATAAAACATTATTATCTTCACAGTACTTATTAATTATTTTCAATTGCCAAGAAGTCCTTTTCTATGAGTTAAGAAAAGTTATACAATACTTGGAAATAAGGCAAAGTGAGGTAGCATGTCATTTGGATGCCATATAGGAACATAGTTGGACAGGTTCACCCAAGGATTGTATACTGGTTTAAGGAATGTCACTTTGTTTGACTCACTAAGTATTATTGGTTAAAAGCCTAGATTATATGAAATTATCTATTAACATGTCTTGTTCTTGGGGCGCCTGGGTAGCTCAGTCAGTTAAGCATTCGACTTCGGCTCAGGTCATGATCTCACGGTTCGTGGGTTCGAGCCCCATGTCGGGCTCTGTGCTGCCAGCTAGCTCAGAGACTGGAGCCTGCTTCCGGTTCTGTGTCTCCCTCTCTCTCTCTGCCCTCCCCTGCTCACGCTGTCTTTGTCTCTCTCTCAAAAATAAATTTAAAAAACAGTTTAAAAAAACATGTCTTGTCCAGTTGAATGATTTTTGTCTGCAGAAAAGATACCTACCCTGTGCGGCACTGCCCAGTTGTACATCTGATCCAGAAATCTCATGACAAGATTGTTTTCTCATTGCCTGTATATTTCATTATGTTTTGAATCCATCCTGCTGGTTTTCTTTAAAGAGTTAAAGAAAATGTTTTCATTTGTTCTTTCTATATTTCTGTGAAAGTTGTAGTTTTAAGTTTGTGAAAATTATACTTCAGCACAGGTAGTATATAGATTTTTTAATGGGATCTTTGCCTCCCATGAAGAATACATACATAATACAGATAAAAGTACAGTTGCTCTGAATCTGATGGACAGAAGCATCCCAAATAACCTTAAATGCAAGGCTCTCTGATTAGAAATCCTATGACCTTAACTCTTTCAAGGAATTCACATCATGGCTCCAACACTTGGAGCTGTGTAAACCTATCAGAGTTCTCAGTCCTATCTGAGAACTCTCAGTCAGAGTTCTCAGTCCTCAGTCCCGAGTTATCAGATGCCCCAATGTCCTTGTACAGTGTGTATTTTCTAGCCTTAAGTCTTAAAGCCTGGCCTTCTAGAAGTATACAGATCACAAAAGTGCTCCTTCATCAATAAGATTTATATCATGCAATCTATAAAGACCTAAGTAGGCAACAGAAAAATTAGCAAATTCATTGGCTACTAATTTGCTGATTCTTGAATTCCAGGAGTTAAATGTTAATTACATTTCAGTAAGAAATATTTCTAAGTAATGGAGCAAAGCCACTCATTGTGAACTAGTTTCCTCTCCTAATGGTCTCTTGTGCTCCGTTATCAAGTCTTGATTTATCAAAGATATACACCATTAGCTTCTTTCAAACTTATGAGTCATTGCTCTGCCCTTTTAGTAAATAATCTGATGCAATGCTATAATTTTTAAGGAAGCCAGCATTAATTACCAATCATGGCTATCACCAGCTAGATTTGCACACAGGAAAGAAATGAAATGGCCTGTATTTTAATTCCAATTCTTATGGCATTTTCTACCATACATTTCCTGTGTAATATGCAAGAAGAAAATATGAACAGAGCAATCTTATGGTTAGACCTTGGATGAGAAACAAAATCTTATTTAGGATTATAATAGGCAACTATGTATTATTATGAATCACTATGCAATTATAATGTATAATAGAGATATTAGAAAGGAGTCTGGGTGACTCAGTCAGTTGATCATCTGACTCTTGATTTCAGCTCCTGTCGTGATCCCAAGGTTGTGTGATCAAGCCCCACATTTTGGCTCTCCAGTGGGTGTGCAACCTGCTTGGGATTTCTGTTTCTCTCTGCCCCTCACCCACTTGTGTTTTCTCTCTCCTCCCCCCACAAAGATAAATAAATGAGTAAATAAATAAAATAATACTATGAAAAAGAAATATTAGGATCATGAAGAGAAAGGACATATAGTGTATAGCAACCTTTTTTGGAATGCCTACTAAGCATTTTCCTAGACACATCCTTTTCAGCTTCACAATGACCCTGGAAGAGTTGGGTGTTGTTTTAAAATATGGGAAGCAGAAGCCCAGATAAAGTGAGTGACTCAGAATCACACAGTCCAGGACATGGTAGGGAGGGCATTTGATTCAGGTCTGCCTAACCACAAAGTCTTCTGTGATCCCCAGTTACAACCCAGGAAAAGAGCACTGAGCTGTTTATCCTGCGGTGGAAACCTGAACATTATGTCACAGGACAAATCATCCTCACATGCTTTTGCTTTGGATGACAGATCCTGTTAACTTTGTCAGGACTTTTTTTTTAAGTAGCTGCAGCCCTTCGGAGTTCTCTTGGAAATAATCTGTTTTGCAGCTTATTTGCAAACAGGTAATTTTATGGCCTGTGTGAAGCTAAAGAACTCTCGGTAGGATTTGGGTCACAAAAGTTCCTCAATCTTAGTCCTGTATTTTCTACTAATATATAGGTTTAAGACTCCTGCACCCGCCAATAATATGCATTCACTCATTCAATAAACTACATACTCTTTGCTTCTGGGGACTGGTTTTAGGTGCTGAGGGTATATCACGATGAACAAAATCCAAATGATCTCTGCTCTCATGCTCCTTGTATCTTATCATTGCATTGTAGTATATTCAATTATCTTCATTCATTTATTCTTTTAGTGAATATTTATTGCACACTTACTATGTGCCAGAAATTGTTTCCAGAGCTTCGAGACACATCAGTGAACAAAACAGAGACCCCTGGCAAAGGAAGGCAGACAGTACTGTGTAGACATGGTAAATGAGAAACATTATGTAGACTTTGAAGATGAAAGCTGCCCCAGAGGAAAAATAAAAAGTAAAAGAAAAAAACAGATTATGTGAAGAGAGGCTGACTGGGAAGACCAAGATGGGAGGCAGGGAGATTGCGATTTTAAATAAGATGGTCTAGGTCAGCCCTATCAGGAAGGTGACATTTGAGCAAAGACTTGCATGAAGTGGGGGGTGCTCATGGCTAGTGTTTATGTTCCTCCAGGTTCATACGTTGACATCCTCACCCTTCATGTTACAGTATTCAGAGTGGGGGTTGGGAAGGGAGGGGCTTTGGGAGGTGATTACGTTGTGAAGGTAGAGACACATGAGATTCGTGTCCTCATGAAAGGGAACCCAGAGAACTCCTAGCACGTTATTTCATGTGAGGTTACAGAAAGAAGATGGCTGTCTTCTCAGGAAGGGAACGAGGAAGTGGTCCCATGCCAGACACTGAATCTACAGGTGCCTTCATCTTGGACTTTCAGCTTTTAGAACTGTGGGAGGTAAATTTCTGTTGTTAATAAGCCACTCAGCCTCTGGTATTCTGTTATAACAGCCCCAGCGGACTAAGACAAGGAACGAGCCACATAGACATTTGTGACGAGAGCGTTCCACCAAAGGTGACGGTGGTAGCAAGCTTCTAAGTGGCGTAGTGCCCAGTGCATTCAAAGAACAGTGAGGAGCACTGTACTATAGTGAAATGGAAAAGAGAAAGAGTAGTAAGAACTGGGTCCAAGAGATAGCGAGTCCAGACCATGGGACAGGTTATGCCCCACTCAGTCTGAGGCACCCTGAAAGTTCTGGAGCAGAGAGTGACACGACCTGGCCTGTGTCAACTTTCAGCCGCCTATCAACCACTCACCATGGCTGCCCATGTCGCATACTATGATGGAATCTGCAAGGGGAACCTCATCAGGAGAACTGGGGAAATCAGCTGTCAACTCTATCTTCTCCCTTTGTCCAAGCAGGACATTCTCTTCAACATCTTGTGAGCTCTCGATAACTTCTGCGACTCCACTTGCTAGAAAGAACCGAGGCGTCCAGATTTTGCAGGTTTAGATCCCTCCCTGTGCCTAGCAGACAAATACCCAGAACTTCGTAAAATTACAGAGCCTAGGGGTGAAACATTATACTCCTTAATCTATGATACTAAGATCCATGATGCTTTGGTGACATTTTAGTTCAGGCTGCTATAATAAATATTCCACAGACTAGGCAGCTTTTAAACAGTGGGGAATTATTTCTCACAGTTCTCAAAGCTGGGAAGTTCAAGATCAAGGTGCCAGTAAATACAGTGTCTGGTTAGAGCCTGCTTCCTGGTTCCTAAGTGGCTATCTTCTTGCTATAATCTCATGTCGAGGAAAGAGTGAGGGAGCTCTCCTGGGCCTCTCTTACAAGGGCACCAATCCCATTCACAAAGGCTCTACCATCATGAACTCATCATCTCCTAAAAGCTAATCACCCCTTAATATCCTCACATTGGAGAAGAGATAGCAAGATATGAATTTGATGGGGGTGTGGGAGCACAAACGTTTACTCCTGTCCACAACTCTAGAGCACTGATCCAACTTGGACTGAAGCCATCATAACATTCATAGTAAAAATTCAACATACAGTGAAATACTGTAAATAATATTATTTTATAAAATTACAAGTTACTTCTCTTAGGAAAATGTGGTTTTCTTATACAATAGAAAGAATCCTTTCAAAAGCAGTGAACACTCAATTTATCTTTAACCACATATTCTGGATAAAATTAAGTGCGACACCTGTTCTTTGAAAGTTCACAGAAGAAATTCTAGGACATTTTAAAGGCTCTGAGACCTACAGTTTTGCCCATATATAGCCAGCATACCATCAATGGGGAAAACAACCATAAATATGTTTTATTGAACTTCCAAACAGCTAATCAGAGACTACAGTTAAGTTTAATGAAGATAACCTTGTTTGAACAAAACATTTATATTTGGTTACCATTGGCATTTGAGACAAGCATGCTTAAGATTGAATCCAGCAAAGAGAAATTGAGCCAAATTCTAGAAAGAGCTGATTTAAACAACCCTCTGGGGATAACCTATTACCTAATCACTGTTTGCTAAGTAGTATTATTGTGATTAATATTAAGATATCCTGAAACCTAAAGATGGCTAGAAGTCAAGTCCAGCAAAGACCAAGAACACAATGCATCTTCCTTGAAACTGGGTTGGTAGGAAGTCGGGAATCCAAGGTAAGCATCTGTCAGCTGCAGTTCTCAAGGCTCGGGGCGGGGGGGGGGGGGGGGGGGGGGGGGGGGGGGGGGGGGGGCGGTTATGGATGCAGACTGTCTTCAGTAGTTATTTGTGTTGCTCTTGGCTCAGCAGTAGTTTTTTTGTTTTCCTTTTTTTTTTTTTTTTAGATTTTTGAAACTTAGTCACTCAGTGCAAAGCCAAAAAAGGATA
>NC_043705.1:135762666-135764788 GCF_006229205.1 Suricata suricatta | reverse complement strand
TGGAACAAGAGCGTCTCTTCCCCTTGACTGCATTTGAAATGCAAGTCTTCCTTGGAGAGTCTTTCTGGACCCCCAGTTTTTCTCCCACTACACTTTCTACTGCAGACTTTCAATGACTTAAAAACTTGCATGGAAAATCATCATTCTGAATGCTGATTTTCTTCCCTAAATTCTACAGATAGCTTAAACTATGAATATATTGCTAACAGTAACTATTACTGAATAACTAGGATTACATATTTATTTTTGCTAGTTTGTTTTAAAGATACAGAAGGCCAGTGAGTCACACAATGCCTTTGCCTTTTATGAACTGTTTACCATGATTTCCCAAGAGTCTTCTTCTTTCTTTGCTTTTCCTTCACTGTGATTTTCTCATTTTTTAAAAGCTATTGTTTGCCCGCAGTACTATGTAGTTCAAGAGCTCTTTAGGACTACTGTGCTGGTCAGCTATTCTCTGCTATGACCTGCCTCCCTCCTCATACATGTTGCCCATTTTTCTGTCAAGTTCTCTGGATCTTTTTTCATTGTCTCCTTGCACCCTAGGGAGCTCAGACTCCAAGAAATACCTTACAATAAGTACAAAGCATTTAAAATCTGTCTTGATTGCAAACAAAGCATTTTTGTAAAGGCCCCTCATTAGGGATGTTCGGGGGGGATGCTGATCTTTCGTAGCGAGTATGAAAATCCAGGAGAATCAAGTGTCAGAGATCCTTTCCTGGGGCTTATGTTAACTCACGGTTTCTCAGAATAGTTTTGTTGGCATATGTATCCCTTAAATCACACTACCAACAACACTGATTCTGTTTTTAAATAATTTTGAGAAATTCTGCATGTTGATTCTGCATGGCAGTTAGTGAGATGCATTGGTTTCTTAAGGCTAAGAGCGCTCTTCCTTCGCATTCTGTTCTCGAGCCTGATACACTGCAGACCCTTTCCCAAACGACATCTGTCATTACAGCCTCATCTCCGGGAACTAGGGGTGTCCGGAAGTCCCACGCAGCCTTGCTGACTTCAGCAGAACTGGCTAAGTGGAGGCGGAGATGGGGTCTGGATGAAAGGATGCAGCTTCCGGAGCGGAACAGACAGCGTGGGTGGCCTAGTGGCTTGGAAAGCCACGGAGAATAGCGTGTGTTGCTGTGACTCTTCGAAGTGATTTGTGGCCAGTGTGCATTCGTGATTTAATTGTAATCAAGAAAAAGGGATCTTATGAACTAGTGCTTTTCAGTGGAACAAGTAAGGAAACGACTATTAGCTTCTTTAACCTGCACTGTATTTTACTACCATGATTAGAAAAGAAAAAAGACACTCTGAAGCACCTCTACAAATAAAACGTTATGTTTTGAAACATCTGTGTATCGACCTAATTTTTCTAGGTGATTCTTTGTATAATTTTCAGGAAACATCTTTTTTGCTCAGTTTCCTCCAATTTCCTACATCTGTATAGAGCTAAGAAATGTGTGTTTTCTAATGTATCAGTGATAATAATCTTGGCTTTTGGTTCTGTTAAAAAATATACTCCCCTCAGGGGCACCTGCGTGGATCAGTCAGTTAAGCGTCTGACTTCTGCTCAGGGCATGATCTTGGGGTCTGTGAGTTTGAATCCTGCAGTGGGCTCTGTGCTAATGACTCCTAGCCTAGAGCCTGCTTTGGATTCTGTGTCTCCCTCTCTCTCTGCCCCTACCCTGCTCACACTCTGTCTCTCTCTCTGTGTCTCTCAAAAATGAATAAAAGTTTAAAAATATTTAAAAAGAAACATTTTCAGGGCACCTGGGTGGCTCAGTTGGTTGAGTGTCCAACTTTGCCTCAGGTCATGATCTCATAGTTTGTGGGTTCGGGCCCCATGTTGCACTCTGTGCTGACAGCTCAGAGCCTGGAGCCTGCTTCTGATTCCATGTGTGTGTCTCTCTCTTTCTGCCCCCACTCTACTCTATGTCTCTTTGTCTCAAAAATAAATAAAAACATTTAAAATTTTAAAAAAATACTTAAGAAATATATATCCCCCTCTTCTGCTCAGACACACAATTTAAAATAAATATCCTCATTTTTCTGTCCTTATTACTCTCCTTTTTTCTTCATAATGCTTTACACACACACACACACACACACACACACACACACACAC
>NC_043705.1:135755784-135762566 GCF_006229205.1 Suricata suricatta | reverse complement strand
AAACTGGGAAGTCATGATTGATGTTCTTTAAAACCACTAACTTTGTGATTACTTGTTACACAGCAGTAGGTGACTGATACACCCAGCAATTGCACTTCTAGAAATTTAACTGACAAAAATACTCTGTCAAGTCTACAGTGTCTCACATACAATTGTGTACCTTGAAGAATTGTTTAGGATAATCTAATCTTTCAGTGACAATTTACAAGGCTTTTTCCGTTCTTTATGTCATCAAGCCAACCTCACTTAACTAATTTTTCCAGTCCTATAGGAAATTCAATACGACAGAAACAACACTCTTTGAAGTGAAGATGGTTTTGTATGTGTGTGTGTGTGTGTGTGTGTGTGTGTGTGTGCATGTATGTTTTAATGGAATTGTTGAGCCCAGACAGAACGTTAAGCTAAGTGTAAAGCATTCTAGTACAACTGAAGTAACTCCATGATTTTTGTGTGGCTGAGAGCTCACAATTTGTTTCATGAAAAAGAAGGAATCTCTGTTTCTTCTCCAGAAACTCTAGAAGTTTTATTGTTTTTCAAACAGTATTTTTTTGGAGCATGAAATCTTTGGCTGTTTAATAGGAAACAAATTCAGGGTTAATGTTTTCAACTGCTATTACCTGGAATTATTCTCTCTTCTGGAAAAGTAAACCCAAGATGGCAGCTGTCATGATGGACTCTGGTTTTTTGGGTGTTTTTAAAACTGAATGCATAAATTATTGTTCTAGGAATGTGCAGTTTAATGAACTCCACTGATATATGGTTTGTGTAAGTGATTCCTCCATGTATTAAAAACTCTTTATAGCTTTGGCTCACTCCTAAATCTTATCCTTTGGTTTGTGATTTAAGTATTTGCATAAGGCCACCTAACTGTACAGTGAATGCAGTGTATGATTCCTCTTTTGATATGCCTGTTAAATGGTAGCATCAATTTTTCTTCTTTTCACTGGATCTGAGACACTTCAATAGAGGGTTAATAAACATTTGGTAGGTAAATGAATAGATAAATGAATGAAGCAGAAGGAACACATCACTACTAATTCAAAATACAAATTTTTTGCATGTTAGTTTTGTTTCTCTCTCGAAATGAAACTCCTAACAGTGTTCTGACAGCTTTTGTCTGGATTTAATCTTCCTGTAAGAACTTGAAGTCCAAGACAGTCTTTCTGCTTCTGCCTTACCTGTTCTCAAAAATTCATAGATCGTAGTTCATTCAATGCTCCCAAGAGTAAAGTATCTTACTGTCTCCATTATTTAGCTGATAAGACTGAGGTTTGGAGGGATGAGTCCGCTTACCAGATGTGCTAGGTGGGCACAGGTGGAGCGAGGGTTTGAACCCCAGCACTCTGTTTCTAGGAGCAGGAAGCACCTGTGATTCTGCCTGTAGATGTTTCGACTTAGCTGTCCTAGGTGTCCATATTCCATGACACCCTGGAAAAGTGTGATCACCCATCAAGGCTCTTAAACAATTTCAAGTTAAATTAGTAGTTATTCCTCTGAATGTGGGAAAACTTAATATAAACGTTGCAGTATAGGCAACGATAGGAAAGTATTTGCAAACTTTGGATTGATAAATTCAGGGGAAAATCACAAATGTGATTCTGTGTGGAAAAGCAATAATTTTGAAAAGAAATCATATTATATTCCTCCCCTGTCGGGCTCTAAGAGCTAAGCTACTATTCCAGCTTCTCTTGAACATTCTCTTGCTGAGAGTTTCCATCTTATTGACCCTTGGACCACAGCTTCTGTGGAGAAGGGGACATGTCTTTGAAAGGTCTCCTAGATCAGGCAGAGCGGTGCTGGACCTTAGTGAGGGCTGACAGGGAAGCCGTTAACCCAGCCATAGTGAACTGTGACCATGTCCATGTCATCTCCTGAATGACAGGACAGAAGGGCTTCTTAAAGTTCAGAAATTTGCTAGAGTTATTAATATTATAATTAAGAATTACAGCTTTTTCATAGAGCGTATGTGCTGGGAATGATAGCAAGTGTTCTTTCAAGAATATTTATTAAAAAATAAATAGGTGATAAAAATTTAAAAATCCTGGAAGAGTAAGGATTTTTCTTTTGGAGGCACCTTGTGCACCCTGCTCATGTTCTCATGTGGGATTCTGCCCGGTGGCCAGAGCACAGGAGCGCCTACTAACTTCTCTGCTCGGAAAGCTGCTCAGCCTCTTTCCAAAAGGGCTGTTTTTGAGGGTTATTTCTTTTTCCTTTGGAAAGCACAGCTCTGAAATGCAGCCCTGCCTGATAGAGAACATTGCTTTGGAGCTGTTTTGTATGTAATCTGCAGGGATACACACACCCGACCATTTCCTGGAGAACATGTTGCCAGGTCAGCTCACAATCAACCCTCCCCACCCCCCACACTTTTTTTTTGGCATTCCCTTGTCTTTTGGAGAGTCCTACCACGGTTCAGAGAATTTTTCATCTGTCAAGGAGTTTCTGTCTGAAAATGAAGCATAAATGCCCTCTTTTCCTGCTTTAACCTGTGTGTATGCATAACTTGTGTGTATGCAAAATGAAGTCCAACTTGTGAGCAGAATTTCTCTTAGAATCACTCACAAAATAGCACATGCTTCACATCACTACAGAACTTACCCCCAAGAATGTGGACTATTGGGAACTTGTTCTGATTTCCCTGTCTCCAAGAGGCTAGAACTTATTTTATCAGCAACAGAAGTCTATTGGAATTAATGAAATAATGGATCCTTCCGGTCATTTAATACATGCCCTACAGCATAAGGACACTTTTCCCCTCTTGTTATGCCTAACAGTGGGAGGGATTTAGTCACTGTGATTCTCGAGGCTAGATCTACACGAATTGAATAAATATTATTTCCATGTCTCTCATCTTATAGTTTCAATTCCTTCTTTTTAAAAAAAATTTTTTAATGTTTTATTTATTTTTGATACAGAGAGAGACAGAGCATGAGAGGGGGAGGGGCAGAGAGAGAAGGAGACACAGAACTGGAAGCAGGCTCCAGGCTCTGAGCTAGCTGTCAACACAGAGCCTGACGCGGGGCTCAAACCCACAAACATGATTTCTGACCTGAGCTGAAGTTGGAGGCTTAACCAACTGAGCCACCCAGGCACCCCTCAATTCCTTCTTAGTGCATTCTAATAGTCAGGTAGTTAATGTAGTTTGGGGGAGCTAAGGATATATAAGGATTAATGTAAGCTTGTCATATTCATGGAAATAAATAGCAATATGGAAAATAGGAGTCTACAAACTACAAACATATATATATACAAATATTATATATATAATCTAAGAAACCAGCAGTTTTTCTACATGCAGCTGCTCAGGGGCCTTCTTCGAAGGCAGGTTCTTAATTCACTAAAAGACCCATAACCAGTTCGCTTTTCACTAGTAAAGGATATGCCTAGAATATAATAAAGAGATATCTAGGACACAAGCCACTAAGCACAAACAACCTATTCTCTCTCTGCGTGCCCTGTCCATCTCATGAAGGTCACAGCTGGCCAGGCCTCAGAGTGTGCAAGGAGGTGACATGATGGTGAAAAGTCCACCAGACTCTGCTAGATAGTAGCTCCCTTAGCACTATTCTTGCAGACTTGGGAATCTCTCTCCAATATTGGATTGGTTACAGGGGAAACAGAAAGAAAGATTCTAATCATACATAATAAAGATTTCCATTTGTGAGCTCAACTATTGGATCTGTCATCTTTCATCAGTAGAAAAATGGAGGAAATCAAATACTTTGTTTTGTTTTAACCACCCAGAGAAGGAAGAGAGCAGTGTGTGGGAAATCAATATATCTTACTTACTCCGACAGCCCCTCCCTCTGGAGTGTGTAAATGATCAGGGGCAGGCAAATTACTTTTCCATCATATTTGGTGCAAAACTACCCTGGTGAGTGAGGAGAAAGGGAATCATTTGATAAGATTTGGAAAATACCATCTGTTTTTCTTAGCGTTTTTGGATGAATTTATCAGGCATCCTGTAATTTACACTTTCTGTTGAAAACTATAATTGAATACCCTGCACTAACATAAAGCCTTGGGGTATTAGTCAGAAGCTATGTAAGGACTATGCCATTGAAGGAGGCCATGCTTACAGTCAAGGGTAGAATCTGAAATGTTTAATAGTTTCCTTCCTGGGGAGAAAAATGGCTCCCAACGCCACCATAGAATGCTTCCCTACTCTGCAAACTTTGAACCAAGTGTTGATGTTTAGGCATTTCCAGTTCTAGGACCAGTCATTCTACAACTTTGAAGTTATTTTTCTTATTCTTACAAGTTTAGTTTGGTTTCTCATGTACATGGTACCTATAGATGCCAAGAAGTATGCATGGGATGAGGGATGTACAAATAATTAAGAAGTCTGTTCCTGAGAAAAATAAACCAGGTTATCAAGGGTGGAGAGGAAATCAACACAGCTCATAGCTCATGCTGAGGACTCACTGTTGTCAACTTTAGAGGTGTTGGTTTATTTACTCCTCCTCTCTCGAGGTAGATTCTACCGTTAGGTCCATTTAACAGAAGAGGAACCTGACCTCACCAGCAAACGAAGGAGCCAGGAGTTGAGTCCAGGTACACTCACTCCAGAGCCTGGGTTCAGAGGCCCTATGCCCTTGTACAACACAGTGAATACAGCGGTTAAACATGTTGTCACTGGGTACCATGGAGCACAGACAGACAAGGGGCATCTGGCCTTGCCCATAGTGGGTTTAGAGAAGTAGGACTCAAGGTGTAGGCTCTGGATGTGCTTTTGTTTTTCCAAGGAAATGACATCTTGAACAAGGTTTTAAAAGATGAGAGAGTGACAGCTGGCTGAAGGAAGAGACCTGAGGACCTACCGAGGAGAGGCCACAACTCAGCAAAGGCCCTGAGTTGAGAAATGGGATTTGGAACAAAGGGTTGGGCTAGTGAGAGGTGGAGGAGGTGAATGTATTCCTGGGACCTGAGTGATGAGATATGAATCCTGGCCAATGAGGATGGCTGTAGAGATGTCTACTGTGGGGTATCTGGGAGGACACCCCCTGGAGGAACACAGCACCCTGTCTTTTTCCAGTCCAAGCCCTTGGTGCCCTGCACATTCAAGTGCACTCATGCTCTGAATTGGGGGTATAGCTGTTCAGAGCTCTGATACCAAATGCAGGGCAGGAAGGGCCAGGGCATGTAATTAAGGGTATGGGCAAGAGTGCAATTTAACAAGAGTTTTGCCTTTATGAGCAGGAACTTTAAATTTCCCCTGAATTGATGGTTTGAGAAAAATCAATATGGCAGTTGTGGTTGTGTGGAGCTTGAATTTCTTAGGGACACAACTCTAAATTTTGCATTTCTAACACCAGCTATCTTCCTGAATGACATATGGATATTTGATCCTTTCGATGCTCCTAATGAACAGCGACAGAGATGTAACAGATTGTTTTCATCAACATTTACAAAGTTTCTGTCTGCCAAGCCATTGGACCAAAATGTTCAATAGAAGAAAGTGGACCACTTGGGAGTTTCTTTACTCTGATTTCATCTTTCCGCCTTTAGAGAGAAATGGTTCTGGCACCAGAATATGAAGCAGAAATAAGAGAGAGAGAGACAAAGGAGCTGTGAAATCCATATAGTAAATAACCATCTGTTAACAATTTATCTGACAAATATTTGTAGAGGGCCGAGGCCCTCTTGCTTCATTTGGACGAGCAACGCTAAGTGCTTGTCCTCCTATGTATGTGCATTTCATAATTGACTATAATGAATAGGTCAGCCTAAATGTGAAAAAAACCCGAATCCAAAAGCCTTTTAAAAAATATATAAATAAAGAAACATCCCATTATCCAGCATGCTAACCATCCTGTCATTCAACAGGATTTGGACTCTGTATAGGTAATCTTAGGTCTATGTACCATGTGATCTTACCTGAATGTTAATTACATTAGCGGGTTTTGGTGGAAAGAAGAGAAGGAAGAAGTCTGAGTTGGGCTATCTGACTCAGGTTTGGGTTCAAGAAAACGTTCCTGTTCAAATCAGGTGCTTTTCTGTAAAAGAGGAGACGTTAAATTGGATGATGTTTTTAATCCTTTTTGAATGTGAACGTGTGGAGAGTATAATAGTTCATATTTTTCCACATGCTGTCCTACCTGTGACATGTTTATGCTTTCAGCACAGAAATAGATCATTCTGCTGAGAGACCAGCAACAAACAGCCCCCAGAACTTACAGCAACTTCCCGTTATATGAACTTAACAACATTTTTGAGTCCGGTTCTATGAGTAGGCATTGTGACGGTCACTCTGTTTCTCACAAATCTCCTAGTTAAACTGCTCAGTCCTAACAGACTCACACGGGCTGCAAAAAGCAGATACTATGTTCCCAAAATAGTACCCTCCCCTTGTTGACCGATGTTTTGTTTAATTGTTTATAATGAAACCAAGGCTTTATTAGTCCACCACTGTGATGATAAGAACAGTGCATTTCCTTACCTTAGAAACCAGTCAGAATCCATTGTTCTCGTTTCCTTTGCAGAGTTTTTAGTTGACCTCATTCAAATCAGGAGTACAATTAGCTGGAAGGTTTGCCCTGGCAATTTTGATAGAAAATAAAAACAAAATGATTATCAGTAACCCTGGTTTATTTTTTTAAAGTTGCTGAATTCTACATATTTTAAGTGTAAGTAAAGAAAATTTTACAGCCTCTTAGTGTACAATTTCTTATTTCAAAAAATATACATTAAAAATTTATTTGGGGGCGCCTGGGTGGCTCAGTCGGCTACACATCCGACTTCAGCTCAGGTCATGATCTCACGGTTTGTGGGTTCAAGCCCCG
>NC_043705.1:135754648-135755684 GCF_006229205.1 Suricata suricatta | reverse complement strand
TATATATATATATATATATATATATATATATATATATATATATATGATGGAGTACTACATGACAATGAGAAAGAATGAAATCTGGCCATTTGTAGGAAAGTGGATGGACCTTGAGGGTGTCATGCTAAGCAAAATAAGTCAGGCAGAGGAGGACAGATACCATATGTTTACACTCATAGGTCTAAGAGGAAAACAGGAGAAACCTAATGGAGGACCTGGGGGAGGAGAAGAGGGAAAGAGAGTTGGAGAGAGAGAGGGACGCAAAACTTGAGAGACTATTGAATGCTGAAAATGAACTGAGAGTTGAAGGGGAAGGGGGAGGGGGGAAAAGAGGTGGTGGTGATGGTGGAGGGCACTTATGGGGAAGAGCACTGGGTGTTGTATGTAAACCAATTTGACAATAAAATATTTAAAAAAAAAGAAGAAGAAAAATAAAAGCAGTTACAACAGTGGTTGGCTCTGAAGTGTCGCCCATCATTATCATTACTAATCCTATGACCTCAGCTGGGCTTGAACCCAGTGCTTATTATAGTGATAATGATGGGAAAACAAACCTTCAGCACCTCTCAGGCTCGGTGTTCCAACTAGAGACATGAGATGGCTGAATAATGTCCTCCATGCCCTCCTGGGGTTAGGGTTTACAGATGGCGGCTCCGGCAGCGGAATGGGCGCACCCCTACCTGACGCCATCCGAGTGACAATGGGTAAAACCTTCTTGGGAGGCAGCATTAGAGTATAGTTTATAGTTTAATGTGCACAAAATTTCAGTCTTAGGCATTTTTAGTTTCTGCAATTTATCTTCCCCTAAATACTTGCATACATGCAGAAAATAAATACTCAAGACTGTCTACTGAACCACGGTTTATGACGACCCAAGATAGGCCTTTATTAGCAGTTGGTTAACTATCATAAATAAATCTAGTTTAGTTTATAGCTGCTAAAAAAGGAGTTTGATACTCATGGGAGTGAATAGCCAAGTGGAAAAACAGCACAGGTTGTAAACAGTGTGTATATCATGATCCCGTAAAACAAACAA
>NC_043705.1:135750252-135754548 GCF_006229205.1 Suricata suricatta | reverse complement strand
TAGGCCATCTGGATGTCCTCTTTGGAGAAGTGCCTGTTCATGTCTTCTGCCCATTTCTTCACTGGGTTGTATGTTTTGTGGGTGTGAAGTTTGGTGAGTTCCTTGTAGATTTTAGATACTAGCCCTTTATCTGATATGTCATTTGCAACTATCTTTTCCCATTCTGTCGGTTGCCTATTAGTTTTCTTGATTGTTTCCTTTGCAGTGCAGAAGCTTTTTATCTTGAAGAAGTCCCAAGAGTTCAGTTGTGCTTACATTTCCCTTGCCTTCGAAGATGTGTCGAGTAGGAAATTGCTGCAGTGGAGGTCTAGGAGGTTTTTTCCTACTTTCTCCTCAAGAGTTTTGATGGTTTCCTGTCTCACATTCAAGTCCTTCAGCCACTTTGAGTTAATTTTTGTGTATGGTGTAAAAAGACCACCTCTTTAGCAGGTGGTGCTGGGAGAACTGGACAGTAACTGCTTTTAAAATCATTTTCTTCACAACAGTCCTACAAATGAGATGCAGTTACTACACTCAGACTGCAGGTGAGGAAGCGAAGCCACCAAGAGACTAAGTGAATTTTCCCCAAATCAGTATGGTTAGAATTGGTAATATGGTCCAAGAGAGTGTGCTCTGAACTTGCATGTATATTTCTGTTTTAAACTTCTTTTCTGCAAAGTAAGTTGTTTCCAAGAGTTCTTCCAACCAAGTTACCTGGCAAGTTCATTAAGAAGTCCTAACTAGGGGCGCCTGGGTGGCTCAGTTGGTTAAGCGTCCGATTTCAACTCAGGTCATGATCTCACTGCTCGTGGGTTCCAGCCCTGCATCGGGCTCTGTGCTGACAGCTAGCTCAGAGCCTGGAGCCTGTTTCAGATTCTGTATCTCCCTCTCTCTATGACCCTCCCTTGCTTGTGCTGTCCTGTCTCTCAAAAATAAATAAAAAACAAAAAAGTAAAAAAAAAAAAAAAGAAGTCCTAAGTAGAAGTGTCCATCAAATGTAGAAGAAGAGCAGGATCAAGGATTTTGAGTTAAGAAGAACCCCCAAGTGCGTGTTCATGCACATGCATGCATGCGTGTGTGTGTCCGTGTGTGTGCGTGTGTGTGTGTGTGTGCGTGTGTGTGTGTGTGTGTGTGTGTGAATGTGTTTGAATGTTCGAGAAAGATGATTTGGGCAAGCAGAGGAGAATGTGTCAGTCAGCTCTGACCAGTAAACTGTAGCCAAAGTTTCTTGGGAGTAAGAGCAGAGACCACACACAACTGCTGCTCTCCAAAAGCCACTTGAGCCATAAATCCAGCAGGTGGAGAAAGCTTCGAACTGAATAAGAGATTGGGGTACGAACTGGACTGGAAAAGTCCTCACAACAGAAAATGACTGAAAACTGAGATATCAATTAAGGTGTTTCTTACGATTCAATAAAAAGAACATAACTGGTTATTTATGGGGAAAATCTTTTCCAAGCATGTATCTCAATGAGTTAAGATTCTCCACTCAAATGCGTTGCATAGCTCCTTGTTTGTTTCCTGAGTGTAGCAGCTAGGGGCAGGGGGAGGCAGGGATCTCATACCCTCCAAGCCTCCTTCGGTTGATGGGCTCCTTCACTTGAATAGACATTACCGGCCTCCTTCGGTAGGGGGCATCATGCCTGACCCTTCAGTTAAGTAAAAGGCACCTCCTTCTGGACCCCACCTCCAACTGCCCTCTTCATCTCCACGGTCAGGCCCAACGTGCTTCTGGACCCATTTTCTCTCCCAGAACATTGGTGGAATCTCAGTGGTGTCCCCTCCACTGCTCTTTCACCACAGAACCTTTTTTCTCCAACACTCATGGTGTCCTGGCATGTCTCCCAGCCCCACAGCTCTGTAAACCTCAGCCAAGGAATGATCTATCAGGCTTTACTTGCCATTTGCCACAGAACCTGGTGGCAGAGGAAGTATGTGTCCTGCTCACTTCTTGCAGTCCTGTTCTTGGAAACTCTCTCCTCTGCCCATCCCTTCTTCCCCTTTCCCTCCTCTCTCCTCCTCTCCTAGTAGCTGGCTTCATATGAGCCCAGGGTACAGAAGAGTTTAAGAATTCAGATGCCCTGCTCCACGCTTTCATTCCACAAAATCATCAGAAACTCATGGTAACTTTTGGCGCCAGTGGTGGGTCCTCTTTGAAATCTTATGGTTGTTTTAGATTGAATTGAAGGTGTGCTGACTGGGAGTGAGTGTAGAAAAGCCCCCAAATCCAACTCCATGGCCTCCACCTTGTTCCCCAGGAAGTCCCTGATGTAGGTCTGTGGAACCCTAGAACTCCTAGAAACACAGGTGAACTGTTCTAGGAATGAGGAATTATTCAGAGTCTATTAGCAAGGGACTTGGTAAAAGTAATGAATGTTTTCTTGTGGTCCTGGACAAAATGGGAAACCAACACGGTTGGACTGGGATTATACATAAAAAATGTTAATCATACATAAAAAATGAGTTCCTGTCTCCCCCAGTAAAGTTCTGAATTTTTTTTTAACTACTAACAGGTACATGTAAAGATGACTTGCAAAGGGTGATTCCAGTATATAATGCACAGGTTCTGGTATACACACACACACACACACACACACACACACACACACACACACACATATGTATAATTACTTGATGCATATGTTTGAAATGTTTTTGTTTCAAGAACTAACAGCCATAAATTGAGGAAATAAAAACAGACAAGTTAAACAGCTGTTACAAGATGGCACACAGACTCAAGAAAATGTAGCATTTATCACTATGGCAGTTTGGATTTCTTTCCAAGTTCATGGCTTCATATTCAGTCTTAATTCCATTTTTTTTATCACGCTAAAATTCTATCACACTCTAAGAGAGCCACAGCAAACTTCAGCCTTATAGCTATTAGACAATTTAAAAAATGGAGATATATGTGTGTGTGTGTATATAACATATAACATAATATATGTAATTTAAGATGTATCAAACACTCAAAAAATTCATTATATGAAAAATAACCATAAATAACACATCATCATCAATAGCAAAAATAAAGATTATTCTACACTAAACCATTTAGTCAATATTTGGGTCAATAAAAGTATCCTTTTGGTATTCAGTGGCTGAAAGAAGGGTTTGCAGAAGACGCCAGTGGTTTTGTAGCTGAAGCCCATTTCTGGTAGTTAGCTGTGAGGGATCAGAAAAATGAGGGCATTTATTGTTAAGTACCATGTTTATACAGGACAGGCAATAATACCCTTATGTGTCCACTAATTTCATTTGCAAAGAGATGATTGTGGGGAATAGTCTGATATACACATTTCCACTACTTTGTCCATTCATGAATTCATAAGGGAGCACCCTACATTGGCCAGGTGTTCATTTTGGGGGGGGTATCTTATATTTTCTTTCTTTTTAAAAGTGCCACATTATTTTGATTGTTTAGCCTGATTTAAGTTGTTTGCCTCTGCCTCTTTGGCCAAAGCCAAAATAGAAACGTTTTCAGATTTTATCATCTTTTTCACTTTTAAGTTACCTAGGGTATTATTTTATAGAGTCATCCTTACTGTACTTAGGGGTGTACTGTGAATCACCAGAAATGTAATGTAACAAAATATTGTTCTATGGCCATGAATTATAATGTGACTAGTACATAATTCACTCTGGAAAAATTTCTATGAATGTGGCTTAATAAATAGGTAATATCTGTTTTTAATATACTGGGATTTTGTTTAATTAATTTTAATTTTTTAATGTTTATTTTTGAGCGGGGAGGGGCAGAGAAAGAGGGGGACAGAGGATCCAAAGCCAGTTCTGTGCTAACAACAATGAGCCCTATATGGGGCCCAAACTCATGAACCATGAGATCATTACCTGGACCGAAGTTGGACACTTAAGCGACTGAGCCCCTGGGCGCCCCTACACTGGGATTTTAAAAACATACCTGGGATCCTGTTGCTCCTCTTCCTTATCTCTGTTACTTAAAGTTAGGTTTTCAAAGCCAGTCACCATCATCAGGTGCTGAACAGAGATCAGAGAAATCAATTTCTCAGGTCTCCATGTTGAGTAGATGCTGCAGCGACACAGGAGGAGATATATGGAGTCTTTGCAGGTTCCAGTGTTTTCGCCCGTTCTGGAATCAAGAGAGAAGATGCAGAGCCAACTACTGGGCCCAGATCATACCAGGAGCTTCTTCTCCTCCTTGTGTCCTGTGCTCCCAGTGACACATGAGAGATGCATACGTACCGCGACTCAGACACCCTCAGCCTAGGGTGATTTTTGCCCCAGGGGACTTTGGGTGATGTCTGTAAACATTTTGGGTGGTCCCAAATACAGGTG